>NC_141877.1:502607693-502910724 GCF_056163025.1 Triticum urartu
TACGACCAGCGTATACTTAAATTTAGAAATTATTCTAAATTCATATCTAGCGTAGAATCTCACGATTTTGTCCCGAACCGTAGACTTTTCCACGCAGCACCAGTATTCACACTGTGGTTTTTCACCACTTATTGCCCTCTCACTGTAGCCACATTTATACTGCTTTTTGTTCTTCTTAAAACAGCTTTTAACAAATCTCGAGGACGAGATTTTTCTTAAGGGGGGTAGTGTTGTGACACCCCAAAAATTTGGCCTTGTTTTAATGAACTAAAAATTTCGCCAGGAATTAAAACTTTGAATTTCTGAGCTCCATTTTGATTTTTAAATCATTTCCTTCCCTGTTATGATGTTTTTCCCAAAGTGAAAACCTTACAAATATGTTATTGGACTTGTTTAACCTCTCAAGAAAAACTTTTCTTTTATCAGTATAACTAATTAACTAATTAAATTGCTTGATCCTTATTTCTTTGAAAAATGATCTTTCAAGGTTATATGGCCATAATTGAACTACAACCATTTGATAAATTCACCTAAAATTCTAACCAAAATTTGGAGATGTCATGTGATGTTTTCAAATCATTTTTATACAAAAATATCTTTTATTTATGTAATATTTTGAGCTTTGCAACAATTTTTCCTTCTCTGGTCTAGAGTGCTATTTGCACTACAACCCTTTTAAATAATTCTTTCTAGCCTCCACCAAAATTATGGGATATTGGTAGTATCATATGATTCAAGTTTATGCGAAAACCTGGTGTTGTTCTTTGAAAATTTTGAGTGAATCAACCTCATCTTCATTCTGGTCCAGCCTTGTGATTTCTACTACAACCCTATATAATTTTGCTCCAATGATCTTGTGCTTTCTCCCACTTGTAGCCAGACCTACCAAACCCCTAAATCCAGGAGCATGCACCCATTGGATTAATTTTGGTTCATGAAATAATGTCATTTATTTCCTGTCCAGAATTGTAGTTTTGCAAAACTTGCACTAGCAAGTTTCTGCTTTTGGCCAACTAACCTCACCACTCTATCTTGCATCTAAAGAGACCACCATCTGGAAGTTTTAGCCACCCCAAGAGTTGCCTAGGTGCATGTGGCATTCTATCGAGCACCCTGTAGGCATGACCAGTTTTGACATGAGTTTTGGCATTTCACTGTGAGCTTGCACCTCTGATCAAACTAGCATGTCCACTAGACTCCCAGTTGCTCCTAACCTCGATCTGGTAAACCCCAACCTCACCTGCGACCTGTAGCATGCCGCGGCATTGTGTCGAACATCTCTCGTGCGTGCACTGGACGCGCCCAGAGCGCGCGTATTGCACGATGCCGCGCCCGAGCCGACACGCTGGCCCCCCTGGCTTTGGCCCACACGGCAGCACCTCGCCACGCACTCCCCGCCTCGCAGCATCGCGCCAAACCACCCTGGCACGCTACAGCGCCGCCGCCAGGGCATTCTTGGCGGCACTCCGGCGTCCGCAGTGGCTCCAGCCACGGGCAGCGCCGCCCAAACCCCTCCCGCTCGCCACCTGGCCCCTGGAGCAGCGCGAGCTCATCCACAGCCATGTCCTCTAGCGCTCGCCGCCGCCACGATTCCCTGCTGCTACAGAACGTCGGTTCGCCGGAAGCTTATCCACGGCCACCGCGGAACCACCTTGCCTCGCTTATAAATGGACGCCCCGGGCCGTTCCCGAGCACTGGCAACCTCAGGCCACCCCAATGACTCTTCCCCAGCTCGCCAATCGACCCAGGAGAGCTTTCTTCCCCATCTCCGGTAACTCCTGCCGCCGCCACTGCCCCGGCCAATCCGACACCTCCAGTACCTCCCCCTCTCCGTTCTCTCCACCAAGAGCTTCCTCATCCTCCCGTGAACCCGTCCCCCTACTCAATTTTGATCAGGAACCACCGTAGCCCCAAAATCACCTTGCTCCCGAAGCTCCCCTCCGCCGCGAAGCTCACCGCCGACGACCCCGTCCACCCCCGAGACCGTAACACCCACCGGCGGGACCGCCTCGACCCCCTGAGCCCGTGGATGGCTTCGGTTTCTCGAACGGAGCCGCCAATCGCCGGCGGCGATCGCCGGAGTTCCGCCTCCGCTCGGGACGGAGAAAGAGGAGGGATAGACTGGTCAAACCTGACCAGTGGGCCCTCTGGACCCACTGTTAGCGACCGCTTGCCTGTCCACGTGTTTAAGTGAAGGCGTAAACCCCCCAGTACGTCTCCCCCGCTTCGAAAGCGTATTGCTCTCTGAAACGTTTTCTTTTTCCTGATTTTATTAAAAACAGATTTTGACCACAACTTTGACTGGCTATAACTTTTTAAATATAACTCCAAATGAGTTGATTCTTTTTCCTACCTCTCTCAAATATTGTCTAGTTTATTTTAAGATTTATTTGAAAATTTTCCAAACAACTTTTTTGTACTGTTTTGAAATGTGTGTTAATTCAAATATATTTTAAAATAGGATTTTGGAGAGAGAGAAGAAACTTTCAAAAGTTTGGAGAGCACCTCACCCCTCCACAACTTAAAGGCAAGCATTCTGAACCCTGGCATAATGTATTTGGTGTGTTATTTGACACGTCTACAACACCACCTTATTTCAGAGGTCTTGTTATTTCATGTGCCATGATCATTTGCATGGAAGCATATTAGTGATTTCCTTGCTGTTGGAAATGAATATACTTGTGATGGTAATCACCCTCATGTGCCTTGCATGCATGCCGGAAAGGAATACGGGAAAGCCTCTACCTTGGGTGGGAGTGAGCTTGTCGCCGGTCCCCATCGGGACGGTTATGTCCGGCATGGCATGGTAAGGTATATTGAGTGGTGATTTTGTTGATTGAAATATATTTGTTACATGTCATGCAGGGAACTTATAAACCTCCTGAGTCGACCGTAGACCGAGTCTTGTTTCCAGTAACCCCCATACTTGCTATGTACTACCACTTGTCCCTGCCGCAGGTAGGGTATGGTTCAGTAAGTCGTCAACCCCTTTCAAGCACACACCGTACAGAGAGGCCATGGTGGAAGATATCGGTTGTAGCCGGTAGGCATGCCACCTGGTTCGAGGGCATGGGTGTTTCCGGTTGGGACCGAGAGGGGAGGCCACCCCTTAGAGCGCGCGATATAAATTTGATCCCATGCTACGCGAGGTTGTAGCCTCCCCACTTAGAGTTTTGCTTAACATGTGTCGTGGGTGATTCCAGACACCGGTGAGTTAAGCTGGTGTGTGCAAGTTAGGCGTGTTTTCAACTAAAAGGCCGTAGACGGAATTAGTCCCGATGGACTAAAGGAATCCGTTACTCATGGGTAAAGAGTACGCCCTCTGTAGAGATTAAACCTATTCGAATAGCCGTGTCAATGGTTAAGGATTACAGTCTGGGATGGGTCAAGTGTTGGTCTTAGTGTCGGTCTTCGGAGGAGAGATTGTTAAACCAGAACTTGGACCGTGACTTGTGACTTGTGAAGATTATGATTATTATCTTGTGATGGACTAACCCGTTGCATTATTTATATTATCGAGTATCCCTGGACGGTTCTACCTCCTGGTTATTCATTGTAATTAATTATCTTGTAAGCCCTTTATGTGGTGTCGCTCAGACGCCTGACTTTGGCATTTCTTTTAAAGCCCTTTATGTGGTGTCGCTCAGACGCCCGACTGTGGCATTTCTTTTTAAGCCCTTTATGTGGTGTCGCTCAGACGCCCGACCGTGGCATTTCTTTTTAAGCCCTTTATGTGGTGTCGCTCAGACGCCCGACTGTGGCATTTCTTTTAAGCCCTTTATGTGGTGTCGCTGACACGCCCGACTATGGCATTTCTTTTTAAGCCCTTTATGTGGTGTCACTCAGACGCCCGACTGTGGCATTTCTTTTAAGCCCTTTATGTGGTGTCCCTTAGACGCCCGACTGTGGCATTTCTTTTAAGCCCTTTATGTGGTGTCGCACAGATGCCCGACTGCGGCATTTTTTTTCCACTCCATTATTGCTTATTCATGTTGCATATAAATAACCTGCTTGCATGCATAAAAGATGTTTTATTTATGACTGACGATGTGATCATAAAATTTTTCCGTGCATGATTATCAATTATATTATACCTGTGTTCCTAATGTTTGCGAGTACATTCAAAGTACTCACTGGCTTGTCCCTGGCTATTGTCTTGGCCAGATTTCTGCTTGGAGAGGAGCGTGACGATGACAGCCTCGAGACCTAAGCAACGGTGATAGTAGCCTCGTGAAGATAGGAGTTAACCTGGTCAGCTTTTCCCGTGGGAAATGGAGTCCCATAGACACTGATGTCTCACAAACCGCTTCCGCCATCAATCACTAGAAACCCAATTGTTGTACCCACAGGCCAGAAGGGTCTTATACTACATATTTTGTTTTTTTGCTTGAGATTTCTGTATCAAGTTTGGAGCCTCATCAGCTAACAGTAATCCTGGGGCTGATGAGCACGATGGTCTTTTCTAGAAATTTATGTCTGGAAAACCCGGTCGTGACAGCAACCCTCCCACTCGGGGGCTTAGCTGAAGTCCAGTACTCGCCTAAGTTTAAAAAATACTACCGAGTGGTGAGCAACCCTCCCACTCGGGGGCTTAACTGCTGTCCAGTACTCGCCTAAGTTTAAAAAATCCTACCGAGTGGTGAGAAACCCTCCCACTCGGGGGCTTAGCTGCAGTCCAGTACTCGCCTAAGTTTAAAAAATCCTGTCGAGTGATGAGAAATCCTCCCATTCGGGGGCTTAGCTGCAGTCCAGTACTTGCCTAAGTTTGTAAAATCCTACCGAGTGGTGAGCAACCCTCCCACTCGGGGGCTTAGCTGCAGTCCAGTACTCGCCTAAGTTTAAAAAATCCTGCCGAGTGGTGAGCAACCCTCCCACTCGGGGCTTAGCTGCAGTACAGTACTCGCCTAAGTTTAAAAAATCATGTCGAGTGATGAGCAATCCTCCCACTCGGGGGCTTAGCTGTAGTCTAGTACTCGCCTAAGTTTGTAAAATCGTACCGAGTGGTGAGCTACCCTCCCACTCGGGGCCTTATTTGTAGTCCTGTACTCGCCTAAGTTTGTAAAATCCAACCGAGTGGTGAGCAACCCTCCCACTTGGTAGCTTAGCTGCAGTCCAGTACTCGCCTAAGTTTAAAAAATCCTGCCGAGTGGTGAGCAATCCTCCCACTCGGGGCCTTATTTGTAGTCCTGTACTCGCCTAAGTTTGTAAAATCCTACCGAGTGTTGAGCAACCCTCCCACTCGGGGGCTTAGCTGCAGTCCAGTACTCGCCTAAGTTTAAAAAATCCTGCCGAGTGGTGAGCAACCCTCCCACTCGGGGGCTTAGCTGCAGTCCAGTACTCGCCTAAGTTTAAAAAATCCTGTCGAGTGATGAGCAATCCTCCCATTCGGGGGCTTAGCTGCAGTCCAGTACTTGCCTAAGTTTGTAAAATCCTACCGAGTGGTGAGCAACCCTCCCACTAGGGGGCTTAGCTGCAGTCCAGTACTCGCCTAAGTTTAAAAAATCCTGCCGAGTGGTGAGCAACCCTCCCACTCGGGGCTTAGCTGCAGTACAGTACTCGCCTAAGTTTAAAAAATCATGTCGAGTGATGAGCAATCCTCCCACTCGGGGGCTTAGCTGTAGTCTAGTACTCGCCTAAGTTTAAAAAATCCTACCGAGTGGTGAGCAATCCTCCCACTCGGGGGCTTAGCTGTAGTCCAGTACTCGCCTAAGTTTGTAAAATCCTACCGAGTGGTGAGCAACCCTCCCACTAGGGGGCTTAGCTGCAGTACAGTACTCGCCTAAGTTTAAAATATCCTGCCGAGTGGTGAGCAATCCTCCCACTCGGGGGTTTTGCTCTAGTCCAGTACTCGCCTAAATTTGTGAAATCCAACCGAGTGGTGAGCAACCCTCCCACTCGGGGGCTTAGCTGCAGTCCAGTACTCGCCTAAGTTTAAAAAATCCTGCCGAGTGATGAGAAATCCTCCCACTCGGGGGCTTAGTTGCAGTCCAGTACTCGCCTAAGTTTGTAAAATCCTATCGAGTGGTGACCAACCCTCCCAGTCGGGGGCTTAGCTGCAGTCCAGTACTCGCCTAAGTTTAAAAAATCCTTCCGAGTGGTGAGCAATCCTCCCACTCGGGGCTTAGCTGCAGTCTAGTACTCGCCTAAGTTTAAAAAATCATGCCGAGTGGTGAGCAATCCTCCCACTCGGGGGCTTAGCTGCAGTCCCGTACTCGCCTAAGTTTGTAAAATCGTACCGAGTGGTGAGCTACCCTCCCACTCGGGGGCTTAGCTGCAGCACTGTACTCGCCTAAGTTTGTAAAATCCAACCAAGTGGTGAGCAACCCTCCCACTTGGTGGCTTAGCTGCAGTCCAGTACTCGCCTAAGTTTAAAAAATCCTGCCGAGTGGTGAGCAATCCTCCCACTCGGGGCCTTATTTGTAGTCCTGTACTCGCCTAAGTTTGTAAAATCCTACCGAGTGTTGAGCAACCCTCCCACTCGGGGCTTAGCTGCAGTCCAGTACTCGCCTAAGTTTAAAAAATCCTGCTGAGTGGTGAGCAATCCTCCCACTCGGGGCTTAGCTGCAGTCCAGTACTCGCGTAAGTTTAAAAAATCATGCCGAGTGGTGAGCAATCCTCCCACATGGGGCCTTAGCTGTAGTCCAGTACTAGCCTAAGTTTGTAAAATCCTACCGAGTGGTGAGCAACCCTCCCACTCGGGGGCTTAGCTTCAGTCCAGTACTCGCCTAAGTTTAAAAAATCATGCCGAGTGTTGAGCAATCCTCCCACTCGGGGGCTTAGCGGCAGTCCAGTACTCTCCTAAGTTTAAAAAATCCTGCTGAGTGGTGAGCAATCCTCCCACTCGGGGGCTTAGTTGCAGTCAAGTACTCGCCTAAGTTCGTAAAATCCTGTCAAGTGGTGAGCAACCCTCCCACTCAGGGGCTTTGCTGCAGTCGAGTACTCGCCTAAGTATAAAAAATCATGTCGAGTGATGAGCAATCCTCCCACTCGGGGACTTAGCTGCAGTCCAGTACTCGCCTAAGTTTGTATAATCCTACCGAGTGGTGAGCAACCCTCCCACTCGGGGGCTTAGCTACAGTCCAGTAGTCGCCTAAGTTTAAAAAATCCTACCGAGTGGTGAGCAACCCTCCCACTCGGGGCTTAGCTGCAGTACAGTACTCGCCTAAGTTTAAAAAATACTGTCGAGTGATGAGCAATCCTCCCACTCGGGGGCTTAGCTGCAGTGCAGTACTCGCCTAAGTTTGTAAAATCTTACCAAGTGGTGAGCAACCCACCCACTCGGCGGCTTAACTGCTGTCCAGTACTCGCCTAAGTTTAAAAAATCCTGCCGAGTGGTGAGCAATCCTCCCACTCGGGGGCTTAGCTGCAGTCCAGTACTCGCGAAAGTTTGTAAAATCCTACCGAGTGGTGAGCAACCCTCCCACTCGGGGGCATAGCTGCAGTACAGTACTCGCCTAAGTTTAAAAAATCCCGCCGAGTGGTGAGCAATCCTCCCACTCGGGGGTTTTTTCTCTAGTCTAGTACTCGCCTAAGTTTGTAAAATCCAACCGAGTGGTGAGCAACCATCCCACTCGGGGGCTTAGATGCAGTGCAGTACTCCTCTAAGTTTAAAAAATCCTGCCGAGTGTTGAGCAATCCTCCAACTCGTGGGCTTAGTTGTAGTCCAGTACTCGCCTAAGTTTGAAAAATCCTACCGAGTGGTGAGCAACCCTCCCACTCGGGGGCTTAGCTGCAGTCAAGTACTCGCCCAAGTTTAAAAAATCCTGCCGAGTGGTGAGCAATCCTCCCACTCGGGGGCTTAGCTGCAGTACAGTACTCGCCTAAGTTTAAAAAATCCTGCCAAGTGGTGAGCAATCCTCCCACCCGGGGGGTTTTGCTCCAGTCTAGTACTCGCCTAAGTTTGTAAAATCCAACCGAGTGGTGAGCAACCCTCCCACTCGGGAGCTTAGCTGCAGTCCAGTACTTGCCTAAGTTTAAAAAATCCTGTCGAGTGATGAGCAATCCTCCCATTCGGGGGCTTAGCTGCAGTCTAGTACTCGCCTAAGTTTGTAAATCCTACCGAGTGGTGAGCAACCCTCCCACTCGGGGGCTTAGCTGCAGTCCAGTACTCGCCTAAGTTTAAAAAATCCTGCCGAGTGGTGAGCAACCCTCCCACTCGGGGCTTAGTTGCAGTACAGTACTCGCCTAAGTTTAAAAAATCCTGTCGAGTGATGAGCAATCCTCCCACTCGGGGGCTTAGCTGCATTCCAGTGCTCGTCTAAGTTTGTAAAATCCTACCAAGTGGTGAGCAACCCTCCCACTCGGGGACTTAACTGCTGTCCAGTACTCGCCTAAGTTTAAAAAATCCTGCCGAGTGGTGAGCAATCCTCCCACTCGGGGGCTTAGCTGCAGTCCAGTACTCGCGAAAGTTTGTAAAATCCTACCGAGTGGTGAGCAACCCTCCCACTCGGGGGCATAGCTGCAGTACAGTACTCGCCTAAGTTTAAAAAATCCTGCCGAGTGGTGAGCAATCCTCCCACTCGGGGTTTTTTTCTCTAGTCTAGTACTCGCCTAAGTTTGTAAAATCCAACCGAGTGGTGAGCAACCATCCCACTCGGGGGCTTAGATGCAGTGCAGTACTCCTCTAAGTTTAAAAAATCCTGCCGAGTGTTGAGCAATCCTCCAACTCGTGGGCTTAGTTGTAGTCCAGTACTCGCCTAAGTTTGAAAAATCCTACCGAGTGGTGAGCAACCCTCCCACTCGGGGGCTTAGCTGCAGTCAAGTACTCGCCCAAGTTTAAAAAATCCTGCCGAGTGGTGAGCAATCCTCCCACTCGGGGGCTTAGCTGCAGTACAGTACTCGCCTAAGTTTAAAAAATCCTGCCAAGTGGTGAGCAATCCTCCCACCCGGGGGGTTTTGCTCCAGTCTAGTACTCGCCTAAGTTTGTAAAATCCAACCGAGTGGTGAGCAACCCTCCCACTCGGGGCTTAGCTGCAGTACAGTACTCGCCTAAGTTTAAAAAATCATGTCGAGTGATGAGCAATCCTCCCACTCGGGGGCTTAGCTGTAGTCTAGTACTCGCCTAAGTTTAAAAAATCCTACCGAGTGGTGAGCAATCCTCCCACTCGGGGGCTTAGCTGTAGTCCAGTACTCGCCTAAGTTTGTAAAATCCTACCGAGTGGTGAGCAACCCTCCCACTAGGGGGCTTAGCTGCAGTACAGTACTCGCCTAAGTTTAAAATATCCTGCCGAGTGGTGAGCAATCCTCCCACTCGGGGGTTTTGCTCTAGTCCAGTACTCGCCTAAATTTGTGAAATCCAACCGAGTGGTGAGCAACCCTCCCACTCGGGGGCTTAGCTGCAGTCCAGTACTCGCCTAAGTTTAAAAAATCCTGCCGAGTGATGAGAAATCCTCCCACTCGGGGGCTTAGTTGCAGTCCAGTACTCGCCTAAGTTTGTAAAATCCTATCGAGTGGTGACCAACCCTCCCACTCGGGGGCTTAGCTGCAGTCCAGTACTCGCCTAAGTTTAAAAAATCCTTCCGAGTGGTGAGCAATCCTCCCACTCGGGGCTTAGCTGCAGTCTAGTACTCGCCTAAGTTTAAAAAATCATGCCGAGTGGTGAGCAATCCTCCCACTCGGGGGCTTAGCTGCAGTCCCGTACTCGCCTAAGTTTGTAAAATCGTACCGAGTGGTGAGCTACCCTCCCACTCGGGGGCTTAGCTGCAGCACTGTACTCGCCTAAGTTTGTAAAATCCAACCAAGTGGTGAGCAACCCTCCCACTTGGTGGCTTAGCTGCAGTCCAGTACTCGCCTAAGTTTAAAAAATCCTGCCGAGTGGTGAGCAATCCTCCCACTCGGGGCCTTATTTGTAGTCCTGTACTCGCCTAAGTTTGTAAAATCCTACCGAGTGTTGAGCAACCCTCCCACTCGGGGCTTATCTGCAGTCCAGTACTCGCCTATGTTTAAAAAATCCTGCTGAGTGGTGAGCAATCCTCCCACTCGGGGCTTAGCTGCAGTCCAGTACTCACGTAAGTTTAAAAAATCATGCCGAGTGGTGAGCAATCCTCCCACTTGGGGCCTTAGCTGTAGTCCAGTACTAGCCTAAGTTTGTAAAATCCTACCGAGTGGTGAGCAACCCTCCCACTCGGGGGCTTAGCTTCAGTCCAGTACTCGCCTAAGTTTAAAAAATCATGCCGAGTGTTGAGCAATCCTCCCACTCGGGGGCTTAGCGGCAGTCCAGTACTCTCCTAAGTTTAAAAAATCCTGCTGAGTGGTGAGCAATCCTCCCACTCGGGGGCTTAGTTGCAGTCAAGTACTCGCCTAAGTTCGTAAAATCCTGTCAAGTGGTGAGCAACCCTCCCACTCAGGGGCTTTGCTGCAGTCGAGTACTCGCCTAAGTATAAAAAATCATGTCGAGTGATGAGCAATCCTCCCACTCGGGGACTTAGCTGCAGTCCAGTACTCGCCTAAGTTTGTATAATCCTACCGAGTGGTGAGCAACCCTCCCACTCGGGGGCTTAGCTACAGTCCAGTAGTCGCCTAAGTTTAAAAAATCCTACCGAGTGGTGAGCAACCCTCCCACTCGGGGCTTAGCTGCAGTACAGTACTCGCCTAAGTTTAAAAAATACTGTCGAGTGATGAGCAATCCTCCCACTCGGGGGCTTAGCTGCAGTGCAGTACTCGCCTAAGTTTGTAAAATCTTACCAAGTGGTGAGCAACCCACCCACTCGGCGGCTTAACTGCTGTCCAGTACTCGCCTAAGTTTAAAAAATCCTGCCGAGTGGTGAGCAATCCTCCCACTCGGGGGCTTAGCTGCAGTCCAGTACTCGCGAAAGTTTGTAAAATCCTACCGAGTGGTGAGCAACCCTCCCACTCGGGGGCATAGCTGCAGTACAGTACTCGCCTAAGTTTAAAAAATCCCGCCGAGTGGTGAGCAATCCTCCCACTCGGGGTTTTTTTCTCTAGTCTAGTACTCGCCTAAGTTTGTAAAATCCAACCGAGTGGTGAGCAACCATCCCACTCGGGGGCTTAGATGCAGTGCAGTACTCCTCTAAGTTTAAAAAATCCTGCCGAGTGTTGAGCAATCCTCCAACTCGTGGGCTTAGTTGTAGTCCAGTACTCGCCTAAGTTTGAAAAATCCTACCGAGTGGTGAGCAACCCTCCCACTCGGGGGCTTAGCTGCAGTCAAGTACTCGCCCAAGTTTAAAAAATCCTGCCGAGTGGTGAGCAATCCTCCCACTCGGGGGCTTAGCTGCAGTACAGTACTCGCCTAAGTTTAAAAAATCCTGCCAAGTGGTGAGCAATCCTCCCACCCGGGGGGTTTTGCTCCAGTCTAGTACTCGCCTAAGTTTGTAAAATCCAACCGAGTGGTGAGCAACCCTCCCACTCGGGAGCTTAGCTGCAGTCCAGTACTTGCCTAAGTTTAAAAAATCCTGTCGAGTGATGAGCAATCCTCCCATTCGGGGGCTTAGCTGCAGTCTAGTACTCGCCTAAGTTTGTAAATCCTACCGAGTGGTGAGCAACCCTCCCACTCGGGGGCTTAGCTGCAGTCCAGTACTCGCCTAAGTTTAAAAAATCCTGCCGAGTGGTGAGCAACCCTCCCACTCGGGGCTTAGTTGCAGTACAGTACTCGCCTAAGTTTAAAAAATCCTGTCGAGTGATGAGCAATCCTCCCACTCGGGGGCTTAGCTGCATTCCAGTGCTCGTCTAAGTTTGTAAAATCCTACCAAGTGGTGAGCAACCCTCCCACTCGGGGACTTAACTGCTGTCCAGTACTCTCCTAAGTTTAAAAAATCCTGCCGAGTGGTGAGCAATCCTCCCACTCGGGGGCTTAGCTGCAGTCCAGTACTCGCGAAAGTTTGTAAAATCCTACCGAGTGGTGAGCAACCCTCCCACTCGGGGGCATAGCTGCAGTACAGTACTCGCCTAAGTTTAAAAAATCCTGCCGAGTGGTGAGCAATCCTCCCACTCGGGGTTTTTTTCTCTAGTCTAGTACTCGCCTAAGTTTGTAAAATCCAACCGAGTGGTGAGCAACCATCCCACTCGGGGGCTTAGATGCAGTGCAGTACTCCTCTAAGTTTAAAAAATCCTGCCGAGTGTTGAGCAATCCTCCAACTCGTGGGCTTAGTTGTAGTCCAGTACTCGCCTAAGTTTGAAAAATCCTACCGAGTGGTGAGCAACCCTCCCACTCGGGGGCTTAGCTGCAGTCAAGTACTCGCCCAAGTTTAAAAAATCCTGCCGAGTGGTGAGCAATCCTCCCACTCGGGGGCTTAGCTGCAGTACAGTACTCGCCTAAGTTTAAAAAATCCTGCCAAGTGGTGAGCAATCCTCCCACCCGGGGGGTTTTGCTCCAGTCTAGTACTCGCCTAAGTTTGTAAAATCCAACCGAGTGGTGAGCAACCCTCCCACTCGGGAGCTTAGCTGCAGTCCAGTACTTGCCTAAGTTTAAAAAATCCTGTCGAGTGATGAGCAATCCTCCCATTCGGGGGCTTAGGTGCAGTCTAGTACTCGCCTAAGTTTGTAAATCCTACCGAGTGGTGAGCAACCCTCCCACTCGGGGGCTTAGCTGCAGTCCAGTACTCGCCTAAGTTTAAAAAATCCTGCCGAGTGGTGAGCAACCCTCCCACTCGGGGCTTAGTTGCAGTACAGTACTCGCCTAAGTTTAAAAAATCCTGTCGAGTGATGAGCAATCCTCCCACTCGGGGGCTTAGCTGCATTCCAGTGCTCGTCTAAGTTTGTAAAATCCTACCAAGTGGTGAGCAACCCTCCCACTCGGGGACTTAACTGCAGTCCAGTACTCGCCTAAGTTTAAAAAATCCTACCGAGTGGTGAGCAATCCTCCCACTCGGGGGCTTAGCTGTAGTCTAGTACTCGCCTAAGTTTGTAAAATCCTACCGAGTGGTGAGCAACCCTCCCACTCGGCGGCTTAGCTGCAGTACAGTACTCGCCTAAGTTTAAAATATCCCGCCGAGTGGTGAGAAATCCTCCCACTCGGGGGTTTTGCTCCAGTCCAGTACTCGCCTAAGTTTGTGAAATCCAACCGAGTGGTGAGCAACCCTCCCACTCGGGGGCTTAGCTGCAGTGCAGTACTCGCCTAAGTTTAAAAATTCCTGCCGAGTGGTGAGCAATCCTCCCACTCGGGGGCATAGTTGCAGTCCAGTACTCACCTAAGTTTAAAAAATCATGCCCAGTGTTGAGCAATCCTCCCACTCGGGGGCTTAGCGGCAGTCCAGTACTCTCCTAAGTTTAAAAAATCCTGCTGAGTGGTGAGCAATCCTCCCACTCAGGGGCTTAGTTGCAGTCAAGTACTCGCCTAAGTTCGTAAAATCCTGTCGAGTGGTGAGCAACCCTCCCACTCAGGGGCTTTGCTGCAGTCGAGTACTCGGCTAAGTATAAAAAATCATGTCGAGTGATGAGCAATCCTCCCACTCGGGGACTTAGCTGCAGTCCAGTACTCGCCTAAGTTTGTATAATCCTACCGAGTGGTGAGCAACCCTCCCACTCGGGGGCTTAGCTACAGTCCAGTAGTCGCCTAAGTTTAAAAAATCCTGCCGAGTGGTGAGCAACCCTCCCACTCGGGGCTTAGCTGCAGTACAGTACTCGCCTAAGTTTAAAAAATCCTGTCGAGTGATGAGCAATCCTCCCACTCGGGGGCTTAGCTGCAGTGCAGTACTCGCCTAAGTTTGTAAAATCTTACCAAGTGGTGAGCAACCCACCCACTCGGCGGCTTAACTGCAGTCCAGTACTCGCCTAAGTTTAAAAAATCCTGCCGAGTGGTGAGCAATCCTCCCACTCGGGGGCTTAGCTGCAGTCCAGTACTCGCGAAATTTATAAAATCCTACCGAGTGGTGAGCAACCCTCCCACTCGGGAGCTTAGCTGCAGTACAGTACTCGCCTAAGTTTAAAAAATCCTGCCGAGTGGTGAGCAATCCTCCCACTCGGGGGTTTTTGCTCTAGTCTAGTACTCGCCTAAGTTTGTAAAATCCAACCAAGTGGTGAGCAACCCTCCCACTCGGGGGCTTAGATGCAGTGCAGTACTCCTCTAAGTTTAAAAAATCCTGCCGAGTGGTGAGCAATCCTCCAACTCGTGGGCTTAGTTGCAGTCCAGTACTCGCCTAAGTTTGTAAAATCCTACCGAGTGGTGAGCAACCCTCCCACTCGGGGGCTTAGCTGCAGTCAAGTACTCGCCCAAGTTTAAAAAATCCTGCCGAGTGGTGAGCAATCCTCCCACTCGGGGTCTTAGCTGCAGTCCAGTACTCGCCTAAGTTTGTACAATCCTACCGAGTGGTGAGCAACCCTCGCACTCGGGGGCTTAGCTGCAGTACAGTACTCGCCTAAGTTTAAAAAATCCTGCCAAGTGGTGAGCAATCCTCCCACTCGGGGGGTTTTGCTCCAGTCTAGTACTCGCCTAAGTTTGTAAAATCCAACCGAGTGGTGAGCAACCCTCCCACTCGGGGGCTTAGCTGCAGTCCAGTACTTGCCTAAGTTTAAAAAATCCTGCCGAGTGATGAGCAATCCTCCCATTCGGGGGCTTAGCTGCAGTCCAGTAGTCGCCTAAGTTTGTAAATCCTACCGAGTGGTGAGCAACCCTCCCACTCGGGGGCTTAGCTGCAGTCCAGTACTCGCCTAAGTTTAAAAAATGCTGCCGAGTGGTGAGCAACCCTCCCACTCGGGGCTTAGCTGCAGTACTGTACTCGCCTAAGTTTAAAAAATCCTGTCGAGTGATGAGCAATCCTCCCACTCGGGGGCTTAGCTGTATTCCAGTGCTCGTCTAAGTTGGTAAAATCCTACCAAGTGGTGAGCAACCCACCCACTCGGGGACTTAACTGCAGTCCAGTACTCGCCTAAGTTTAAAAAATCCTACCGAGTGGTGAGCAATCCTCCCACTCGGGGGCTTAGCTGTAGTCTAGTACTCGCCTAAGTTTGTAAAATCTTACCAAGTGGTGAGCAACCCACCCACTCGGCGGCTTAACTGTAGTCCAGTACTCGCCTAAGTTTAAAAAATCCTGCCGAGTGGTGAGCAATCCTCCCACTCGGGGGCTTAGCTGCAGTCCAGTACTCGCGAAAGTTTGTAAAATCCTACCGAGTGGTGAGAAACCCTCCCACTCGGGGACTTAGCTGCAGTCCAGTACTCGCCTAAGTTTTTATAATCCTACCGAGTGGTGAGCAACCCTCCCACTCGGGGGCTTAGCTACAGTCCAGTAGTTGCCTAAGTTTAAAAAATCCTGCCGAGTGGTGAGCAACCCTCCCACTCGGGGCTTAGCTGCAGTACAGTACTCGCCTAAGTTTAAAAAATCCTGTCGAGTGATGAGCAATCCTCCCACTCGGGGGCTTAGCTGCAGTGCAGTACTCGCCTAAGTTTGTAAAATCTTACCAAGTGGTGAGCAACCCACCCACTCGGCGGCTTAACTGCAGTCCAGTACTCGCCTAAGTTTAAAAAATCCTGCCGAGTGGTGAGCAATCCTCCCACTCGGGGGCTTAGCTGCTGTCCAGTACTCGCGAAAGTTTGTAAAATCCTACCGAGTGGTGAGCAACCCTCCCACTCGGGGGCTTAGCTGCAGTACAGTACTCGCCTAAGTTTAAAAAATCCTACCGAGTGGTGAGCAATCCTCCCACTCGGGGGTTTTTGCTCTAGTCTAGTACTCACCTAAGTTTGTAAAATCCAACCGAGTGGTGAGCAACCCTCCCACTCGGGGGCTTAGATGCAGTGCAGTACTCCTCTAAGTTTAAAAAATCCTGCCGAGTGGTGAGCAATCCTCCAACTCGTGGGCTTAGTTGCAGTCCAGTACTCGCCTAAGTTTGTAAAATCCTACCGATTGGTGAGCAACCCTCCCACTCGGGGGCTTAGCTGCAGTCAAGTACTCGCCCAAGTTTAAAAAATCCTGCCGAGTGGTGAGCAATCCTCCCACTCGGGGGCTTAGCTGCAGTCCAGTACTCGCCTAAGTTTGTACAATCCTACCGAGTGGTGAGCAACCCTCCCACTCGGGGGCTTAGCTGCAGTACAGTACTCGCCTAAGTTTAAAAAATCCTGCCAAGTGGTGAGCAATCCTCCCACTCGGGGGGTTTTGCTCCAGTCTAGTACTCGCCTAAGTTTGTAAAATCCAACCGAGTGGTGAGCAACCCTCCCACTCGGGGGCTTAGCTGCAGTCCAGTACTTGCCTAAGTTTAAAAAATCCTGCCGAGTGATGAGCAATCCTCCCATTCGGGGGCTTAGCTGCAGTCCAGTAGTCGCCTAAGTTTGTAAATCCTACCGAGTGGTGAGCAACCCTCCCACTCGGGGGCTTAGTTGCAGTCCAGTACTCGCCTAAGTTTAAAAAATGCTGCCGAGTGGTGAGCAACCCTCCCACTCGGGGCTTAGCTGTAGTACAGTACTCGCCTAAGTTTAAAAAATCCTGTCGAGTGATGAGCAATCCTCCCACTCGGGGGCTTAGCTGCATTCCAGTGCTCGTCTAAGTTTGTAAAATCCTACCAAGTGGTGAGCAACCCACCCACTCGGGGACTTAACTGAAGTCCTGTACTCGCCTAAGTTCAAAAAATCCTACCGAGTGGTGGGCAATCCTCCCTCTCGGGGGCTTAGCTGTAGTCTAGTACTCGCCTAAGTTTGTAAAATCCTACCGAGTGGTGAGCAACCCTCCCACTCGGCGGCTTAGCTGCAGTACAGTACTCGCCTAAGTTTAAAATATCCTGCCGAGTGGTGAGCAATCCTCCCACTCGGGGGTTTTGCTCCAGTCCAGTACTCGCCTAAGTTTGTGAAATCCAACCGAGTGGTGAGCAACCCTCCCACTCGGGGGCTTAGCTGTAGTGCAGTACTCGCCTAAGTTTAAAAATTCCTGCCGAGTGGTGAGCAATCCTCCCACTCGGGGGCTTAGTTGCAGTCCAGTACTCGCCTAAGTTTGTAAAATCCTATCGAGTGGTGACCAACCCTCCCACTCGGGGGCTTAGCTGCAGTCCAGTACTCGCCTAAGTTTAAAAAATCCTGCCGAGTGGTGAGCAATCCTCCCAGTCGGGGCTTAGCTGCAGTCTAGTACTCGCCTAAGTTTAAAAAATCCTGCCGAGTGGTGAGCAATCCTCCCACTCGGGGGCTTAGCTTCACTCCAGTACTAGCCTAAGTTTGTAAAATCGTACTGAGTGGTGAGCAACCCTCCCACTCGGGGGCTTAGCTGCAGCACAGTACTCGCCTAAGTTTAAAAAATCCTGCCGAGTGGTGTGCAATCCTCCCACTCGGGGGTTTTGCTCCAGTCCAGTACTCGCCTAAGTTTGTAAAATCCAACCGAGTGGTGAGCAACCCACCCACTCGAGGGCTTAGCTGCAGTCCAGTACTCGCCTAAGTTTAAAAAATCCTGCCGAGTGGTGAGCAATCCTCCCACTCGGGGGCTTAGTTGTAGTGCAGTACTCGCCTAAGTTTGTAAAATCCTACCGAGTGGTGAGGAACCCTCCCACTCGGGGGCTTAGCTGCAGTCCAGTACTCACCTAAGTTTAAAAAATCCTGCTAAGTGGTGAGCAATCCTCCCACTCGAGGGCATAGCTGCAGTCCAGTACTCGCCTAAGTTTAAAAAATCCTGCCGAGTGGTGAGCAATCCTCCCACTCGGGGGCTTAGCTGTAGTCCAGTACTAGCCTAAGTTTGTAAAATCCTACCGAGTGGTGAGCAACCCTCCAACTCGTGGGCTTAGCTGCAGTCTAGTACTCGCCTAAGTTTAAAAAATCATGCCGAGTGGTGAGCAATCCTCCCACTCGGGGGCTTAGCTGCAGTCCAGTACTCGCCTAAGTTTAAAAAATCCTGCTGAGTGGTGAGCAATCCTCCCACTCGAGGGCTTAGCTGCAGTCCAGTACTCGCCTAAGTTCGTAAAATCCTGTCGCGTGGTGCTCAACCCTCCCACTCGGGGGCTTTGTTGCAGGCTAGTACTCGCCTAAGTATAAAAAATCATGTCGAGTGATGAGCAATCCTCCCACTCGGGGGATTAGCTGCAGTCCAGTACTCGCCTAAGTTTGTATAATCCTACCGAGTGGTGAGCAACCCTCCCACTCGGGGGCTTAGCTACAGTCCAGTAGTCGCCTAAGTTTAAAAAATCGTGCCGAGTGGTGAGCAACCCTCCCACTCGGGGCTTAGCTGCAGTACAGTACTCGCCTATGTTTAAAAAATCCAGTCGAGTGATGAGCAATCCTCCCACTCGGGGGCTTAGCTGCAGTGCAGTACTCGCCTAAGTTTGTAAAATCTTACCAAGTGGTGAGCAACCCTCCCACTCGGGGGCTTAACTACAGTCCAGTACTCGCCTAAGTTTAAAAAATCCTGCCGAGTGGTGAGCAATCCTCCCACTCGGGGGCTTAGCTGCAGTCTAGGACTCGCAAAAGTTTGTAAAATCCTACCGAGTGGTGAGCAACCCTCCCACTCGGGGGCTTAGCTGCAGTACAGTACTCGCCTAAGTTTAAAAATTCCTGCCGAGTGGTGAGCAATCCTCCCACTCGGGGGGGGGGGGGGTTTGCTCCAGTCTAGTACTCGCCTATGTTTGTAAAATCCAACCGAGTGGTGAGCAACCCTCCCACTCGGGGGCTTAGATGCAGTCCAGTACTCGCCTAAGTTTAAAAAATCCTGCCGAGTGGTGAGCAATCCTCCCACTTGTGGGCTTAGTTGTAGTCCAGTTCTCGCCTAAGTTTGTAAAATCCTACCGAGTGGTGAGCAACCCTCCCACTCGGGGGCTTAGCTGCAGTCAACTACTCGCCCATGTTTAAAAAATCCTGCCGAGTGGTGAGCAATCCTCCCACTCGGGGGCTTAGCTGCAGTCCAGTACTCGCCTAAGTTTGTAAAATCCTACCGAGTGGTGAGCAACCCTCCCACTCGGGGGCTTAGCTGCAGTACAGTACTCGCCTAAGTTTAAAAAATCCTGCCGAGTGGTGAGCAATCCTCACACTCGGGGGGTTTTGCTCCTGTCTAGTACTCACCTAAGTTTGTAAAATCCAACCGAGTGGTGAGCAACCCTCCCACTCGGGGGCTTAGCTGCAGTCCAGTACTTGCCTAAGTTTAAAAAATCCAGCCGAGTGGTGAGCAATCCTCCCACTCGGGGCTTAGCTGCAGTCTAGTACTCGCCTAAGTTTAAAAAATCCTACCGAGTGGTGAGCAATCCTCCCACTCGGGGGCTTAGCTGCAGTCCAGTACTCGGCTAAGTTTAAAAAACCTGCTGAGTGGTGAGAAATCACTACTAGGGAAAACCTTATACACAGAATCTTAGCAGCAGCGCGGCATAAAAACAGGCACTGCTGGTAAGTAGTAGCAGCGCGGCTACGGAAAGCTCGCTACTGGTGCAAACTTAGCAGTAGCGCGTGATGCTTAAACCGCGCTGCTACAAAAATCCACCGACAGTACACAACGACATAAGTTTACCAGTAGCATGGCGCTAGGGAGCCCGCTGCTGCTAATGCATAGTACTAGCGCACTTTTTTGTCACCTCGCTGCTGCTAATTTTGAAATTGTGCACAGGGTTGGGCCGTTTAGCAGTAGCGCGTGATAGCAAAGCGCGCTGTTGCTACGCTCTTAGCAGCAGCGCGCTTTCTCTCCCGCGCTACTGCTAAGAAGCAGCACCCACCACCTTTTCCACCTCCCCCTCCCCATCTCCTCTCCTCCCTTGCCCCTACCTCCCACATCCTCCCTCTGTCACTCTTCTTCTTCCTCAATACTTCTCCCCCCATTACTCTCCCTCTTCTACCTACCTTTCTCTCTCTTCATTACTCCTAGCTATAACTACACCACCTCCATTAATTTATCTCCTTTCTCTTTTTCCTCCCCCTCCACTAGTTGAAGTTGTCTCCTCCCAAATTAGCTAGCTAGGTACATGTAGCATTTAGTTAAGTGACATATTTGCGCCCTAACTAGATCTTTCTTTGTCAAGAAGAGTTTTGTGCACTTTTGACCTCCCTACATCATCATCTCCACTGTGTGCTCGATCTCGAGATAGAGGTGTGATTAATATTTCATGCTTTTGCAAAATGGAAAGATGTTTATGCATGTGTGTGATATTTTTATGGAAATTGTGTGTGTGGCATGAGTTGATGCCAAATTGTGCATTTGAGTTGCCTATGTTTTGCCGAAATGTCGATTTATTTCCGTTTCGGCGAATTCCGGGCAAACTCTAGATCTATATATGTCCTATTTTTAAGGAAGGTCATGCCGAATTTTTGTATGACTTTGATGAATGCACACATTTTTATAATCAATTTGTTTATTATTACCGTGCAGAGTTGACGATGGTCAGTGGAACGATGGTGGACAGGTGGTTGCGGTCGGCAGTGCAGGACATGAAGGAAAATTACCTGACAGAGGTTTTATGTCCGTGTCGAAAATGCAAAGGAATAGTTTGGCTTGACCCCCATGTCGATGGTCGTGTCGAAGCGCACCTGGTCATGACTGGTTTCATGGATGGCTATACTCGGTGGATAACTGAAGATGAGGATGACGATGTTGAGGATGCCGATGGGGAAGGCAATGATGAAACGGGGCAAGACGAAGAGATGATCGATAAAGGCGGCGGGGATGAGGCCGGACATGGCGGCGAAGAAGGGGCCGGACATGGCGGCGGAGAGAACTACATGGACTCCACAGAGCAGAGTTCGTCGATAGTAAGTTCAATCGTGCGGGACCCTCATGTTCAAGCATTGCTTCACAAGGAGACGAGTACTGAGAGAGCTGCTTCTAGAGAGGAGGCTAAGCTGGAGCAACTGGTGGTAGACTCGAACACTCCATTGTATGATGGTTGCAATCCTGAGGTGACCCGCTTGAGTTTCACACTCCAAGTGTTGAAGACAAAGGCTAAAAACAAATGGACCGACACTAGCCTCGATGAGCATCTCAAGTACCTAAAGAATGTTCTTCCCGAGGGTAATCTATGTCCTAGTAGTGTTGATGAGGCCAAGAAGATCGTGTGCCCTCTTGATCTGCCACACGTTAGATACCATGCATGCATCAACGATTGCATAATTTATCGGAAGGAGCACACGGAAAAAACAAGTTGTCCGGGGTGCAATGCTTCTCGATACAAGAAGGCCGGGAAGAAATGTCCCCAGAAAGTGGTATGGTACTTAACGATCACTCCCCGTCTCCAGAGGTATTTTGTAGATCCCAAGGAAGCAAAGCTAATGCGCTGGCACGCGGAGAGGAAGAAGCCCGACGATGGAGATGATCCGAAGCTGAGACACGTCAAGGATGGAAGCCAGTGGAGAGCATTGAACAGCTTCTATCGTTATTTTGAATGTGATGCAAGGAACAACGTGCTCGGCGCGTGTACCGATGGCATGAATCCGTTTGGCAACCAGAGCACCAACCATAGCACATGGCCCGTGTTTGTATGGATGTACAACGTCCCCCCTGGTTGTGCATGAAATCGAAGTACATTCACATGAGCATGCTTATTCAAGGGCCGAAACAACCAGGAAATAATATTAATTTGTATCTGGGGCTACTTTAGGAGGAGTTAGACACGTTATGGAAAACACCGGCGAAGACATGGGACGCCAGCGAAGGTGAGTATTTCAACATGAGAGCCGCGCTGATCACGACAGTGCACGACTATCTTGGTTACGGATATGTGGCAGGCCAGGTGTGCCATGGATATTGCGGATGCATGCGGTGCATGGATGATACGACGTCTCAGCAGCTAACGTCAAGGAAAGATGGCGGGTCTGGGAAAATCGTGTACATGGGGCATCGAAGATGGCTCGAACAAGACGACCCATGGAGAAACCGTGGAGATTTATTCAATGGTCACACTGAGCATCGAGGACCTCCACGTAAGCGGAGCGGTGCCGAAATCGATGAGCTATTGAAAAACTGGAAGGAGTGCCCCACGCCGGGAAAGACGATGAGAAAGGCACCGGAGCCGCTGCTGAAGGTATGGAAGACGAGGTCTGTGTTCTGGGACTTGGAGTACTGGCACAAACTCGATACACCTCA
The DNA here is from genome assembly GCF_056163025.1 of Triticum urartu. Lineage (NCBI taxonomy): Eukaryota > Viridiplantae > Streptophyta > Magnoliopsida > Poales > Poaceae > Triticum > Triticum urartu. The sequence continues at coordinate 502,629,611 of NC_141877.1, forward strand.
TTGCCTTGATCAAATGCATATCTGTAAGAATGTCCTTGAGAGCTTTCTCGCAACACTGATGAACATGCCGGATAAGAGCAAGGATGGGCCGAAGGCATGAAAAGACTTGCAAGATTTGAAAATCAGGGAAGATCTACACATGCCGCCCCATAAAATGTTAGATGAGACCGAGACGGAGACAGAGGCACGGGAGAAGAAGGGCAAGAAAATAAAGAATGAGGATTATTGCCCCCCTTCTTGCTTCACCTTAAGTTAGGCTGAGATCCATCAATTCTTTAAGTGCCTTACCGGAGTCAAAGTTAGTTCCGGTTACTGTGGCAAGATAAGTAGATATCTAGACACGAACAAGAAAAGGTTCAGCAGGATGAAGTCTCATGACTGTCATGTGATGATGATGCAGATATTACCTGTTGGCCTTAGAGGGATAATGGACAAGCACGTCCGTGACACGCTTATTAGTCTCTGCAACTTTTTCGACGTCATCTCTTGAAAGTCGATCAGTGTGAAGCAGCTCCGAAGGCTAAAGGAAGAGATCATTGTGATACTGAATGAGCTTGAGATGTACTTCCCGCCTACATTCTTTGACGTGATGGTGCATCTGTGTGTCCATATTGTGGATGATATAATAGACCTAGGGCCGTCATTCCTGCACAACATGATGTCGTTTGAGAGGATGAATGGGATCATCAAAGGATTCGTTCATAACATGTCCCTTCCGGAGGGAAGCATCGTCCAGGGCTATTTGACACGAGAGTGCATCTCTTTCTGTGAGAATTTTCTATATGGCGCAGACCAGCCACCTGGTGTTAGTGTTGGTTTGCCCGTTAACAAGCATGATGGGAGGCTCGAAGGAGAAGGTCACTGCAATGGTCGCAGGGAACTGCACGTGGCATACTCAGATCGACGCAGCGACTTTGACAGAGCAAACTTGGTAGTGCTACAACACCTAGACGAGGTAGATCCTTTCGTGGCACTGCACAAAGAAATTATCGCAAAGAAGTATCGTGACCGGGGGGTATGCAAGATGGACGCCGAAGTTACTAGAGAGCACAACTGCACTTTCCTGCATTGGTTCAAAGAGCATATTATTACTAATCCCCTGGAGGAGGGCTCTATGGACCGATTGCTCATATACGCCTTAGCACATGGCCCCTCGCCCAACCTCGTAACCTATCAGGCATATGATATCAACGGATACTCGTTCTACACGGAGGCCAAAGATATGGACAGTGATGAATATCAGAACTCAGGGGTGACGATGGAATCCATGAACGGCAGCGACAATGGCACAACTTAACGATTTTATGGAAGGGTCGAGGAGATCTGGGAGCTTGATCGACTACTCTGGATTGCACAACACGATGATGTTCCATGTCAGATGGGCTAAGAATGTCGAAAGAGAAATCCGGATTTTCACTACCATGACTATACCCGATGCCAAGAGCGCTACCATGAACGCTATCACAAAAAACGAGCCATGGGTACATGCTAAGCACGTGACACAATGCTTCTTCATAACCAACCCATGCAATCCCAGTCGTGTTGTCGTGAGGAAAGGCAAAAGAAACATCATTGGAATGGATGGAGTCGCCAACGAGGAAGACCATGATCAGTACGGCAACCCAATCAGGGAAGATGACGATGATGATGAAGTATACGTCAAAAGAAGAATCAATACTACATTACCAAAGAAAAATCGTACTCCATGGAAAAGGCAAAGTCACAATGAGGGGCTCAATTATTCTTCAACGAACAAGAAGGGAAAGAAGCTGACTCAAAAACAAAAAGGTCAGCGCTGAGGAATCAGTCAAATGATGTAATATATATATGTTCCTATTTTGTATACACACTTAATTAGCCATTATTATGCAAGGGTCCAATGATGTAATATATATGTTCCTATTATGCTGAGGAAAAGAAAAAGGGAAACTGGTTATAGCAGTAGCGCTTTAGTGAAAAAGAGCTACAGCTAGTCAAGATAGCAGTAGCGGTTTCTGCAGAAAATCGCTATAGCTGCTCATAATAGTAGTAGCGCGTTTCGTGAAAACGCGCTACTGCTACGTCCACTTAACCCAAAATTCTCCCTCTCCCTGCTTCATCCCGCCTCTTTCCCCCAAATCCCCACACTCTCTTCCCCGGCCCCGTCGCACCGCCGCGCCAGCCCCCGACCTCGGCGCGCTCGCCCAGGACCCCGGCACGCTCGCCCCCGACCCCGCCGCCCCCGACCCAGGCGCGCTCGCCCGCGGCGCCGGCGCTCGCCCCCGACCCGTCGGCCCTCGCCTCCCTCCTCTGCTTCCTCCCCTCCCAACCTCGGCTGTCGTCGGGCCTGCCTCCTCGCCTTGCACCCTCTGTAAACCACCCGCCTATCTCTCTCTCTCTACTAGCTAGGGTTAATTTACTTAGGTTTTAGTTATGTTAATTAGGTTGTCCATTTTGTTATGAATTTAGATAGGTTTCAAAATTTGCTGAACTTATATGAAAATTTGAACTGGACATGTGATATGTGGATATGTCATGTTTTGGACATGTCATGTTTTGGTAAATGATCTGAGTTGCCTATGTTACGCCGGAATGTTGATTCATTTCCATTCCGGTGAATTTCAGGCGCTCGATATGTCCATTTTTAGCAAAGGTCATGCCGAAATTGTCCTCGTGCCTTATCATCCAAAGTAAGTCAGTTTCGAACAACCCTTTCATACATTTCAATCATTCCTTCTCTCTCTATGGGGAATAATTTGAGGTGTTTTTTCCCCGCAGCAACGGGCGCGCCGTCCTTGTCGTTCTTTATCCGCAAGTCTCCCACGCCGTGTATTTTGACCCTTCCAGAGACTACGAGAAAAAAGACTACACCCACATAATGAATATTCTAGATGATGCTCTCCAAGGCTTCAGCTTTAGAGGTGGCCACATGCAGATCAGGAAACAAAGGAACAAGAAGATGGGTTTCGCGCATAAAACTAACTTCTCCTGCATCCAAGTCCCAAAACCAAGCAAGAAGGATGGATTCTACATCCTCCATCTCATGATTCAGTTCAACACGGATCACCAAAAGCTTCGCATGAGAAACAGAAATGATGATCATATCAACAAGTGGCTAGAATCTCATGGAGAAGCGGATTATAAACTTAGAGATGACTTCTTTCGCATCCAAAGCGACATTGCGACGATCATCATGAAAGAAGTCGTCGATGAGAAGGGGATGTTCCACCACGGCCCTATATCGCGAGCTGACGTCCGAACTCGCATAGGCATGCAACGTCTAGACCTCACGCCGTTCAAGAAGCTAGGGTCCATCCTCGATGATATGGATGGATGGAACTTCTAGTGATTTATGATGCCGATGATGATGATATGTGTCGGTTGAACTTGTATACTATTTGTAGCGATGCAACTTTGTGATGTCCATGATCCCTAGTTGCATCTAGTTGCTAACCCTTTCTCTTTTGGTGTTCTCTAGTATATTTCGTTGCATATATATGGTTGTACATCCTCTTCATGAACATGCATCTCTAACAGGTACCTAGTTTCTTGATGGCGAGATGGAACTGCTATGTCATGTACAACGGGAAGGTTCCGGGGGTGTACAACGAGTGGCATGAGTGTCAGGAGCAAGGGAATGGGTTCTCGGACGCCAGCCATAAAGGATTGAAAAGCAGACAAGGAGAAGCTAGTTACTTGAGGTTCACACTAGCGTGAGAGAGGACTCGTAACTGCCATCTCATGTACTGCATAGTTCCGCTCTCACTCATAGTGATAGCTCTTCTCACATATACCTTTGTTTAGATGGATGATGTGGTAGTTGTAAGTATTCGAGACTTGCATGTATCGCTATTTTTGAGATGATGACAAGATACCACTTTGTGTTGGATGATGATTATGACGAGACTATTTGTATGTATATGCTATGATCACATTTGTGGTCTCGCAGGCATTTGTATGTGTATCATGATGACATTTGTATGTGCTAAAGATTCTTCTATAAAGCCTGTTCAAATACAAAACAAATATGCCGAAAAAACAAAAAACTACTAAAATTAGCAGTAGCGAGTGGAGAAAAGTTAGCAGCAGCGCGGTTGTAGCAGTAGCGCATGCAGGGGAAGCGCACTATAGCTATTAGCAGCAGCGAGGTTCCTTTAAGCACGCTGCTGCAACACTTGTGTAGCAGTTGCGCGGGTGGACCAGCGCTACTGCTATACGTTAGCTGTAGTGCCTTATTAGTAGCGCCGGCCCCCATGCTACTAAAAGGCCGAAAACTCGCGCTGCTGCTAGGCTTTTCCCTAGTAGTGAATCCTCCCACTCGGGGCTTACCTGCAGTCTAGTACTCGCCTAAGTTTAAAAAATCCTGCCGAGTGGTGAGCAATCCTCCCACTCGAGGGCTTAGCTGCAGTCCAGTACTCGCCTAAGTTTGTAAAATCCTACCGAGTGGTGAGCAACCCTCCCACTCGGGGGCTTAGCTGCAGTCGAGTACTCGCCTAAGTTTAAAAAATCCTGCCGAGTGGTGAGCAATCCTCCCACTCGGGGCTTAGCTGCAGTCTAGTACTCGCCTAAGTTTAAAAAATCCTGCCGAGTGCTGAGCTATCCTCCCACTCGGGGGCTTAGCTGTAGTCCAGTACTCGCCTATGTTTGTAAAATCCTGCCCGAGTGGTGAGCAACGATCCCACTCGGGGGCTTAGCTGCAGTACAGTACTCGCCTAAGTTTAAAAAATCCAGCCGAGTGGTGAGCAATCCTCCCACTCGGGGGTTTTGCACTAGTCCAGTACTCGCCTAAGTTTGTAAAATCCAACCGAGTGGTGAGCAACCCTCCCACTCGGGGGCTTAGCTGCAGTCCAGTACTCGCCTAAGTTTAAAAAATCCTGCCGAGTGGTGAGCAACCCTCCCACTCGGGGGCTTAGTTGCAGTCCAGTACTCGCCTAAGTTTGTAAAATCCTACCGAGTGGTGAGCAACCCTCCCACTCGGGGGCTTAGCTGCAGTCCAGTACTCGCCTAAGTTTAAAAAATCCTGCTGAGTGGTGAGCAATCCTCCCACTCGGGGGCTTAGCTGCAGTCCAGTACTCGCCTAAGTTTAAAAAATCCTGCCGAGTGGTGAGAAATCCTCCCACTCGGGGGCTTAGCTGCAGTCCATTACTAGCCTAAGTTTGTAAAATCCTACCGAGTGGTGAGCAACCCTCCCACTCGGGGACTTAGCTGTAGTACAGTACTCGCCTAAGTTTAAAAAATCATGCCGAGTGGTGAGGAATCCTCCCACTCGGGGGTTTTCCTCTAGTATAGTACTCGGCTAAGTTTGTAAAATCCAACCGAGTGGTGAGCAACCCTCCCACTCGGGGGCTTAGCCGCAGTCCGGTACTCGCCTAAGTTTAAAAAATCCTGCCGAGTGGTGAGCAATCCTCCCACTCAAGGGCTTAGCTGCAGTCCAGTACTCGCCTAAGTTTAAAAAATCCTGCCGAGTGCTGACCAATCCTCCCACTCGGGGGCTTAGCTGCAGTCTAGTACTCGACTAAGTTCAAAAAATTTTGCCGAGTGATGAGCAATCCTCCCACTCGGGGGCTTAGCTGTAGTCCATTACTCGCCCAAGTTTAAAAAATCCTGCCGAGTGGTGAGCAATCCTCCCACTCGGGGGCTTAGCTGCAGTCCAGTACTCGCCTAAGTTTGTAAAATCCTACCGAGTGGTGAGCAACCCTCCCACTCGGGGGCTTAGCTATAGTACAGTACTTGCCTAAGTTTAGAAAATCATGCCGAGTGGTGAGCAATCCTCCACTCGGGTGTTTTGCTCCAGTCCAGTACTCGCCTAAGTTTGTAAAATCCAACCGAGTGGTGAGCAACCCTCCCACTCGGGGGCTTAGCTGCAGTCCAGTACTCGCGTAATTTTAAAAAATCCTGCCGAGTGGTGAGCAATCCTCCCACTCGGGGGCTTAATTGCAGTCCAGTACTCGCCTAAGTTTGTAAAATCCTACCGAGTGGTGAGCAACCCTCCCACTCGGGGGCTTAGCTGCAGTTCGGTACTCGCCTAAGTTTAAAAAATCCTGCCGAGTGGTGAGCAATCCTCCCACTCGGGGGCTTAGCTGCAGTCCCGTACTCGCCTAAGTTTAAAAAATCTTGCCGAGTGGTGACCAATCCTCCCACTCGGGGGCTTAGCTGCAGTCCAGTACTCGACTAAGTTTAAAAAATCCTGCCGAGTGATGAGCAATCCTCCCACTCGGGGACTTAGCTGCAGTCGAGTACTCGCCTAAGTTTGTAAAATCCTACCGAGTGGTGAGCAACCCTCCCACTTGGGGGCTTAGCTGTAGTCCAGTACTCACCTAAGTTTAAAAAATCCTGTCGAGTGATGAGCAATCCTCCCACTCGGGGGCTTAGCTGCAGTCCAGTACTCGCCTAAGTTTGTAAAATCCTCCCGAGTGGTGAGAAACCCTCCCACTCGGGGGCTTACCTCCAGTCTAGTACTTGCCTAAGTTTAAAAAATCCTGCCGAGTGGTGAGCAACCCTCCCACTCGGGGCTTAGCTGCAGTACAGTACTCACCTAAGTTTAAAAAATCCTGTCGATCGATGAGCAATCCTCCCACTAGGGGGCTTAGCTGCAGTCCAGTACTCGCGTCAGTTTGTAAAATCCTACCAAGTGGTGAGCAACTCTCCCACTCGGGGGCTTAATTGCAGTCCGGTACTCGCCTAAGTTTAAAAAATCCTGCCGAGTGGTGAGCAATCCTCCAGCTCGGGGGCTTAGGTGCAGTCCAGTACTCACCTAAGTTTTTAAAATCCTACCGAGTGGTGAGCAACCCTCCCACTCGGGGGCTTAGCTGTAGTAAAGTACTCGCCTAAGTTTAAAAAATCATGCCGAGTGGTGAGGAATCCTCCCACTCGGGGGTTTTGCTCCAGTCCAGTACTCGCCTAAGTTTGTAAAATCCGACCGAGTGGTGAGAAACCCTCCCACTCGGGGGCTTAGCTGCAGTCCGGTACTCGCCTAAGTTTAAAAAATCCTGCCGAGTGGTGAGCAATCCTCCCACTTAGGGGTTAGCTGCAGTCCAGTACTCGCCTAAGTTTAAAAAATCATGCCGAGTGCTAACCAATCCTCCCACTCGAGGGCTTAGCTGCAGTCTAGTACTCGACTAAGTTTAAAAAAATTTGCCGAGTGATGAGCAATCCTCCCACTCGGGGGCTTAGCTGCAGTCCAGTACTCGCCTAAGTTTGTAAAATCCTACCGAGTGGTGACCAACCCTCCCACTCGGGGGCTTAGCTATAGTACAGTACTCGCCTAAGTTTAGAAAATCATGCCAAGTGGTGAGCAATCCTCCCACTCTGGGGTTTTGCTCCAGCCCACTACTCGCCTAAGTTTGTAAAATCCAACCGAGTGGTGAGCAGCCCTCCCACTCGGGGGCTTAGCTGCAGTCCAGTACTCACGTAATTTTAAAAAATCCTACCGAGTGGTGAGCAATCCTCCCACTCGGGGGCTTAGTTGCATTCCAGTGCTCGCCTAAGTTTGTAAAATCCTACCGAGTGGTGACCAACCCTCCCACTCGGGGGCTTAGCTGCAGTCCGGTACTCGCCTAAGTTTAAAAAATCCTGCCGAGTGGTGAGCAATCCTCCCACTCGGGGGCTTAGCTGCAGTCTAGTACTCGCCTAAGTTTAAAAAATCCTGCCGAGTGGTGACCAATCCTCCCACTCGGGGGCTTAGCTGCAGTCCAGTACTCGACTAAGTTTAAAAAATCGTGCCGAGTGGTGAGCAATCCTCCCACTCGGGGGCTTAGCTGCAGTCGAGTACTCGCCTAAGTTTGTAAAATCCTACCGAGTGGCGAGCAACCCTCCCACTTGGGGGCTTAGCTGCAGTCCAGTACTCGCCTAAGTTTAAAAAATCCTGTCAAGTGATGAGCAATCCTCCCACTCGGGGGCTTAGCTGCAGTCCAGTACTCGCCTAAGTTTGTAAAATCCTCCCGAGTGGTGAGCAACCCTCCCACTCGGGGGCTTACCTGCAGTCCAGCACTTGCCTAAGTTTAAAAAATCCTGCCGAGTGGTGAGCAACCCTCCCACTCGTGGCTTAGCTGCAGTACAGTACTCGCCTAAGTTTAAAAAATCCTGTCGATTGATGAGCAATCCTCCCACTAGGGGGCTTAGCTGCAGTCCAGTACTCGCCTAAGTTTGTAAAATCCAACCGAGTGATGAGCAACCCTCCCACTCGGGGGCTTAGCTGCAGTCTAGTACTCGCCTAAGTTTAAAAAATCCTGCCGAGTGGTGACCAATCCTCCCACTCGGGGGCTTAGCTGCAGTCCAGTACTCGACTAAGTTTAAAAAATCCTGCCGAGTGATGAGCAATCCTCCCACTCGGGGGCTTAGCTGCAGTCGAGTACTCGCCTAAGTTTGTAAAATCCAACCGAGTGGTGAGCAACCCTCCCACTCGGGGGCTTAGCTGCAGTCCAATACTAGCCTAAGTTTGTAAAATCCTACCGAGTGGTGAGCAACCCTCCCACTCGGGGGCTTAGCTGCAGTCCAGTACTCGCCTAAGTTTAAAAAATCCTGCTGAGTGGTGAGCAATCCTCCCACTCGGGGGCTTAGCTGCAGTCCAGTACTCGCCTAAGTTTAAAAAATCCTGCCGAGTGGTGAGAAATCCTCCCACTCGGGGGCTTAGCTGCAGTCCATTACTAGCCTAAGTTTGTAAAATCCTACCGAGTGGTGAGCAACCCTCCCACTCGGGGGCTTAGCTGCAGTACAGTACTCGCCTAAGTTTAAAAAATCATGCCAAGTGGTGAGCAATCCTCCCACTCGGGGGTTTTGCTCCAGTCCAGTACTCGCCTAAGTTTGTAAAATCCTACCAAGTGGTGAGCAACTCTCCCACTCGGGGGCTTAATTGCAGTCCGGTACTCGCCTAAGTTTAAAAAATCCTGCCGAGTGGTGAGCAATCCTCCCACTCGGGGGCTTAGGTGCAGTCCAGTACTCGCCTAAGTTTGTAAAATCCTACCGAGTGGTGAGCAACCCTCCCACTCGGGGGCTTAGCTGCAGTCCATTACTAGCCTAAGTTTGTAAAATCCTACCGAGTGGTGAGCAACCCTCCCACTCGGGGGCTTAGCTGTAGTACAGTACTCGCCTAAGTTTAAAAAATCATGCCGAGTGGTGAGCAATCCTCCCACTCGGGGGTTTTGCTCCAGTCCAGTACTCGCCTAAGTTTGTAAAATCCAACCGAGTGGTGAGCAACCCTCCCACTCGGGGGCTTAGCTGCAGTCCGGTACTCGCGTAATTTTAAAAAATCCTGCCGAGTGGTGAGCAATCCTCCCACTCGGGGGCTTAATTGCAGTCCAGTACTCGCCTAAGTTTGTAAAATCCTACCGAGTGGTGAGCAACCCTCCCACTCGGGGGCTTAGCTGCAGTTCGGTACTCGCCTAAGTTTAAAAAATCCTGCCGAGTGGTGAGAAATCCTCCCACTCGGGGGCTTAGCTGCAGTCCCGTACTCGCCTAAGTTTAAAAAATCCTGCCGAGTGGTGACCAATCCTCCCACTCGCGGGCTTAGCTGCAGTCCAGTACTCAACTAAGTTTAAAAAATCCTGCCGAGTGATGAGCAATCCTCCCACTCGGGGAATTAGCTGCAGTCGAGTACTCGCCTAAGTTTGTAAAATCCTACCGAGTGGTGAGCAACCCTCCCACTTGGGGGCTTAGCTGCAGTCCAGTACTCGCCTAAGTTTAAAAAATCCTGTCGAGTGATGAGCAATTCTCCCACTCGGGGGCTTATCTGCAGTCCAGTACTCGCCTAAGTTTGTAAAATCCTCCCGAGTGGTGAGCAAACCTCCCACTCGAGGGCTTACCTCCAGTCCAGTACTTGCCTAAGTTTAAAAAATCCTGCCGAGTGGTGAGCAACCCTCCCACTCGGGGCTTAGCTGCAGTACAGTACTCGCCTAAGTTTAAAAAATCCTGTCGATCGATGAGCAATCCTCCCACTAGGGGGCTTAGCTGCAGTCCAGTACTCGCCTAAGTTTGTAAAATCCTACCAAGTGGTGAGCAACTCTCCCACTCGGGGGCTTAATTGCAGTCCGGTACTCGCCTAAGTTTAAAAAATCCTGCCGAGTGGTGAGCAATCCTCCAGCTCAGGGGCTTAGGTGCAGTCCAGTACTCGCCTAAGTTTGTAAAATCCTACCGAGTGGTGAGCAACCCTCCCACTCGGGGGCTTAGCTATAGTAAAGTACTCGCCTAAGTTTAAAAAATCATGCCGAGTGGTGAGGAATCCTCCCACTCGGGGGTTTTGCTCCAGTCCAGTACTCGCCTAAGTTTAAAAAATCCTGCCGAGTGGTGAGCAACCCTCCCACTCGGGGGCTTAGTTGTAGTCCAGTACTCGCCTAAGTTTGTAAAATCCTACCGAGTGGTGAGCAACCCTCCCACTCGGGGGCTTAGCTGCAGTCCGGTACTCGCCTAAGTTTAAAAAATCCTGCCAAGTGGTGAGCAATCCTCCCACTTAGGGGCTTAGCTGCAGTCCAGTACTCGCCTAAGTTTAAAAAATCCTGCCGAGTGCTAACCAATCCTCCCACTCGAGGGCTTAGCTGCAGTCTAGTACTCGACTAAGTTTAAAAAAATTTGCCGAGTGATGAGCAATCCTCCCACTCGGGGGCTTAGCTGTAGTCCAGTACTCGCCCATGTTTAGAAAATCCTGCCGAGTGGTGAGCAATCCTCCCACTCGGGGGCTTAGCTGCAGTCCAGTACTCGCCTAAGTTTCTAAAATCCTACCGAGTGGTGAGCAACCCTCCCACTCGGGGGCTTAGCTATAGTATAGTACTCGCCTAAGTTTAGAAAATCATGCCGAGTGGTGAGCAATCCTCCCACTCTGGGGTTTTGCTCCAGCCCAGTACTCGCCTAAGTTTGTAAAATCCAACCGAGTGGTGAGCAACCCTCCCACTCGGGGGCTTAGCTGCAGTCCAGTACTCGCGTAATTTTAAAAAATCCTACCGAGTGGTGAGCAATCCTCCCACTCGGGGGCTTAGTTGCAGTCCAGTACTCGCCTAAGTTTGTAAAATCCTACCGAGTGGTGAGCAACCCTCCCACTTGGGGGCTTAGCTGGAGTCCGGTACACGCCTAAGTTTAAAAAATCCTGTCGAGTGGTGAGCAATCCTCCCACTTGGGGGCTTAGCAGCAGTCTAGTACTCGCCTAAGTTTAAAAAATCCTACCGAGTGGTGACCAATCCTCCCACTCGGGGGCTTAGCTGCAGTCCAGTACTCGACTAAGTTTAAAAAATCCTGCCGAGTGATGAGCAATCCTCCCACTCGTGGGCTTAGCTGCAGTCGAGTACTCGCCTAAGTTTGTAAAATCCTACCGAGTGGTGAGCAACCCTCCCACTTGGGGGCTTAGCTGCAGTCCAGTACTCGCCTAAGTTTAAAAAATCCTATCAAGTGATGAGCAATCCTCCCACTCGGGGGCTTAGCTGCAGTCCAGTACTCGCCTAAGTTTGTAAAATCCTCCCGAGTGGTGAGCAACCCTCCCACTCGGGGGCTTACCTGCAGTCCAGTACTTGCCTAAGTTTAAAAAATCCTGCCGAGTGGTGAGCAACCCTCCCACTCGGGGCTTAGCTGCAGTACAGTACTCGCTTAAGTTTAAAAAATCCTGTCGATTGATGAGCAATCCTCCCACTAGGGGGCTTAGCTGCAGTCCAGTACTCGCCTAAGTTTGTAAAATCAAACCGACTGGTGAGCAACCCTCCCACTCGGGGGCTTAGCTGCAGTCTAGTACTCGCCTAAGTTTAAAAATCCTGCCGAGTGGTGACCAATCCTCCCACTCGGGGGCTTAGCTACAGTCCAGTACTCGACTAAGTTTAAAAAATCCTGCCGAGTGGTGAGCAACCCTCCCACTCGGGGGCTTAGCTGTAGTAAAGTACTCGCCTAAGTTTGTAAAATCCAACCGAGTGGTGAGCAACCCTCCCACTCGGGGGCTTAGCTGCAGTCCAGTACTCGCCTAAGTTTAAAAAGTCCTACCGAGTGGTGAGCAACCCTCCCACTCGGGGGCTTAGCTATAGTAAAGTACTCGCCTAAGTTTAAAAAATCATGCCGAGTGGTGAGGAATCCTCCCACTCGGGGGTTTTGCTCCAGTCCAGTACTCGCCTAAGTTTGTAAAATCCGACCGAGTGGTGAGCAACCCTCCCACTCGGGGGCTTAGCTGTAGTCCGGTACTCGCCTAAGTTTAAGAAATCCTGCCGAGTGGTGAGCAATCCTCCCACTTAGGGGCTTAGCTGCAGTCCAGTACTCACCTAAGTTTAAAAAATCCTGCCGAGTGCTAACCAATCCTCCCACTCGAGGGCTTAGCTGCAGTCTAGTACTCGACTAATTTTAAAAAAATTTGCCGAGTGATGAGCAATCCTCCCACTCGGGGGCTTAGCTGCAGTCCAGTACTCGCCCATGTTTAAAAAATCCTGCCGAGTGGTGAGCAATCCTCCCACTCGGGGGCTTAGCTGCAGTCCAGTACTCGCCTAAGTTTGTAAAATCCTACCGAGTGGTGAGCAACCCTCCCACTCGGGGGCTTAGCTATCGTACAGTACTCGCCTAAGTTTAGAAAATCATGCCGAGTGGTGAGCAATCCTCCCACTCTGGGGTTTTGCTCCAGCCCAGTACTCGCCTAAGTTTGTAAAATCCAACCGAGTGGTGAGCAACCCTCCCACTCGGGGGCTTAGCTGCAGTCCAGTACTCGCCTAAGTTTAAAAAATCCTACCGAGTGGTGAGCAACCCTCCCACTCGGGGGCTTGGCTGTAGTAAAGTACTCGCCTAAGTTTAAAAAATCATGCCGAGTGGTGAGGAATCCTCCCACTCGGGGGTTTTGCTCCAGTCCAGTACTCGCCTAAGTTTGTAAAATCTGACCGAGTGGTGAGCAACCCTCCCACTCGGGGGCTTAGCTGTAGTCCGGTACTCGCCTAAGTTTTAGAAATCCTGCCGAGTGGTGAGCAATCCTCCCACTTAGGGGCTTAGCTGCAGTCCAGTACTCGCCTATGTTTAAAAAATCCTGCCGAGTGCTAACCAATCCTCCCACTCGAGGGCTTAGCTGCAGTCTAGTACTCGACTAAGTTTAAAAAAATTTGCCGAGTGATGAGCAATCCTCCCACTCGGGGGCTTAGCTGCAGTCCAGTACTCGCCCATGTTTAAAAAATCCTGCCGAGTGGTGAGCAATCCTCCCACTCGGGGGCTTAGCTGCAGTCCAGTACTCGCCTAAGTTTGTAAAATCCTACCGAGTGGTGAGCAACACTCCCACTCGGGGGCTTAGCTATAGTACAGTACTCGCCTAAGTTTAGAAAATCATGCCGAGTGGTGAGCAATCCTCCCACTCTGGGGTTTTGCTCCAGCCCAGTACTCGCCTAAGTTTGTAAAATCCAACCGAGTGGTGAGCAACCCTCCCACTCGGGGGCTTAGCTGCAGTCCAGTACTCGCGTAATTTTAAAAAATCCTACCGAGTGGTGAGCAATCCTCCCACTCGGGAGCTTAGGTGCAGTCCAGTACTCGCCTAAGTTTGTAAAATCCTACCGAGTGGTGAGCAACCCTCCCACTCGGGGGCTTAGCTGCAGTCCGGTACTCGCCTAAGTTTAAAAAATCCTGCCGAGTGGTGAGCAATCCTCCCACTCGGGGGCTTAGCTGCAGTCTAGTACTCGCCTAAGTTTAAAAAATCCTGCCGAGTGGTGACCAATCCTCCCACTCGGGGGCTTAGCTGCAGTCCAGTACTCGACTAAGTTTAAAAAATCCTGCCGAGTGATGAGCAATTCTCCCACTCGGGGGCTTAGCTGCAGTCGAGTACTCGCCTAAGTTTGTAAAATCCTACCGAGTGGTGAGCAACCCTCCCACTTGGGCGCTTAGCTGCAGTCCAGTACTCGCCTAAGTTTAAAAAATCCTGTCAAGTGATGAGCAATCCTCCCACTCGGGGGCTTAGCTGCAGTCCAGTACTCGCCTAAGTTTGTAAAATCCTCCCGAGTGGTGAGCAACCCTCCCACTCGGGGGCTTACCTGCAGTCCAGTACTTGCCTAAGTTTAAAAAATCCTGCCGAGTGGTGAGCAACCCTCCCACTCGGGGCTTAGCTGCAGTACAGTACTCGCCTAAGTTTAAAAAATCCTGTCGATTGATGAGCAATCCTCCCACTAGGGGGCTTAGCTGCAGTCCAGTACTCGCCTAAGTTTGTAAAATCCAACCGAGTGGTGAGCAACCCTCCCACTCGGGGGCTTAGCTGCAGTCTAGTACTCGCCTAAGTTTAAAAAATCCTGCCGAGTGGTGACCAATCCTCCCACTCGGGGGCTTAGCTGCAGTCTAGTACTCGACTAAGTTTAAAAAATCCTGCCGAGTGGTGAGCAACCCTCCCACTCGGGGGCTTAGCTGTAGTAAAGTACTCGCCTAAGTTTGTAAAATCCAACCGAGTGGTGAGCAACCCTCCCACTCGGGGGCTTAGCTGCAGTCCAGTACTCGCCTAAGTTTAAAAAATCCTACCGAGTGGTGAGCAACCCTCCCACTCGGGGGCTTAGCTGTAGTAAAGTACTCGCCTAAGTTTAAAAAATCATGCCGAGTGGTGAGGAATCCTCCCACTCGGGGGTTTTGCTCCAGTCCAGTACTCGCCTAAGTTTGTAAAATCCGACCGAGTGGTGAGAAACCCTCCCACTCGGGGGCTTAGCTGCAGTCCGGTACTCGCCAAAGTTTAAGAAATCCTGCCAAGTGGTCAGCAATCCTCCCACTTAGGGGCTTAGCTGCAGTCCAGTACTCGCCTAAGTTTAAAAAATCCTGCCGAGTGCTAACCAATCCTCCCACTAGAGGGCTTAGCTGCAGTCTAGTACTCGACTAAGTTTAAAAAAATTTGCCGAGTGATGAGCAATCCTCCCACTCGGGGGCTTAGCTGCAGTCCAGTACTCGCCCATGTTTAAAAAATCCTGCCGAGTGGTGAGCAATCCTCCTACTCAGGGGCTTAGCTGCAGTCCAGTACTCGCCTAAGTTTGTAAAATCCTACCGAGTGGTGAGCAACCCTCCCACTCGGGGGCTTAGCTATAGTACAGTACTCGCCTTAGTTTAGAAAATCATGCCGAGTGGTGAGCAATCCTCCCACTCTGGGGTTTTGCTCCAGCCCAGTACTCGCCTAAGTTTGTAAAATCCAACCGAGTGCTGAGCAACCCTCCCACTCGGGGGCTTAGCTGCAGTCCAGTACTCGCGTAATTTCAAAAAATCCTACCGAGTGGCGAGCAATCCTCCCACTCGGGGGCTTAGTTGCAGTCCAGTACTCGCCTAAGTTTGTAAAATCCTACCGAGTGGTGAGCAACCCTCCCACTCGGGGGCTTAGCTGCAGTCCGGTACTCGCCTAAGTTTAAAAAATCCTGCCGAGTCGTGAGCAATCCTCCCACTCGGGGGCTTAGCTGCAGTCTAGTACTCGCCTAAGTTTAAAAAATCCTGCCGAGTGGTGACCAATCCTCCCACTCGGGGGCTTAGCTGCAGTCCAGTACTCGACTAAGTTTAAAAAATCCTGCTGAGTGATGAGCAATCCTCCCACTCGGGGGCTTAGCTGCAGTCGAGTACTCGCCTAAGTTTGTAAAATCCTACCGAGTGGTGAGCAACCCTCCCACTTGGGGGCTTAGCTGCAGTCCAGTACTCACCTAAGTTTAAAAAATCCTGTCATGTGATGAGCAATCCTCCCACTCGGGGGCTTAGCTACAGTCCAGTACTCGCCTAAGTTTGTAAAATCCTCCCGAGTGGTGAGCAACCCTCCCACTCGGGGGCTTACCTGCAGACCAGTACTTGCCTAAGTTTAAAAAATCCTGTCGAGTGGTGAGCAACCCTCCCACTCGGGGCTTAGCTGCAGTACAGTACTCGCCTAAGTTTAAAAAATCATGTCGATTGATGAGCAATCCTCCCACTAGCGGGCTTAGCTGCAGTCCAGTACTCGCCTAAGTTTGTAAAATCCAACCGAGTGGTGAGCAACCCTCCCACTCGGGGGCTTAGCTGCAGTCTAGTACTCGCCTAAGTTTAAAAAATCCTGCCGAGTGGTGACCAATCCTCCCACTCGGGGGCTTAGCTGCAGTCCAGTACTCGACTAAGTTTAAAAAATCCTGCCGAGTGATGAGCAATCCTCCCACTCGGGGGCTTAGCTGAAGTCGAGTACTCGCCTAAGTTTGTAAAATCCAACCGAGTGGTGAGCAACCCTCCCACTCGGGGGCTTAGCTGCAGTCCAGTACTCGCCTAAGTTTAAAAAATCCTGCCGAGTGGTGAGCAACCCTCCCACTCGGGGGCTTAGTTGCTGTCCAGTACTCGCCTAAGTTTGTAAAATCCTACCGAGTGGTGAGCAACCCTCCCACTTGGGGGCTTAGCTGCAGTCCAGTACTCGCCTAAGTTTAAAAAATCCTGCTGAGTGGTGAGCAATCCTCCCACTCGGGGGCTTAGCTGCAGTCCAGTACTCGCCCAAGTTTAAAAAATCCTGCCGAGTGGTGAGAAATCCTCCCACTCGGGGGCTTAGCTGCAGTCCATTACTAGCCTAAGTTTGTAAAATCCTACCGAGTGGTGAGCAACCCTCCCACTCGGGGGCTTAGCTGTAGTACAGTACTCGCCTAAGTTTAAAAAATCATGCCAAGTGGTGAGGAATCCTCCCACTCGGGGGTTTTCCTCCAGTCCAGTACTCGCCTAAGTTTGTAAAATCCAACCGAGTGGTGAGCAACCCTCCCACTCGGGGGCTTAGCTGTAGTCCGGTACTCGCCTAAGTTTAAAAAATCCTGCCGAGTAGTGAGCAATCCTCCCACTCAGGGGCTTAGCTGCAGTCCAGTACTCGCCTAAGTTTAAAAAATCCTACCGAGTGCTGACCAATCCTCCCACTCGGGGGCTTAGCTGCAGTCTAGTACTCGACTAAGTTCAAAATTTTTTGCCGAGTGATGAGCAATCCTCCCACTCGGGGGCTTAGCTGTAGTCCAGTACTTGCCCAAGTTTAAAAAATCCTGCCGAGTGGTGAGCAATCCTCCCACTCGGGGGCTTAGCTGTAGTCCAGTACTCGCCTAAGTTTGTAAAATCCTACCGAGTGGTGAGCAACCCTCCCACTCGGGGGCTTAGCTATTGTACAGTACTTGCTTAAGTTTACAAAATCATGCCGAGTGGTGAGCAATCCTGCCACTCGGGGGTTTTGCTCCAGTCAAGTACTCGCCTAAGTTTGTAAAATCCAACCGAGTGGTGAGCAACCCTCCCAGTCGGGGGCTTAGCTGCAGTCCAGTACTCGCGTAATTTTAAAAAATCCTGTCGAGTGGTGAGCAATCCTCCCACTCGGGGGCTTAATTGCAGTCCAGTACTCGCCTAAGTTTGTAAAATCCTACCGAGTGGTGAGCAACCCTCCCACTCGGGGGCTTAGCTGCAGTCCGGTACTCGCCTACGTTTAAAAAATCCTGCCGAGTGGTGAGCAATCCTCCCACTCGGGGGCTTAGCTGCAGTCCCGTACTCGCCTAAGTTTAAAAAATCCTGCCGAGTGGTGACCAATCCTCCCACTCGGGGGCTTAGCTGCAGTCCAGTACTCGACTAAGTTTAAAAAATCCTGCCGAGTGATGAGCAATCCTCCCACTCGGGGACTTAGCTGCAGTCGAGTACTTGCCTAAGTTTGTAAAATCCTACCGAGTGGTGAGCAACCCTCCCACTTGGGGGCTTAGCTGCAGTCCAGTACTCGCCTAAGTTTAAAAAATCCTGTCGAGTGATGAGCAATCCTCCCACTCGGGGGCTTAGCTGCAGTCCAGTACTCGCCTAAGTTTGTAAAATCCTCCCGAGTGGTGAGCAACCCTCCCACTCGGGGGCTTACCTCCATTCCAGTACTTGCCTAAGTTTAAAAAATCCTGCCGAGTGGAGAGCAACCCTCCCACTCGGGGCTTAGCTGCAGTACAGTACTCGCCTAAGTTTAAAAAATCCTGTCGATTGATGAGCAATCCTCCCACTAGGGGGCTTAGTTGCAGTCCAGTACACGCCTAAGTTTGTAAAATCCTACCAAGTGGTGAGCAACTCTCCCACTCGGGGGCTTAATTGCAGTCCAGTACTCGCCTAAGTTTAAAAAATCCTGCCGAGTGGTGAGCAATCCTCCAACTCGGGGGCTTAGCTGCAGTCCAATACTCGCCTAAGTTTGTAAAATCCTACCGAGTGGTGAGCAACCCTCCCACTCGGGGGCTTAGCTGTAGTAGAGTACTCGTCTAAGTTTAAAAAATCCTGCCGAGTTGTGAGCAATCCTCCAGCTCGGGGGCTTAGGTGCAGTCCAGTACTCGCCTAAGTTTGTAAAATCCTACCGAGTGGTGAGCAACCCTCCCACTCGGGGGCTTAGCTGTAGTATAGTACTCGCCTAAGTTTAAAAAATCATGCCGAGTGGTGAGGAATCCTCCCACTCGGGGGTTTTGCTCCAGTCCAGTACTCGCCTAAGTTTGTAAAATCCAACCGAGTGGTGAGCAACCCTCCCACTCGGGGGCTTAGCTGTAGTCCGGTACTCGCCTAAGTTTAAAAAATCCTGCCGAGTGGTGACCAATCCTCCCACTCGGGGGCTTAGCTGCAGTCCAGTACTCGACTAAGTTTAAAAAATCCTGCCGAGTGATGAGCAATCCTCCCACTCGGGGACTTAGCTGCAGTCGAGTACTTGCCTAAGTTTGTAAAATCCTACCGAGTGGTGAGCAACCCTCCCACTTGGGGGCTTAGCTGCAGTCCAGTACTCGCCTAAGTTTAAAAAATCCTGTCGAGTGATGAGCAATCCTCCCACTCGGGGGCTTAGCTGCAGTCCAGTACTCGCCTAAGTTTGTAAAATCCTCCCGAGTGGTGAGCAACCCTCCCACTCGGGGGCTTACCTCCATTCCAGTACTTGCCTAAGTTTAAAAAATCCTGCCGAGTGGAGAGCAACCCTCCCACTCGGGGCTTAGCTGCAGTACAGTACTCGCCTAAGTTTAAAAAATCCTGTCGATTGATGAGCAATCCTCCCACTAGGGGGCTTAGTTGCAGTCCAGTACTCGCCTAAGTTTGTAAAATCCTACCAAGTGGTGAGCAACTCTCCCACTCGGGGGCTTAATTGCAGTCCAGTACTCGCCTAAGTTTAAAAAATCCTGCCGAGTGGTGAGCAATCCTCCAACTCGGGGGCTTAGCTGCAGTCCAATACTCGCCTAAGTTTGTAAAATCCTACCGAGTGGTGAGCAACCCTCCCACTCGGGGGCTTAGCTGTAGTAGAGTACTCGTCTAAGTTTAAAAAATCCTACCGAGTTGTGAGCAATCCTCCAGCTCGGGGGCTTAGGTGCAGTCCAGTACTCGCCTAAGTTTGTAAAATCCTACCGAGTGGTGAGCAACCCTCCCACTCGCGGGCTTAGCTGTAGTATAGTACTCGCCTAAGTTTAAAAAATCATGCCGAGTGGTGAGGAATCCTCCCACTCGGGGGTTTTCCTCCAGTCCAGTACTCGCCTAAGTTTGTAAAATCCAACCGAGTGGTGAGCAACCCTCCCACTCGGGGGCTTAGCTGTAGTCCGGTACTCGCCTAAGTTTAAAAAATCCTGCCGAGTAGTGAGCAATCCTCCCACTCAGGGGCTTAGCTGCAGTCCAGTACTCGCCTAAGTTTAAAAAATCCTACCGAGTGCTGACCAATCCTCCCACTCGGGGGCTTAGCTGCAGTCTAGTACTCGACTAAGTTCAAAATTTTTTGCCGAGTGATGAGCAATCCTCCCACTCGGGGGCTTAGCTGTAGTCCAGTACTTGCCCAAGTTTAAAAAATCCTGCCGAGTGGTGAGCAATCCTCCCACTCGGGGGCTTAGCTGTAGTCCAGTACTCGCCTAAGTTTGTAAAATCCTACCGAGTGGTGAGCAACCCTCCCACTCGGGGGCTTAGCTATTGTACAGTACTTGCTTAAGTTTACAAAATCATGCCGAGTGGTGAGCAATCCTCCCACTCGGGGGTTTTGCTCCAGTCAAGTACTCGCCTAAGTTTGTAAAATCCAACCGAGTGGTGAGCAACCCTCCCACTCGGGGGCTTAGCTGCAGTCCAGTACTCGCGTAATTTTAAAAAATCCTGTCGAGTGG
Source organism: Triticum urartu (assembly GCF_056163025.1). NCBI lineage: Eukaryota > Viridiplantae > Streptophyta > Magnoliopsida > Poales > Poaceae > Triticum > Triticum urartu. The sequence goes on from NC_141877.1 coordinate 502,649,575, forward strand.
TGAGCAATCCTCCCACTCGGGGGCTTAATTGCAGTCCAGTACTCGCCTAAGTTTGTAAAATCCTACCGAGTGGTGAGCAACCCTCCCACTCGGGGGCTTAGCTGCAGTTCGGTACTCGCCTACGTTTAAAAAATCCTGCCGAGTGGTGAGCAATCCTCCCACTCGGGGGCTTAGCTGCAGTCCCGTACTCGCCTAAGTTTAAAAAATCCTGCCGAGTGGTGACCAATCCTCCCACTCGGGGGCTTAGCTGCAGTCCAGTACTCGACTAAGTTTAAAAAATCCTGCCGAGTGATGAGCAATCCTCCCACTCGGGGACTTAGCTGCAGTCGAGTACTTGCCTAAGTTTGTAAAATCCTACCGAGTGGTGAGCAACCCTCCCACTTGGGGGCTTAGCTGCAGTCCCGTACTCGCCTAAGTTTAAAAAATCCTGTCGAGTGATGAGCAATCCTCCCACTCGGGGGCTTAGCTGCAGTCCAGTACTCGCCTAAGTTTGTAAAATCCTCCCGAGTGGTGAGCAACCCTCCCACTCGGGGGCTTACCTCCATTCCAGTACTTGCCTAAGTTTAAAAAATCCTGCCGAGTGGAGAGCAACCCTCCCACTCGGGGCTTAGCTGCAGTACAGTACTCGCCTAAGTTTAAAAAATCCTGTCGATTGATGAGCAATCCTCCCACTAGGGGGCTTAGTTGCAGTCCAGTACTCGCCTAAGTTTGTAAAATCCTACCAAGTGGTGAGCAACTCTCCCACTCGGGGGCTTAATTGCAGTCCAGTACTCGCCTAAGTTTAAAAAATCCTGCCGAGTGGTGAGCAATCCTCCAACTCGGGGGCTTAGCTGCAGTCCAATACTCGCCTAAGTTTGTAAAATCCTACCGAGTGGTGAGCAACCCTCCCACTCGGGGGCTTAGCTGTAGTAGAGTACTCGTCTAAGTTTAAAAAATCCTGCCGAGTTGTGAGCAATCCTCCAGCTCGGGGGCTTAGGTGCAGTCCAGTACTCGCCTAAGTTTGTAAAATCCTACCGAGTGGTGAGCAACCCTCCCACTCGGGGGCTTAGCTGTAGTATAGTACTCGCCTAAGTTTAAAAAATCATGCCGAGTGGTGAGGAATCCTCCCACTCGGGGGTTTTGCTCCAGTCCAGTACTTGCCTAAGTTTGTAAAATCTGACCGAGTGGTGAGCAACCCTCCCACTCGGGGGCTTAGCTGCAGTCCGGTACTCGCCTAAGTTTAAAAAATCCTACCGAGTGGTGAGCAATCCTCCCACTTAGGGGCTTAGTTGCAGTCCAGTACTCGCCTAAGTTTAAAAAATCCTGCCGAGTGGTGAGCAATCCTCCCACTCAAGGGCTTAGCTGTAGTCTAGTACTCGACTAAGTTTAAAAAAATTTGCCGAGTGATGAGCAATCCTCCCACTCGGGGGCTTAGCTGCAGTCCAGTACTCGCCCATGTTTAAAAAATCCTGCCGAGTGGTGAGCAATCCTCCCACTCGGGGGCTTAGCTGCAGTCCAGTACTCGCCTAAGTTTGTAAAATCCTACCGAGTGGTGAGCAACCCTCCCACTCGGGGTCTTAGCTATAGTACAGTACTCGCCTAAGTATAGAAAATCATGCCGAGTGGTGAGCAATCCTCCCACTCTGGGGTTTTGCTCCAGCCCAGTACTCGCCTAAGTTTGTAAAATCCAACCGAGTGGTGAGCAACCCTCCCTTCGGGGGCTTAGCTGCAGTCCAGTACTCGCGTAATTTTAAAAAATCCTACCGAGTGGTGAGCAATCCTCCCACTCGGAGGCTTAGTTGCAGTCCAGAACTCGCCTAAGTTTGTAAAATCCTACCGAGTGGTGAGCAACCCTCCCACTCGGGGGCTTAGCTGCAGTCCGGTACTCGCCTAAGTTTAAAAAATCCTGCCGAATGGTGAGCAATCCTCCCACTCGGGGGCTTAGCTGCAGTCTAGTACTCGCCTAAGTTTAAAAAATCCTGCCGAGTGGTGACCAATCCTCCCACTCGGGGGCTTAGCTGCAGTCCAGTACTCGACTAAGTTTAAAAAATCCTGCCGAGTGATGAGCAATCCTCCCACTCGGGGGCTTAGCTGCAGTCGAGTACTCGCCTAAGTTTGTAAAATCCTACCGAGTGGTGAGCAACCCTCCCACTTGGGGGCTTAGCTGCAGTCCAGTACTCGCCTAAGTTTAAAAAATCCTGTCGAGTGATGAGCAATCCTCCCACTCGGGGGCTCAGCTGCAGTCCAGTACTCGCCTAAGTTTGTAAAATCCTCCCAAGTGGTGAGCAACCCTCCCACTCGGGGGCTTACCTGCAGTCCAGTACTTGCCTAAGTTTAAAAAATCCTGCCGAGTGGTGAGCAACCCTCCCACTCGGGGCTTAGCTGCAGTACAGTACTCGCCTAAGTTTAAAAAATCCTGTCGATTGATGAGCAATCCTCCCACTAGGGGGCTTAGCTGCAGTCCAGTACTTGCCTAAGTTTGTAAAATCCTACCAAGTGGTGAGCAACTCTCCCACTCGGGGGCTTAATTGCAGTCCAGTACTCGCCTAAGTTTAAAAAATCCTGCCGAGTGGTGAGCAATCCTCCAACTCGGGGGCTTAGCTGCAGTCCAATACTCGCCTAAGTTTGTAAAATCCTACCGAGTGGTGAGCAACCCTCCCACTCGGGGGCTTAGCTGTAGTAGAGTACTCGTCTAAGCTTAAAAAATCATGCCGAGTGGTGAGGAATCCTCCCACTCGGGGCTTTTGCTCCAGTCCAGTACTCGCCTAAGTTTGTAAAATCCAACCGAGTAGTGAGCAACCCTCCCACTCGGGGGCTTAGCTGTAGTCCGGTACTCGCCTAAGTTTAAAAAATCCTGCCGAGTGGTGAGCAATCCTCCCACTCAGGGGCTTAGCTGCAGTCCAGTACTCGCCTAAGTTTAAAAAATCCTACTGAGTGCTGACCAATCCTCCCACTCGGGGCCTTAGCTGCAGTCTAGTACTCGACTAAGTTTAAAAAATTTTGCCGAGTGATGAGCAATCCTCCCACTCGGGGGCTTAGCTGTAGTCCAGTACTCGCCCAAGTTTAAAAAATCCTGCCGAGTGGTGAGCTATCCTCCCACTCGGGGGCTTAGCTGCAGTCCAGTACTCGCCTAAGTTTGTAAAATCCTACCGAGTGGTGAGCAACCCTCCCACTCGAGGGCTTAGCTATAGTACAGTACTCGCCTAAGTTTAGAAAATCATGCCAAGTGGTGAGCAATCCTCCCACTTGGGGGTTTTGCTCCAGTCCAGTACTCGCCTAAGTTTAAAAAATCCTGCCGAGTGATGAGCAATCCTCCCACTCGGGGGCTTAGCTGCAGTCGAGTACTCGCCTAAGTTTGTAAAATCCTACCGAGTGGTGAGCAACCCTCCCACTTGGGGGCTTAGCTGCAGTCCAGTACTCGCCTAAGTTTAAAAAATCCTGTCAAGTGATGAGCAATCCTCCCACTCGGGGTCTCAGCTGCAGTCCAGTACTCGCCTAAGTTTGTAAAATCCTCCCAAGTGGTGAGCAACCCTCCCACTCGGGGGCTTACCTGCAGTCGAGTACTTGCCTAAGTTTAAAAAATCCTGTCGAGTGGTGAGCAACCCTCCCACTCGGGGCTTAGCTGCAGTACAGTACTCGCCTAAGTTTAAAAAATCCTGTTGATTGATGAGCAATCCTCCCACTAGGGGGCTTAGCTGCAGTCCAGTACTTGCCTAAGTTTGTAAAATCCTACCAAGTGGTGAGCAACTCTCCCACTCGGGGGCTTAATTGCAGTCCAGTACTCGCCTAAGTTTAAAAAATCCTGCCGAGTGGTGAGCAATCCTCCAACTCGGGGGCTTAGCTGCAGTCCAATACTCGCCTAAGTTTGTAAAATCCTACCGAGTGGTGAGCAACCCTCCCACTCGGGGGCTTAGCTGTAGTAGAGTACTCGTCTAAGTTTAAAAAATCATGCCGAGTGGTGAGGAATCCTCCCACTCGGGGGTTTTGCTCCAGTCCAGTACTCGCCTAAGTTTGTAAAATCCAACCGAGTAGTGAGCAACCCTCCCACTCGGGGGCTTAGCTGCAGTCCGGTACTCGCCTAAGTTTAAAAAATCCTGCCGAGTGGTGAGCAATCCTCCCACTCAGGGCCTTAGCTGCAGTCCAGTACTCGCCTAAGTTTAAAAAATCCTACTGAGTGCTGACCAATCCTCCCACTCGGGGCCTTAGCTGCAGTCTAGTACTCGACTAAGTTAAAAAAATTTTGCCGAGTGATGAGCAATCCTCCCACTCGGGGGATTAGCTGTAGTCCAGTACTCGCCCAAGTTTAAAAAATCATGCCGAGTGGTGAGCTATCCTCCCACTCGGGGGCTTAGCTGCAGTCCAGTACTCGCCTAAGTTTGTAAAATCCTACCGAGTGGTGAGCAACCCTCCCACTCGAGGGCTTAGCTATACTACAGTACTCGCCTAAGTTTAGAAAATCATGCCAAGTGGTGAGCAATCCTCCCACTTGGGGGTTTTGCTCCAGTCCAGTACTCGCCTAAGTTTAAAAAATCCTGCCGAGTGGTGACCAATCCTCCCACTCGGGGGCTTAGCTGCAGTCCAGTACTCGACTAAGTTTAAAAAATCCTGCCGAGTGATGAGCAATCCTCCCACTCGGGGGCTTAGCTGCAGTCGAGTACTCGCCTAAGTTTGTAAAATCCTACCGAGTGGTGAGCAACCCTCCCACTTGGGGGCTTAGCTGCAGTCCAGTACTCACCTAAGTTTAAAAAATCCTGTCAAGTGATGAGCAATCCTCCCGCTCGGGGGCTCAGCTGCAGTCCAGTACTCGCCTAAGTTTGTAAAATCCTCCCAAGTGGTGAGCAACCCTCCCACTCGGGGGCTTACCTGCAGTCCAGTACTTGCCTAAGTTTAAAAAATCCTGCCGAGTGGTGAGCAACCCTCCCACTCGGGGCTTAGCTGCAGTACAGCACTCGCCTAAGTTTAAAAAATCCTGTCGATTGATGAGCAATCCTCCCACTAGGGGGCTTAGCTGCAGTCCAGTACTTGCCTAAGTTTGTAAAATCCTACCAAGTGGTGAGCAACTCTCCCACTCGGGGGCTTAATTGCAGTCCAGTACTCGCCTAAGTTTAAAAAATCCTGCTGAGTGGTGAGCAATCCTCCAACTCGGGGGCTTAGCTGCAGTCCAATACTCGCCTAAGTTTGTAAAATCCTACCGAGTGGTGAGCAACCCTCCCACTCGGGGGCTTAGCTGTAGTAGAGTACTCGTCTAAGTTTAAAAAATCATGCCGAGTGGTGAGGAATCCTCCCACTCGGGGCTTTTGCTCCAGTCCAGTACTCGCCTAAGTTTGTAAAATCCAACCGAGTAGTGAGCAACCCTCCCACTCGGGGGCTTGGCTGCAGTCCGGTACTCGCCTAAGTTTAAAAAATCCTTCCGAGTGGTGAGCAATCCTCCCACTCAGGGGCTTAGCTGCAGTCCAGTACTCGCCTAAGTTTAAAAAATCCTACTGAGTGCTGACCAATCCTCCCACTCGGGGCCTTAGCTGCAGTCTAGTACTCGACTAAGTTTAAAAAATTTTGCCGAGTGATGAGCAATCCTCCCACTCGGGGGCTTAGCTGTAGTCCAGTACTCGCCCAAGTTTAAAAAATCCTGCCGAGTGGTGAGCTATCCTCCCACTCGGGGGCTTAGCTGCAGTCCAGTACTCGCCTAAGTTTGTAAAATCCTACCGAGTGGTGAGCAACCCTCCCACTCGAGGGCTTAGCTATAGTACAGTACTCGCCTAAGTTTAGAAAATCATGCCAAGTGGTGAGCAATCCTCCCACTCGGGGGTTTTGCTCCAGTCCAGTACTCGCCTAAGTTTGTAAAATCCAACCGAGTGGTGAGCAACCCTCCCACTCGGGGGCTTACCTCCAGTCCAGTACTTGCCTAAGTTTAAAAAATCCTGCCGAGTGGTGAGCAACCCTCCCACTCGGGGCTTAGCTGCAGTACAGTACTCACCTAAGTTTAAAAAATCCTGTCGATTGATGAGCAATCCTCCCACTAGGGGGCTTAGCTGCAGTCCAGTACTCGCCTAAGTTTGTAAAATCCTACCGAGTGGTGAGCAACCCTCCCACTCGGAGGCTTAGCTATAGTACAGTACTCGCCTAAGTTTAAAAAATCATGCCGAGTGGTGAGGAATCCTCCCACTCGGCGGTTTTCCTCCAGTCCAGTACTCGCCTAAGTTTGTAAAATCCAACCGAGTGGTGAGCAACCCTCCCACTCGGGGGCTTAGCTGCAGTCCAGTACTCGCGTAATTTTAAAAAATCCTGCCGAGTGGTGAGCAACCCTCCCACTCGGGGGCTTAATTGCAGTCCTGTACTCGCCTAAGTTTGTAAAATCCTACCGAGTGGTGAGCAACCCTCCCACTCGGGGGCTTAGCTGCAGTCCGGTACTCGCCTAAGTTTAAAAAATCTTGCCGAGTGGTGAGCAATCCTCCCACTCGGGGGCGTAGCTGCAGTCCAGTACTCGCCTAAGTTTAAAAAATCCTGCCGAGTGGTGACCAATCCTCCCACTCGGGGGCTTAGCTGCAGTCCAGTACTCGACTAAGTTTAAAAAATCCTGCCGAGTGATGAGCAATCCTCCCACTCGGGGGCTTAGCTGCAGTCGAGTACTCGCCTAAGTTTGTAAAATCCTACCGAGTGGTGAGCAACCCTCCCACATGGGGGCTTAGCTGCAGTCCAGTACTCGCCTAAGTTTAAAAAATCATGTCGAGTGATGAGCAATCCTCCCACTCGGGGGCTTAGCTGCAGTCCAGTACTCGCCTAAGTTTGTAAAATCCTCCCGAGTGGTGAGCAACCCTCCCACTCGGGGGCTTACCTGCAGTCCAGTACTTGCCTAAGTTTAAAAAATCCTGCCGAGTGGTGAGCAACCCTCCCACTCGGGGCTTAGCTGCAGTACAGTACTCGCCTAAGTTTAAAAAATCCTGTCGATTGATGAGCAATCCTCCCACTAGGGGGCTTAGCTGCAGTCCAGTACTCGCCTAAGTTTGTAAAATCCTACCAAGTGGTGAGCAACTCTCCAACTCGGGGGCTTAACTGCAGTCCAGTACTGGCCTAAGTTTAAAAAATCCTGCCGAGTGGTGAGCAATCCTCCAACTCGGGGGCTTAGCTGCAGTCCAGTACTCACCTAAGTTTGTAAAATCGTACATAGTGGTGAGCAACCCTCCCACTCGGGGGCTTAGCTGCAGTCCGGTACTCGCCTAAGTTTAAAAAATCCTGCCGAGTGGTGAGCAATCCTCCCACTCGGGGGCTTAGCTGCAGTCCAGTACTCGCCTAAGTTTTAAAAATCCTGCCGAGTGGTGACCAATCCTCCCACTCGGGGGCTTAGCTGCAGTCCAGTACTCGACTAAGTTTAAAAAATCCTGCCGAGTCATGAGCAATCCTCCCACTCGGGGGCTTAGCTGCAGTCGAGTACTCGCCTAAGTTTGTAAAATCCTACCGAGTGGTGAGCAACCCTCCCACTTGGGGGCTTAGCTGCAGTCCAGTACTCGCCTAAGTTTAAAAAATCCTGTCGAGTGATGAGCAATCCTCCCACTCGGGGGCTTAGCTGCAGTCCAGTACTCGCCTAAGTTTAAAAAATCCTGCCGAGTGGTGACCAATCCTCCCACTCGGGGGCTTAGCTGCAGTCCAGTACTCGACTAAGTTTAAAAAATCCTGCCGAGTGATGAGCAATCCTCCCACTCGGGGGTTTAGCTGCAGTCGAGTACTCGCCTAAGTTTGTAAAATCCTACCGAGTGGTGAGCAACCCTCCCACTTGGGGGCTTAGCTGCAGTCCAGTACTCGCCTAAGTTTAAAAAATCCTGTCGAGTGATGAGCAATCCTCCCACTCGGGGGCTTAGCTGCAGTCCAGTACTCGCCTAAGTTTGTAAAATCCTCCCGAGTGGTGAGCAACCCTCCCACTCGGGGGCTTAGCTGTAGTACAGTACTCGCCTAAGTTTAAAAAATCATGCCGAGTGGTGAGGAATCCTCCTACTCGGCGGTTTTCCTCCAGTCCAGTACTCGCCTAAGTTTGTAAAATCCAACCGAGTGGTGAGCAACCCTCCCACTCGGGGGCTTAGCTGCAGTCCAGTACTCGCGTAATTTTAAAAAATCCTGCCGAGTGGTGAGCAACCCTCCCACTCGGGGGCTTAATTGCAGTCCTGTACTCGCCTAAGTTTGTAAAATCCTACCGAGTGGTGAGCAACCCTCCCACTCAGGGGCTTAGCTGCAGTCCGGTACTCGCCTAAGTTTAAAAAATCTTGCCGAGTGGTGAGCAATCCTCCCACTCGGGGGCTTAGCTGCAGTCCAGTACTCGCCTAAGTTTAAAAAATCCTACCGAGTGGTGACCAATCCTCCCACTCGGGGGCTTAGCTGCAGTCCAGTACTCGACTAAGTTTAAAAAATCCTGCCGAGTGATGAGCAATCCTCCCACTCGGGGGCTTAGCTGCAGTCGAGTACTCGCCTAAGTTTGTAAAATCCTACCGAGTGGTGAGCAACCCTCCCACTTGGGGGCTTAGCTGCAGTCCAGTACTCGCCTAAGTTTGTAAAATCCTACCGGGTGATGAGCAATCCTCCCACTCGGGGGCTTAGCTGCAGTCCAGTACTCGCCTAAGTTTGTAAAATCCTCCCGAGTGGTGAGCAACCCTCCCACTCGGGGGCTTACCTGCAGTCCAGTACTTGCCTAAGTTTAAAAAATCCTGCCGAGTGGTGAGCAACCCTCCCACTCGGGGCTTAGCTGCAGTACAGTACTCGCCTAAGTTTAAAAAATCCTGTCGATTGATGAGCACTCCTCCCACTAGGGGGCTTAGCTGCAGTCCAGTACTCGCCTAAGTTTGTAAAATCCTACCAAGTGGTGAGCAACTCTCCAACTCGGGGGCTTAACTGCAGTCCAGTACTGGCCTAAGTTTAAAAAATCCTGCCGAGTGGTGAGCAATCCTCCAACTCGGGGGCTTAGCTGCAGTCCAGTACTCGCCTAAGTTTGTAAAATCCTACATAGTGGTGAGCAACCCTCCCACTCGGGGGCTTAGCTGCAGTCCGGTACTCGCCTAAGTTTAAAAAATCCTGCCGAGTGGTGAGCAATCCTCCCACTCGGGGGCTTAGCTGCAGTCCAGTACTCGCCTAAGTTTTAAAAATCCTGCCGAGTGGTGACCAATCCTCCCACTCGGGGGCTTAGCTGCAGTCCAGTACTCGACTAAGTTTAAAAAATCCTGCCGAGTCATGAGCAATCCTCCCACTCGGGGGCTTAGCTGCAGTCAAGTACTCGCCTAAGTTTGTAAAATCCTACCGAGTGGTGAGCAACCCTCCCACTTGGGGGCTTAGCTGCAGTCCAGTACTCGCCTAAGTTTAAAAAATCCTGTCGAGTGATGAGCAATCCTCCCACTCGGGGGCTTAGCTGCAGTCCAGTACTCGCCTAAGTTTAAAAAATCCTGCCGAGTGGTGACCAATCCTCCCACTCGGGGGCTTAGCTGCAGTCCAGTACTCGACTAAGTTTAAAAAATCCTGCCGAGTGATGAGCAATCCTCCCACTCGGGGGTTTAGCTGCAGTCGAGTACTCGCCTAAGTTTGTAAAATCCTACCGAGTGGTGAGCAACCCTCCCACTTGGGGGCTTAGCTGCAGTCCAGTACTCGCCTAAGTTTAAAAAATCCTGTCGAGTGATGAGCAATCCTCCCACTCGGGGGCTTAGCTGCAGTCCAGTACTCGCCTAAGTTTGTAAAATCCTCCCGAGTGGTGAGCAACCCTCCCACTCGGGGGCTTAGCTGTAGTACAGTACTCGCCTAAGTTTAAAAAATCATGTCGAGTGGTGAGGAATCCTCCCACTCGGCGGTTTTCCTCCAGTCCAGTACTCGCCTAAGTTTGTAAAATCCAACCGAGTGGTGAGCAACCCTCCCACTCGGGGGCTTAGCTGCAGTCCAGTACTCGCGTAATTTTAAAAAATCCTGCCGAGTGGTGAGCAACCCTCCCACTCGGGGGCTTAATTGCAGTCCTGTACTCGCCTAAGTTTGTAAAATCCTACCGAGTGGTGAGCAACCCTCCCACTCGGGGGCTTAGCTGCAGTCCGGTACTCGCCTAAGTTTAAAAAATCTTGCCGAGTGGTGAGCAATCCTCCCACTCGGGGGCTTAGCTGCAGTCCAGTACTCGCCTAAGTTTAAAAAATCCTCTCGAGTGATGAGCAATCCTCCCACTCGGGGGCTTAGCTGCAGTCCAGTACTCGCCTAAGTTTGTAAAATCCTCCCGAGTGGTGAGCAACCCTCCCACTCGGGGGCTTAGCTGTAGTACAGTACTCGCCTAAGTTTAAAAAATCCTGCCGAGTGGTGAGCAACCCTCCCACTCGGGGCTTAGCTGAAGTACAGTACTCGCCTAAGTTTAAAAAATCCTGTCGATTGATGAGCAATCCTCCCACTAGGGGGCTTAGCTGCAGTCCAGTACTCGCCTAAGTTTGTAAAATCCTACCAAGTGGTGAGCAACTCTCCAACTCGGGGGCTTAACTGCAGTCCAGTACTGGCCTAAGTTTAAAAAATCCTGCCGAGTGGTGAGCAATCCTCCAACTCGGGGGATTAGCTGCAGTCCAGTACTCGCCTAAGTTTGTAAAATCCTACATAGTGGTGAGCAACCCTCCCACTCGGGGGCTTAGCTGCAGTCCGGTACTCGCCTAAGTTTAAAAAATCCTGCCGAGTGGTGAGCAATCCTCCCACTCGGGGGCTTAGCTGCAGTCCGGTACTCGCCTAAGTTTAAAAAATCCTGCCGAGTGGTGAGCAATCCTCCCACTCGGGGGCTTAGCTGCAGTCCAGTACTCGCCTAAGTTTTAAAAATCCTGCCGAGTGGTGACCAATCCTCCCACTCGGGGGCTTAGCTGCAGTCCAGTACTCGACTAAGTTTAAAAAATCCTGCCGAGTCATGAGCAATCCTCCCACTCGGGGGCTTAGCTGCAGTCGAGTACTCGCCTAAGTTTGTAAAATCCTACCGAGTGGTGAGCAACCCTCCCACTTGGGGGCTTAGCTGCAGTCCAGTACTCGCCTAAGTTTAAAAAATCCTGTCGAGTGATGAGCAATCCTCCCACTCGGGGGCTTAGCTGCAGTCCAGTACTCGCCTAAGTTTGTAAAATCCTCCCGAGTGGTGAGCAACCCTCCCACTCGGGGGCTTAGCTGCAGTCCAGTACTCGCGTAATTTTAAAAAGTCCTGCCGAGTGGTGAGCAACCCTCCCACTCGGGGGCTTAATTGTAGTCCAGTACTCGCCTAAGTTTGTAAAATCCTACCGAGTGGTGAGCAACCCTCCCACTCGGGGGCTTAGCTGCAGTCCGGTACTCGCCTAAGTTTAAAAAATCCTGCCGAGTGGTGAGCAATCCTCCCACTCGGGGGCTTACCTGCAGTCTAGTACTCGCCTAAGTTTAAAAAATCCTGCCGAGTGGTGACCAATCCTCCCACTCGGGGGCTTAGCTGCAGTCCAGTACTCGACTAAGTTTAAAAAATCCTGCCGAGTGATGAGCAATCCTCCCACTCGGGGGTTTAGCTGCAGTCGAGTACTCGCCTAAGTTTGTAAAATCCTACCGAGTGGTGAGCAACCCTCCCACTTGGGGGCTTAGCTACAGTCGAGTACTCGCCTAAGTTTAAAAAATCTTGTCGAGTGATGAGCAATCCTCCCACTCGGGGGCTTAGCTGCAGTCCAGTACTCGCCTAAGTTTGTAAAATCCTCCCGAGTGGTGAGCAACCCTCCCACTCGGGGGCTTAGCTGTAGTACAGTACTCGCCTAAGTTTAAAAAATCATGCCGAGTGGTGAGGAATCCTCCCACTCGGGGGTTTTCCTCCAGTCCAGTACTCGCCTAAGTTTGTAAAATCCAACCGAGTGGTGAGCAACCCTCCCACTCGGGGGCTTAGCTGCAGTCCTGTACTCGCGTAATTTTAAAAAATCCTGCCGAGTGGTGAGCAACCCTCCCACTCGGGGGCTTAATTGCAGTCCTGTACTCGCCTAAGTTTGTAAAATCCTACCGAGTGGTGAGCAACCCTGCCACTCGGGGGCTTAGCTGCAGTCCGGTACTCGCCTAAGTTTAAAAAATCCTGCCGAGTGGTGAGCAATCCTCCCACTCGGGGGCTTAGCTGCAGTCCAGTACTCGCCTAAGTTTAAAAAATCCTGCCGAGTGGTGACCAATCCTCCCACTCGGGGGCTTAGCTGCAGTCCAGTACTCGACTAAGTTTAAAAAATCCTGCCGAGTGATGAGCAATCCTCCCACTCGGGGGCTTAGCTGCAGTCGAGTACTCGCCTAAGTTTGTAAAATCCTACCGAGTGGTGAGCAACCCTCCCACTTGGGGGCTTAGCTGCAGTCCAGTACTCGCCTAAGTTTAAAAAATCCTGTCGAGTGATGAGCAATCCTCCCACTCGGGGGCTTAGCTGCAGTCCAGTACTCGCCTAAGTTTGTAAAATCCTCCCGAGTGGTGAGCAACCCTCCCACTCGGGGGCTTACCTGCAGTCCAGTACTTGCCTAAGTTTAAAAAATCCTACCGAGTGGTGAGCAACCCTCCCACTCGGGGCTTAGCTGCAGTACAGTACTCGCCTAAGTTTAAAAAATCCTGTCGATTGATGAGCAATCCTCCCACTAGGGGGCTTAGCTGCAGTCCAGTACTCGCCTAAGTTTGTAAAATCCTACCAAGTGGTGAGCAACTCTCCCACTCGGGGGCTTAACTGCAGTCCAGTACTGGCCTAAGTTTAACAAATCCTGCCGAGTGGTGAGAAATCCTCCAACTCGTGGGCTTAGCTGCAGTCCAGTACTCGCCTAAGTTTGTAAAATCCTACCTAGTGGTGAGCAACCCTCCCACTCGGGGGCTTAGCTGCAGTCCGGTACTCGCCTAAGTTTAAAAAATCCTGCCGAGTGGTGAGCAATCCTCCCACTCGGGGGCTTAGCTGCAGTCCAGTACTCGCCTAAGTTTCAAAAATCCTGCCGAGTGGTGACCAATCCTCCCACTCGGGGGCTTAGCTGCAGTCCAGTACTCGACTAAGTTTAAAAAATCCTGCCGAGTGATGAGCAATCCTCCCACTCGGGGGCTTAGCGGCAGTCGAGTACTCGCCTAAGTTTGTAAAATCCTACCGAGTGGTGAGCAACCCTCCCACTTGGGGGCTTAGCTGCAGTCCAATACTCGCCTAAGTTTAAAAAATCCTGTCGAGTGATGAGCAATCCTCCCACTCGGGGGCTTAGCTGCAGTCCAGTACTCGCCTAAGTTTGTAAAATCCTCCCGAGTAGTGAGCAACCCTCCCACTCGGGGGCTTACCTGCAGTCCAGTACTTGCCTAAGTTTAAAAAATCCTGCCGAGTGGTGAGCAACCCTCCAACTCGGGGCTGAGCTGCAGTACAGTACTCGCCTAAGTTTAAAAAATACTGTCGATTGGTGAGCAACCCTCCCACTCGGGGGCTTAGCTAAAGTCCAATACTCACATAATTTTAAAAAATCCTGCCGAGTGGTGAGCAATCCTCCCACTCGGGGGCTTAATTGCAGTCCAGTACTCGCCTAAGTTTGTAAAATCCTACCGAGTGGTGAGCAACCCTCCCACTCGGGGGCTTATCTGCAGTACATTACTCGCCTAAGTTTAAAAAATCATGCCGAGTGGTAAGGAATCCTCCCACTCGGGGGTTTTGCTCCAGTCCAGTACTCGCCTAAGTTTGTAAAATCCAACCAAGTGGTGAGCAACCCTCCCACTCGGGGGCTTAGCTGCAGTCCGGTACTCGCCTAAGTTTAAAAAATCCTGCCGAGTGGTGAGCAATCCTCCCACTCAGGGGCTTAGCTGAAGTCCAGTACTCGCGTAAGTTTAAAAAATCCTGCCAGGTGCTGACCAATCCTCCCACTCGGGGGCTTAGCTGTAGTCTAGTACTCGACTAAGTTTAAAATTTTTTGCCGAGTGATGAGCAATCCTCCCACTCGGGGGCTTAGCTGCAGTCCAGTACTCGCCTAAGTTTAAAAAATCCTGCCGAGTGGTGACCGATCCTCCCACTCGGGGGCTTAGCTGCAGTCCAGTACTCGACTAAGTTTAAAAAATCCTGCCGAGTGATGAGCAATCCTCCCACTCGGGGGCTTAGCTGCGGTCGAGTACTCGCCTAAGTTTGTAAAATCCTACCGAGTGGTGAGCAACCCTCCCACTTGGGGGCTTAGCTGCAGTCCAGTACTCGCCTAAGTTTAAAAAATCCTGTCGAGTGATGAGCAATCCTCCCACTCGGGGGCTTAGCTGCAGTCCAGTACTCGCCTAAGTTTGTAAAATCCTCCCGAGTGGTGAGCAACCCTCCCACTCGGGGGCTTACCTGCAGTCCAGTACTTGCCTAAGTTTAAAAAATCCTACCGAGTGGTGAGCAACCCTCCCACTCGGGGCTTAGCTGCAGTACAGTACTCGCCTAAGTTTAAAAAATCCTGTCGATTGATGAGCAATCCTCCCACTAGGGGGCTTAGCTGCAGTCCAGTACTCGCCTAAGTTTGTAAAATCCTACCAAGTGGTGAGCAACTCTCCCACTCGGGGGCTTAACTGCAGTCCAGTACTGGCCTAAGTTTAACAAATCCTGCCGAGTGGTGAGAAATCCTCCAACTCGTGGGCTTAGCTGCAGTCCAGTACTCGCCGAAGTTTGTAAAATCCTACCTAGTGGTGAGCAACCCTCCCACTCGGGGGCTTAGCTGCAGTCCGGTACTCGCCTAAGTTTAAAAAATCCTGCCGAGTGGTGAGCAATCCTCCCACTCGGGGGCTTAGCTGCAGTCCAGTACTCGCCTAAGTTTCAAAAATCCTGCCGAGTGGTGACCAATCCTCCCACTCGGGGGCTTAGCTGCAGTCCAGTACTCGACTAAGTTTAAAAAATCCTGCCGAGTGATGAGCAATCCTCCCACTCGGGGGCTTAGCTGCAGTCGAGTACTCGCCTAAGTTTGTAAAATCCTACCGAGTGGTGAGCAACCCTCCCACTTGGGGGCTTAGCTGCAGTCCAATACTCGCCTAAGTTTAAAAAATCCTGTCGAGTGATGAGCAATCCTCCCACTCGGGGGCTTAGCTGCAGTCCAGTACTCGCCTAAGTTTGTAAAATCCTCCCGAGTAGTGAGCAACCCTCCCACTCGGGGGCTTACCTGCAGTCCAGTACTTGCCTAAGTTTAAAAAATCCTGCCGAGTGGTGAGCAACCCTCCAACTCGGGGCTGAGCTGCAGTACAGTACTCGCCTAAGTTTAAAAAATACTGTCGATTGGTGAGCAACCCTCCCACTCGGGGGCTTAGCTAAAGTCCAATACTCACATAATTTTAAAAAATCCTGCCGAGTGGTGAGCAATCCTCCCACTCGGGGGCTTAATTGCAGTCCAGTACTCGCCTAAGTTTGTAAAATTCTACCGAGTGGTGAGCAACCCTCCCACTCGGGGGCTTATCTGCAGTACAGTACTCGCCTAAGTTTAAAAAATCATGCCGAGTGGTAAGGAATCCTCCCACTCGGGGGTTTTGCTCCAGTCCAGTACTCGCCTAAGTTTGTAAAATCCAACCAAGTGGTGAGCAACCCTCCCACTCGGGGGCTTAGCTGCAGTCCGGTACTCGCCTAAGTTTAAAAAATCCTGCCGAGTGGTGAGCAATCCTCCCACTCAGGGGCTTAGCTGAAGTCCAGTACTCGCGTAAGTTTAAAAAATCCTGCCAGGTGCTGACCAATCCTCCCACTCGGGGGCTTAGCTGTAGTCTAGTACTCGACTAAGTTTAAAATTTTTTGCCGAGTGATGAGCAATCCTCCCACTCGGGGGCTTAGCTGTAGTCCAGTACTCGCCCAAGTTTAAAAAATCCTGCCGAGTGGTGAGCAATCCTCCCACTCGGGGGCTTAGCTGCACTCCAGTACTCGCTTAAGTTTGTAAAATCCTACCGAGTGGTGAGCAACCCTCCCACTCGGGGGCTTAGCTATAGTACAGTACTCGCCTAAGTTTAGAAAATCATGCCGAGTGGTGAGCAATCCTCCCACTCAGGGGTTTTGCTCCAGTCCAGTACTCGCCTAAGTTTGTAAAATCCAACCGAGTGGTGAGCAACCCTCCCACTCGGGGGCTTAGCTGCAGTCCAGTACTCGCATAATTTTAAAAAATCCTGCCGAGTGGTGAGCAATCCTCCCACTCGGGGGCTTAATTGCAGTCCAGTACTCACCTAAGTTTGTAAAATCCTACCGAGTGGTGAGCAACCCTCCCACTCGGGGGCTTAGCTGCAGTCCGGTACGTGCCTAAGTTTAAAAAATCCTGCCGAGTGGTGAGCAATCCTCCCACTCGGGGGCTTAGCTGCAGTCCAGTACTCGCCTAAGTTTAAAAAATCCTGCCGAGTGGTGACCAATCCTCCCACTCGGGGGCTTAGCTGCAGTCGAGTACTCGCCTAAGTTTGTAAAATCCTACCGAGTGGTGAGCAACCCTCCCACTTGGGGGCTTAGCTGCAGTCCAGTACTCGCCTAAGTTTAAAAAATCCTATTGAGTGATGAGCAATCCTCCCACTCGGGGGCTTAGCTGCAGTCCAGTACTCGCCTAAGTTTGTAAAATCCTCCCGAGTGGTGAGCAACCCTCCCACTCGGGGGCTTACCTGCAGTCCAGTACTTGCCTAAGTTTAAAAAATCCTGCCGAGTGGTGAGAAACCTTCCCACTCGGGGCTTAGCTGCAGTACAGTACTCGCCTAAGTTTAAAAAATCCTGTCGATTGATGAGCAATCCTCCCACTAGGGGGCTTAGCTGCAGTCCAGTACTCGCCTAAGTTTGTAAAATCCTACCAAGTGGTGAGCAACTCTCCCACTCGGGGGCTTAACTGCAGTCCAGTACTGGCCTAAGTTTAAAAAATCCTGCCGAGTGGTGAGCAATCCTCCAACTCGGGGGCTTAGCTGCAGTCCAGTACTCGCCTAAGTTTGTAAAATCCTACCTAGTGGTGAGCAACCCTCCCACTCAGGGGCTTAGCTGTAGTACAGTACTCGCCTATGTTTAAAAAATCATGCCGAGTGGTGAGGAATCCTCCCACTCGGGGGTTTTGCTCCAGTCCGGTACTCGCCTAAGTTTGTAAAAACCAACCGAGTGGTGAGCAACCCTCCCACTCGGGGGCTTACCTGCAGTCCGGTACTCGCCTAAGTTTAAAAAATCTTGCCGAGTGGTGAGCAATCCTCCCACTCAGGGGCTTAGCTGCAGTCCAGTACTCGCCTAAGTTTAAAAAATCCTGCCAAGTGCTGACCAATCCTCCCACTCGGGGGCTTAGCTGTAGTCTAATACTCGACTAAGTTTAAAATTTTTTGCCGAGTGATGAGCAATCCTCCCACTCGGGGGCTTAGCTGTAGTCCAGTACTCGCCCAAGTTTAAAAAATCCTGCCGAGTGGTGAGCAATCCTCCCACTCGGGGGCTTAGCTGCAGTCCAGTACTCGCCTAAGTTTGTAAAATCCTATCGAGTGGTGAGCAACCCTCCCACTCGGGGGCTTAGCTAAAGTCCAGTACTCGCGTAATTTTAAAAAATCCTGCCGAGTGGTGAGCAATCCTCCCACTCGGGGGCTTAATTGCAGTCCAGTACTCGCCTAAGTTTGTAAAATCCTACCGAGTGGTGAGCAACCCTCCCACTCGGGGGCTTAGCTGCAGTCCGATACGCGCCTATGTTTAAAAAATCCTGCCGAGTGGTGAGCAATCCTCCCACTCAGGGGTTTTGCTCCAGTCCAGTACTCGCCTAAGTTTGTAAAAAATCCAACCGACTGGTGAGCAACCCTCCCACTCGGGGGCTTAGCTAAAGTCCAGTACTCGCGTAATTTTAAAAAATCCTGCCGAGTGGTGAGCAATCCTCCCACTCGGGGGCTTAATTGCAGTCCAGTACTCGCCTAAGTTTGTAAAATCCTACCGAGTGGTGAGCAACCCTCCCACTCGGGGGCTTAGCTGCAGTCCGATACGCGCCTATGTTTAAAAAATCCTGCCGAGTGGTGAGCAATCCTCCCACTCGGGGGCTTAGCTGCAGTCCAGTACTCGCCTAAGTTTAAAAAATCCTGCCGAGTGGTGACCAATCCTCCCACTCGGGGGCTTAGCTGTAGTCGAGTACTCGCCTAAGTTTGTAAAATCCTACCGAGTGGTGAGCAACCCTCCCACTTGGGGGCTTAGCTGTAGTCCAGTACTCGCCTAAGTTTAAAAAATCCTGTCGAGTGATGAGCAATCCTCCCACTCGGGGGCTTAGCTGCAGTCCAGTACTCGCCTAAGTTTGTAAAATCCTCCCGAGTGGTGAGCAACCCTCCCACTCGGGGGCTTACCTCCAGTCCAGTACTTGCCTAAGTTTAAAAAATCCTGCCGAGTGGTGAGCAACCCTCCCACTCGGGGCTTAGCTGCAGTACAGTACTCACCTAAGTTTAAAAAATCATGTCGATTGATGAGCAATCATCCCACTAGGGGGCTTAGCTACAGTCCAGTACTCGCCTAAGTTTGTAAAATCCTACCAAGTGGTGAGCAACTCTCCCACTCGGGGGCTTAATTGAAGTCCAGTACTCGCCTAAGTTTATAAAATCCTGCCGAGTGGTGAGCAATCCTCCAGCTCGGGGGCTTGGCTGCAGTCTAGTACTCGCCTAAGTTTGTAAAATCCTACCGAGTGGTGAGCAACCCTCCCACTCGGGGGCTTAGTTGTAGTAAAGTACTCGCCTAAGTTTAAAAAATCATGCCGAGTGGTGAGGAATCCTCCCACTCGGGGGTTTTGCTCCAGTCCAGTACTCGCCTAAGTTTGTAAAATCCAACCAAGTGGTGAGCAACCCTCCCACTCGAGGGCTTAGCTGCAGTCCGGTACTCGCCTAAGTTTAAAAAATCCTGCCGAGTGGTGAGCAATCCTCCCACTCAGGGGCTTAGCTGCAGTCCAGTACTCGCCTAAGTTTAAAAAATCATGCCGAGTGCTGACCAATTCTCCCACTCGGTTGCTTAGCTGCAGTCTAGTACTTGACTAAGCTTAAAAAATTTTGCCAAGTGATGAGCAATCCTCCCACTCGGGGGCTTAGCTACAGTCCAGTACTCGCCCATGTTTAAAAAATCCTGCCGAGCGGTGAGCAATCCTCCCACTCGGGGGCTTAGCTGCAGTCCAGTACTCGCCTAAGTTTGTAAAATCCTACCGAGTGGTGAGCAACCCTCCCACTCGGGGGCTTAGCTATAGTACAGTACTCGCCTAAGTTTAGAAAATCATGCCGAGTGGTGAGCAATCCTCCCACGCGGGGGTTTTGCTCCAGTCCAGTACTCGCCTAAGTTTGTAAAATCCAACCGAGTGGTGAGCAACCCTCCCACTCGGGGGCTTAGCTGCAGTCCTGTACTCGCGTAATTTTAAAAAATCCTACTGAGTGGTGAGCAATCCTCCCACTCGGGAGCTTAATTGCAGTTCAGTACTCGCCTAAGTTTGTAAAATCCTACCGAGTGGTGAGCAACCCTCCCACTCGAGGGCTTAGCTGCAGTCCGGTACTCGCCTAAGTTTAAAAAATCCTGCCGAGTGGTCAGCAATCCTCCCACTCGGGGGCTAAGCTGCAGAGCAGTACTCGCCTAAGTTTAAAAAATCCTGCCGAGTGGTGACCAATCCTCCCACTCGGGGGGTTAGCTGTAGTCCAGTACTCGACTAAGTTTAAAAAATCCTGCCGAGTGATGAGCAATCCTCCCACTCGATGGCTTAGCTGCAGTCGAGTACTCGCCTAAGTTTGTAAAATCCTACCGAGTGGTGAGCAACCCTCCCACTTGGGGGCTTAGCTGCAGTCTAGTACTCGCCTCAGTTTAAAAAATCCTGTCGAGTGATGAGCAATCCTCCCACTCGGGGGCTTAGCTGCAGTCCAGTACTCGCCTAAGTTTGTAAAATCCTCCCGAGTGGTGAGCAACCCTCCCACTCGGGGGCTTACCTGCAGTCCAGTACTTGCCTAAGTTTAAAAAATCCTGCCGAGTGGTGAGCAACCCTCCCACTCGGGGCTTAGCTGCAGTACACTACTCGCCTAAGTTTAAAAAATCCTGTCGATTGATGAGCAATCCTCCCACTAGGGGGCTTAGCTGTAGTCCAGTACTCGCCTAAGTTTGTAAAATCCTACCAAGTGGTGAGCAACTCTCCCACTCGGGGGCTTAATTGCAGTCCAGTACTCGCCTAAGTTTAAAAAATCCTGCCGAGTGGTGAGCAATCCTCCAACTCGGGGGCTTAGCTGCAGTCCAGTACTCGCCTAAGTTTGTAAAATCCTACCGAGTGGTGAGCAACCCTCCCACTCGGGGGCTTAGCTACAGTACAGTACTCGCCTAAGTTTAGAAAATCATGCCGAGTGGTGAGCAATCCTCCCACTCGGGGGTTTTGCTCCAGTCCAGTACTCGCCTAAGTTTGTAAAATCCAACCGAGTGGTGAGCAACGCTCCCACTCGGGGGCTTAGCTGCAGTCCGGTACTCGCCTAAGTTTAAAAAATCCTGCCGAGTGGTGAGCAATCCTCCCACTCAGGGGCTTAGCTGCAGTCCATTACTCGCCTAAGTTTAAAAAATCCTGCCGAGTGCTGACCAATCCTCCCACTCGGGGGCTTAGCTGCAGTCTAGTACTCGACTAAGTTTAAAAATTTTTGCCGAGTGATGAGAAATCCACCCACTCGGGGGCTTAGCTGTAGTCTAGTACTCGCCCTAGTTTAAAAAATCCTGCCAAGTGGTGAGCAATCCTCCCACTCGGGGGCTTAGCTGCAGTCCAGTACTCACCTAAGTTTGTAAAATCCTACCGAGTGGTGAGCAACCCTCCCACTCGGGGGCTTAGCTATAGTACAGTACTAGCCTAAGTTTAGAAAATCATGCCGAGTGGTGAGCAATCCTCCCACTCAGGGGTTTTGCTCCAGTCCAGTACTCGCCTAAGTTTGTAAAATCCAATCGAGTGGTGAGCAACCCTCCCACTCGGGGGCTTAGCTGCAGTCCAGTACTCGCGTAATTTTAAAAAATCCTGTCGAGTGGTGAGCAATCCTCCCACTCGGGGGCTTAATTGCAGTCCAGTACTCGCCTAAGTTTGTAAAATCCTACCGAGTGGTGAGCAACCCTCCCACTCGGGGGCTTAGCTGCAGTACGGTACTCGCCTAAGTATAAAAAATCCTGCCGAGTGGTGAGCAATCCTCCCACTCGGGGGCTTAGCTGCAGTCCAGTACTCGCCTAAGTTTAAAAAATCCTGCCGAGTGGTGAGCAATCCTCCCACTCGGGGGCTTAGCTGCAGTCCAGTACTCGACTAAGTCTAAAAAATCCTGCCGAGTGATGAGCAATCCTCCCACTCGGGGGCATAGCTGCAGTCGAGTACTCGACTAAGTTTGTAAAATCCTACCGAGTGGTGAGCAATCCTCCCACTCGGGGGCTTAGCTGCAGTCCAGTACTCGCCTAAGTTTAAAAAATCCTGCCGAGTGGTGAGCAATCCTCCCACTCGGGGGCTTAGCTGCAGTCCAGTACTCGACTAAGTCTAAAAAATCCTGCCGAGTGATGAGCAATCCTCCCACTCGGGGGCTTAGCTGCAGTCCAGTACTCGCCTAAGTTAAAAAAATCCTGTCGACTGATGAGCAATCCTCCCACTCGGGGGCTTAGCTGCAGTCCAGTACTCGCCTAAGTTTGTAAAATCCTCCCGAGTGGTGAGCAACCCTCCCACTCGGGGGCTTACCTCCAGTCCAGTACTTGCCTAAGTTTAAAAAATCCTGCCGAGTGGTGAGCAACCCTCCCACTCGGGGCTTAGCTGCAGTACAGTAGTCGCCTAAGTTTACAAAATCCTGTCGATTGATGATCAATCCTCCCACTAGGGGGCTTAGCTGCAGTCCAGTACTCGCCTAAGTTTGTAAAATCCTACCAAGCGGTGAGCAACTCTCCCACTCGGGGGCTTAATTGCAGTCCAGTACTCGCCTAAGTTTAAAAAATCCTGCCGAGTGGTGAGCAATCCTCCAGCTCGGGGGCTTAGCTGTAGTCCAGTACTCGCCCAAGTTTGTAAAATCCTACCGAGTGGTGAGCAACCCTCCCACTCGGGGGCTTAGCTGTAGTAAAGTACTCGCCTAAGTTTAAAAAATCATGCCGAGTGGTGAGGAATCCTCCCACTCGGGGGTTTTGCTCCAGTCCAGTACTCGCCTAAGTTTGTAAAATCCAACCGAGTGGTGAGCAACCCTCCCACTCGGGGGCTTAGCTGCAGTCCGGTACTCGCCTAAGTTTAAAAAATCATGCCGAGTGGTGAGCAATCCTCCCACTAAGGGGCTTAGCTGCAGTCCAGTACTCGCCTAAGTTTAAAAAATCCTGCCGAGTGCTGACCAATCCTCCCACTTGGGGGCTTAGCTGCAGTCTAGTACTCGACTAAGTTTAAAAAAATTTGCCGAGTGATGAGCAATACTCCCACTCGGGGGCTTAGCTGGAGTCCAGTACTCGCCCATGTTTAAAAAATCCTGCCGAGTGGTGAGCAATCCTCCCACTCGGGGGCTTAGCTGCAGTCCAGTACTCGCCTAAGTTTGTAAAATCCTACCGAGTGGTGAGCAACCCTCCCACTCGGGGGCTTAGCTATAGTACAGTACTCGCCTATGTTTAGAACATCATGCCGAGTGGTGAGCAATCCTCCCACTCGGGGGTTTTGCTCCAGTCCAGTACTCGCCTAAGTTTGTAAAATCCAACCGAGTGGTGAGCAACCCTCCCACTCGGGGGCTTAGCTGCAGTCCAGTACTCGCGTAATTTTAAAAAATCCTACCGAGTGGTGAGCAATCCTCCCACTCGGGGGCTTAGTTGTAGTCCAGTACTCGCATAAGTCTGTAAAATCCTACCGAGTGGTGAGCAACCCTCCCACTCGGGGGCTTAGCTGCAGTCGAGTACTCGCCTAAGTTTGTAAAATCCTACTGAGTGGTGAGCAACCCTCCCACTTGGGAGCTTAGCTGCAGTCCAGTACTCGCCTAAGTTTAAAAAATCCTGTCGAGTGATGAGCAATCCTCCCACTCGGGGGCTTAGCTGCAGTCCAGTACTCGCCTAAGTTTGTAAAATCCTCCCGAGTGGTGACCAACCCTCCCACTCGGGGGCTTACCTGCAGTCCAGTACTTGCCTAAGTTTAAAAAATCCTGCCGAGTGGTGAGCAACCCTCCCACTCGGGGCTTAGCTGCAGTACAGTACTCGCCTAAGTTTAAAAAATCCTGTCGATTAATGACCAATCCTCCCACTAGGGGGCTTAGCTGCAGTCCAGTACTCGCCTAAGTTTGTAAAATCCTACCAAGTGGTGAGCAACTCTCCCAGTCGGGGGCTTAATAGCAGTCCAGTACTCGCCTAAGTTTAAAAAATCCTGCCGAGTGGTGAGCAATCCTCCAACTCGGGGGCTTAGCTGCAGTCCAGTACTCGCCTATGTTTGTAAAATCCTACCGAGTGGTGAGCAACCTTCCCACCCGGGGGCTTAGCTGTAGTACAGTACTCGCCTAACTTTAAAAAATCATGCCGAGTGGTGAGGAATCCTCCCACTTGGGGGTTTTGCTCCAGTCCAGTACTCATCTAAGTTTGTAAAATCCAACCGAGTGGTGAGCAACCCTCCCACTCGGGGGCTTAGCTGCAGTCCGGTACTCGCCTAAGTTTAAAAAATCCTGCCGAGTGGTGACCAATCCTCCCACTCAGGGGCTTAGCTGCAGTCCAGTACTCGCCTAAGTTTAAAAAATCCTGCCGAGTGCTGACCAATCCTCCCACTCGGGGGCGTAGCTTCAGTCTAGTACTCGACTAAGTTTAAATTTTTTTTCCGAGTGATGAGCAATCCTCCCACTCGGGGGCATAGCAGCAGTCCGGTACTCGCCCAAGTTTAAGAAATCCTGCCGAGTGGTGAGCAATCCTCCCTCTCGGGGGCTTAGCTGCAGTCCAGTACTCACCTAAGTTTGTAAAATCCTACCGAGTGGTGAGCAACCCTCCCACTCGGGGGCTTAGCTATAGTACAGTACTAGCCTAAGTTTAGAAAATCATGCCGAGTGGTGAGCAATCCTCCCACTCAGGGGTTTTGCTCCAGTCCAGTACTCGCCTAAGTTTGTAAAATCCAACCGAGTGGTGAGCAACCATCCCACTCGGGGGCTTAGCTGCAGTCCAGTACTCGCGTAATTTTAAAAAATCCTGTCGAGTGGTGAGCAATCCTCCCACTCGGGGGCTTAATTGCAGTCCAGTACTCGCCTAAGTTTGTAAAATCCTACCGAGTGGTGAGCAACCCTCCCACTCGGGGCTTAGCTGCAGTCCGGTACTCGCCTAAGTATAAAAAATCCTGCCGAGTGGTGAGCAATCCTCCCACTCGGGGGCTTAGCTGCAGTCCAGTACTCGCCTAAGTTTAAAAAATCCTGCCGAGTGGTGAGCAATCCTCCCACTCGGGGGCTTAGCTGCAGTCCAGTACTCGACTAAGTCTAAAAAATCCTGCCGAGTGATGAGCAATCCTCCCACTCGGGGGCATGGCTGCAGTCGAGTACTCGACTAAGTTTGTAAAATCCTACCGAGTGGTGAGCAACCCTCCCACTTGGTGGCTTAGCTGCAGTCCAGTACTCGCCTAAGTTAAAAAAATCCTGTCGACTGATGAGCAATCCTCCCACCCGGGGGCTTAGCTGCAGTCCAGTACTCGCCTAAGTTTGTAAAATCCTCCCGAGTGGTGAGCAACCCTCCCACTCGGGGGCTTACCTCCAGTCCAGTACTTGCCTAAGTTTAAAAAATCCTGCCGAGTGGTGAGCAACCCTCCCACTCGGGGCTTAGCTGCAGTACAGTAGTCGCCTAAGTTTACAAAATCCTGTCGATTGATGATCAATCCTCCCACTAGGGGGCTTAGCTGCAGTCCAGTACTCGCCTAAGTTTGTAAAATCCTACCAAGCGGTGAGCAACTCTCCCACTCGGGGGCTTAATTGCAGTCCAGTACTCGCCTAAGTTTAAAAAATCCTGCCGAGTGGTGAGCAATCCTCCAGCTCGGGGGCTTAGCTGCAGTCCAGTACTCGCCCAAGTTTGTAAAATCCTACCGAGTGGTGAGCAACCCTCCCACTCGGGGGCTTAGCTGTAGTAAAGTACTCGCCTAAGTTTAAAAAATCATGCCGAGTGGTGAGGAATCCTCCCACTCGGGGGTTTTGCTCCAGTCCAGTACTCGCCTAAGTTTGTAAAATCCAACCGAGTGGTGAGCAACCCTCCCACTCGGGGGCTTAGCTGCAGTCCGGTACTCGCCTAAGTTTAAAAAATCATGCCGAGTGGTGAGCAATCCTCCCACTAAGGGGCTTAGCTGCAGTCCAGTACTCGCCTAAGTTTAAAAAATCCTGCCGAGTGCTGACCAATCCTCCCACTTGGGGGCTTAGCTGCAGTCTAGTACTCGACTAAGTTTAAAAAAATCTGCCGAGTGATGAGCAATACTCCCACTCGGGGGCTTAGCTGGAGTCCAGTACTCGCCCATGTTTAAAAAATCCTGCCGAGTGGTGAGCAATCCTCCCACTCGGGGGCTTAGCTGCAGTCCAGTACTCGCCTAAGTTTGTAAAATCCTACCGAGTGGTGAGCAACCCTCCCACTCGGGGGCTTAGCTATAGTACAGTACTCGCCTATGTTTAGAACATCATGCCGAGTGGTGAGCAATCCTCCCACTCGGGGGTTTTGCTCCAGTCCAGTACTCGCCTAAGTTTGTAAAATCCAACCGAGTGGTGAGCAACCCTCCCACTCGGGGGCTTAGCTGCAGTCCAGTACTCGCGTAATTTTAAAAAATCCTACCGAGTGGTGAGCAATCCTCCCACTCGGGGGCTTAGTTGTAGTCCAGTACTCGCATAAGTCTGTAAAATCCTACCGAGTGGTGAGCAACCCTCCCACTCGGGGGCTTAGCTGCAGTCGAGTACTCGCCTAAGTTTGTAAAATCCTACTGAGTGGTGAGCAACCCTCCCACTTGGGGGCTTAGCTGCAGTCCAGTACTCGCCTAAGTTTAAAAAATCCTGTCGAGTGATGAGCAATCCTCCCACTCGGGGGCTTAGCTGCAGTCCAGTACTCGCCTAAGTTTGTAAAATCCTCCCGAGTGGTGAGCAACCCTCCCACTCGGGGGCTTACCTGCAGTCCAGTACTTGCCTAAGTTTAAAAAATCCTGCCGAGTGGTGAGCAACCCTCCCACTCGGGGCTTAGCTGCAGTACAGTACTCGCCTAAGTTTAAAAAATCCTGTCGATTAATGACCAATCCTCCCACTAGGGGGCTTAGCTGCAGTCCAGTACTCGCCTAAGTTTAAAAAATCCTGCCGAGTGGTGAGCAATCCTCCCACTCGGGGGCTTAGCTGCAGTCCAGTACTCGACTAAGTCTAAAAAATCCTGCCGAGTGATGAGCAATCCTCCCACTCGGGGGCATGGCTGCAGTCGAGTACTCGACTAAGTTTGTAAAATCCTACCGAGTGGTGAGCAACCCTCCCACTTGGTGGCTTAGCTGCAGTCCAGTACTCGCCTAAGTTAAAAAAATCCTGTCGACTGATGAGCAATCCTCCCACCCGGGGGCTTAGCTGCAGTCCAGTACTCGCCTAAGTTTGTAAAATCCTCCCGAGTGGTGAGCAACCCTCCCACTCGGGGGCTTACCTCCAGTCCAGTACTTGCCTAAGTTTAAAAAATCCTGCCGAGTGGTGAGCAACCCTCCCACTCGGGGCTTAGCTGCAGTACAGTAGTCGCCTAAGTTTACAAAATCCTGTCGATTGATGATCAATCCTCCCACTAGGGGGCTTAGCTGCAGTCCAGTACTCGCCTAAGTTTGTAAAATCCTACCAAGCGGTGAGCAACTCTCCCACTCGGGGGCTTAATTGCAGTCCAGTACTCGCCTAAGTTTAAAAAATCCTGCCGAGTGGTGAGCAATCCTCCAGCTCGGGGGCTTAGCTGCAGTCCAGTACTCGCCCAAGTTTGTAAAATCCTACCGAGTGGTGAGCAACCCTCCCACTCGGGGGCTTAGCTGTAGTAAAGTACTCGCCTAAGTTTAAAAAATCATGCCGAGTGGTGAGGAATCCTCCCACTCGGGGGTTTTGCTCCAGTCCAGTACTCGCCTAAGTTTGTAAAATCCAACCGAGTGGTGAGCAACCCTCCCACTCGGGGGCTTAGCTGCAGTCCGGTACTCGCCTAAGTTTAAAAAATCATGCCGAGTGGTGAGCAATCCTCCCACTAAGGGGCTTAGCTGCAGTCCAGTACTCGCCTAAGTTTAAAAAATCCTGCCGAGTGCTGACCAATCCTCCCACTTGGGGGCTTAGCTGCAGTCTAGTACTCGACTAAGTTTAAAAAAATCTGCCGAGTGATGAGCAATACTCCCACTCGGGGGCTTAGCTGGAGTCCAGTACTCGCCCATGTTTAAAAAATCCTGCCGAGTGGTGAGCAATCCTCCCACTCGGGGGCTTAGCTGCAGTCCAGTACTCGCCTAAGTTTGTAAAATCCTACCGAGTGGTGAGCAACCCTCCCACTCGGGGGCTTAGCTATAGTACAGTACTCGCCTATGTTTAGAACATCATGCCGAGTGGTGAGCAATCCTCCCACTCGGGGGTTTTGCTCCAGTCCAGTACTCGCCTAAGTTTGTAAAATCCAACCGAGTGGTGAGCAACCCTCCCACTCGGGGGCTTAGCTGCAGTCCAGTACTCGCGTAATTTTAAAAAATCCTACCGAGTGGTGAGCAATCCTCCCACTCGGGGGCTTAGTTGTAGTCCAGTACTCGCATAAGTCTGTAAAATCCTACCGAGTGGTGAGCAACCCTCCCACTCGGGGGCTTAGCTGCAGTCGAGTACTCGCCTAAGTTTGTAAAATCCTACTGAGTGGTGAGCAACCCTCCCACTTGGGGGCTTAGCTGCAGTCCAGTACTCGCCTAAGTTTAAAAAATCCTGTCGAGTGATGAGCAATCCTCCCACTCGGGGGCTTAGCTGCAGTCCAGTACTCGCCTAAGTTTGTAAAATCCTCCCGAGTGGTGAGCAACCCTCCCACTCGGGGGCTTACCTGCAGTCCAGTACTTGCCTAAGTTTAAAAAATCCTGCCGAGTGGTGAGCAACCCTCCCACTCGGGGCTTAGCTGCAGTACAGTACTCGCCTAAGTTTAAAAAATCCTGTCGATTAATGACCAATCCTCCCACTAGGGGGCTTAGCTGCAGTCCAGTACTCGCCTAAGTTTGTAAAATCCTACCAAGTGGTGAGCAACTCTCCCAGTCGGGGGCTTAATAGCAGTCCAGTACTCGCCTAAGTTTAAAAAATCCTGCCGAGTGGTGAGCAATCCTCCAACTCGGGGGCTTAGCTGCAGTCCAGTACTCGCCTATGTTTGTAAAATCCTACCGAGTGGTGAGCAACCTTCCCACCCGGGGGCTTAGCTGTAGTACAGTACTCGCCTAAGTTTAAAAAATCATGCCGAGTGGTGAGGAATCCTCCCACTTGGGGGTTTTGCTCCAGTCCAGTACTCATCTAAGTTTGTAAAATCCAACCGAGTGGTGAGCAACCCTCCCACTCGGGGGCTTAGCTGCAGTCCGGTACTCGCCTAAGTTTAAAAAATCCTGCCGAGTGGTGACCAATCCTCCCACTCAGGGGCTTAGCTGCAGTCCAGTACTCGCCTAAGTTTAAAAAATCCTGCCGAGTGCTGACCAATCCTCCCACTCGGGGGCTTAGCTTCAGTCTAGTACTCGACTAAGTTTAAATTTTTTTTCCGAGTGATGAGCAATCCTCCCACTCGGGGGCATAGCAGCAGTCCAGTACTCGCCCAAGTTTAAGAAATCCTGCCGAGTGGTGAGCAATCCTCCCTCTCGGGGGCTTAGCTGCAGTCCAGTACTCGCCTATGTTTGTAAAATCCAACCGAGTGGTGAGCAACCCTCCCACTGGGGGGCTTAGCTGTAGTCCAGTACTCGCGTAATTTTAAAAAATCCTGCCGATTGGTGAGCAATCCTCCCACTCGGGGGCTTAGATGCAGTCCAGTACTCGCCTAAGTTTGTAAAATCCTACTGAGTGGTGAGCAACCCTCCCACTCGGGGGCTTAGGTGCAGTCCGGTACTCGCCTAAGTTTAAAAAATCCTGCCGAGTGGTGAGCAATCCTCCCACTCGGGGGCTTAGCTGTAGTCCAGTACTCGCCTAACTTTAAAAACTCCTGCCGAGTGGTGACCAATCCTCCCACTCGGGGGCTTCGCTGCAGTCCAGTACTCGACTAAGTTTAAAAAATCCTGCCGAGTGATGAGCAATCCTCCCACTCGGGGCTTAGCTGCAGTCGAGTACTCGCCTAAGTTTGTAAAATCCAACCGAGTGGTGAGCAACCCTCCCACTCGGGGGCTTAGCTACAGTCCAGTACTCGCCTAAGTCTAAAAAATCCTGCCGAGTGATGAGCAACCCTCCCACTCGGGGGCTTAGCTGCAGTCCAGTACTCGCCTAAGTTTAAAAAATCCTGCCCGAGTGGTGAGCAACCCTCCCACTCGGGGGCTTAGCTACAGTCTAGTACTCGCCTAAGTTTGAAAATTCCTATCGACTGATGAGCAATCCTCCCACTCGGGGGCTTAGCTGCAGTCCAGTACTCGCCCATGTTTAAAAAATCCTGCCGAGTGGTGAGCAATCCTGCCACTCGCGGGCTTAGCTGCAGTCCAGTACTCGCCTAAGTTTATAAAATCCTACCGAGTGGTGAGCAACCCTCCCACTCGGGGGCTTAGCTATAGTACAGTACTCGCCTAAGTTTAAAAAATCATGCCGAGTGGTGAGCAATCCTCCCACTAAGGGGCTTAGCTGCAGTCCAGTACTCGCCTAAGTTTAAAAAATCCTGCCGAGTGCTGACCAATCCTCCCACTTGGGGGCTTAGCTGCAGTCTAGTACTCGACTAAGTTTAAAAAAATTTGCCGAGTGATGAGCAATACTCCCACTCGGGGGCTTAGCTGGAGTCCAGTACTCGCCCATGTTTAAAAAATCCTGCCGAGTGGTGAGCAATCCTCCCACTCGGGGGCTTAGCTGCAGTCCAGTACTCGCCTAAGTTTGTAAAATCCTACCGAGTGGTGAGCAACCCTCCCACTCGGGGGCTTAGCTATAGTACAGTACTCGCCTATGTTTAGAACATCATGCCGAGTGGTGAGCAATCCTCCCACTCGGGGGTTTTGCTCCAGTCCAGTACTCGCCTAAGTTTGTAAAATCCAACCGAGTGGTGAGCAACCCTCCCACTCGGGGGCTTAGCTGCAGTCCAGTACTCGCGTAATTTTAAAAAATCCTACCGAGTGGTGAGCAATCCTCCCACTCGGGGGCTTAGTTGTAGTCCAGTACTCGCATAAGTCTGTAAAATCCTACCGAGTGGTGAGCAACCCTCCCACTCGGGGGCTTAGCTGCAGTCGAGTACTCGCCTAAGTTTGTAAAATCCTACTGAGTGGTGAGCAACCCTCCCACTTGGGGGCTTAGCTGCAGTCCAGTACTCGCCTAAGTTTAAAAAATCCTGTCGAGTGATGAGCAATCCTCCCACTCGGGGGCTTAGCTGCAGTCCAGTACTCGCCTAAGTTTGTAAAATCCTCCCGAGTGGTGAGCAACCCTCCCACTCGGGGGCTTACCTGCAGTCCAGTACTTGCCTAAGTTTAAAAAATCCTGCCGAGTGGTGAGCAACCCTCCCACTCGGGGCTTAGCTGCAGTACAGTACTCGCCTAAGTTTAAAAAATCCTGTCGATTAATGACCAATCCTCCCACTAGGGGGCTTAGCTGCAGTCCAGTACTCGCCTAAGTTTGTAAAATCCTACCAAGTGGTGAGCAACTCTCCCAGTCGGGGGCTTAATAGCAGTCCAGTACTCGCCTAAGTTTAAAAAATCCTGCCGAGTGGTGAGCAATCCTCCAACTCGGGGGCTTAGCTGCAGTCCAGTACTCGCCTATGTTTGTAAAATCCTACCGAGTGGTGAGCAACCTTCCCACCCGGGGGCTTAGCTGTAGTACAGTACTCGCCTAAGTTTAAAAAATCATGCCGAGTGGTGAGGAATCCTCCCACTTGGGGGTTTTGCTCCAGTCCAGTACTCATCTAAGTTTGTAAAATCCAACCGAGTGGTGAGCAACCCTCCCACTCGGGGGCTTAGCTGCAGTCCGGTACTCGCCTAAGTTTAAAAAATCCTGCCGAGTGGTGACCAATCCTCCCACTCAGGGGCTTAGCTGCAGTCCAGTACTCGCCTAAGTTTAAAAAATCCTGCCGAGTGCTGACCAATCCTCCCACTCGGGGGCTTAGCTTCAGTCTAGTACTCGACTAAGTTTAAATTTTTTTTCCGAGTGATGAGCAATCCTCCCACTCGGGGGCATAGCAGCAGTCCAGTACTCGCCCAAGTTTAAGAAATCCTGCCGAGTGGTGAGCAATCCTCCCTCTCGGGGGCTTAGCTGCAGTCCAGTACTCGCCTATGTTTGTAAAATCCAACCGAGTGGTGAGCAACCCTCCCACTGGGGGGCTTAGCTGTAGTCCAGTACTCGCGTAATTTTAAAAAATCCTGCCGATTGGTGAGCAATCCTCCCACTCGGGGGCTTAGATGCAGTCTAGTACTCGCCTAAGTTTGTAAAATCCTACTGAGTGGTGAGCAACCCTCCCACTCGGGGGCTTAGGTGCAGTCCGGTACTCGCCTAAGTTTAAAAAATCCTGCCGAGTGGTGAGCAATCCTCCCACTCGGGGGCTTAGCTGTAGTCCAGTACTCGCCTAACTTTAAAAACTCCTGCCGAGTGGTGACCAATCCTCCCACTCGGGGGCTTCGCTGCAGTCCAGTACTCGACTAAGTTTAAAAAATCCTGCCGAGTGATGAGCAATCCTCCCACTCGGGTCTTAGCTGCAGTCGAGTACTCGCCTAAGTTTGTAAAATCTAACCGAGTGGTGAGCAACCCTCCCACTCGGGGGCTTAGCTACAGTCCAGTACTCGCCTAAGTCTAAAAAATCCTGCCGAGTGATGAGCAACCCTCCCACTCGGGGGCTTAGCTGCAGTCCAGTACTCGCCTAAGTTTAAAAAATCCTGCCCGAGTGGTGAGCAACCCTCCCACTCGGGGGCTTAGCTACAGTCTAGTACTCGCCTAAGTTTGAAAATTCCTATCGACTGATGAGCAATCCTCCCACTCGGGGGCTTAGCTGCAGTCCAGTACTCGCCCATGTTTAAAAAATCCTGCCGAGTGGTGAGCAATCCTGCCACTCGCGGGCTTAGCTGCAGTCCAGTACTCGCCTAAGTTTATAAAATCCTACCGAGTGGTGAGCAACCCTCCCACTCGGGGGCTTAGCTATAGTACAGTACTCGCCTAAGTTTAAAAAATCATGCCGAGTGGTGAGCAATCCTCCCACTAAGGGGCTTAGCTGCAGTCCAGTACTCGCCTAAGTTTAAAAAATCCTGCCGAGTGCTGACCAATCCTCCCACTTGGGGGCTTAGCTGCAGTCTAGTACTCGACTAAGTTTAAAAAAATTTGCCGAGTGATGAGCAATACTCCCACTCGGGGGCTTAGCTGGAGTCCAGTACTCGCCCATGTTTAAAAAATCCTGCCGAGTGGTGAGCAATCCTCCCACTCGGGGGCTTAGCTGCAGTCCAGTACTCGCCTAAGTTTGTAAAATCCTACCGAGTGGTGAGCAACCCTCCCACTCGGGGGCTTAGCTATAGTACAGTACTCGCCTATGTTTAGAACATTTGCCGAGTGGTGAGCAATCCTCCCACTCGGGGGTTTTGCTCCAGTCCAGTACTCGCCTAAGTTTGTAAAATCCAACCGAGTGGTGAGCAACCCTCCCACTCGGGGGCTTAGCTGCAGTCCAGTACTCGCGTAATTTTAAAAATTCCTACCGAGTGGTGAGCAATCCTCCCACTCGGGGGCTTAGTTGTAGTCCAGTACTCGCATAAGTCTGTAAAATCCTACCGAGTGGTGAGCAACCCTCCCACTCGGGGGCTTAGCTGCAGTCGAGTACTCGCCTAAGTTTGTAAAATCCTACTGAGTGGTGAGCAACCCTCCCACTTGGGGGCTTAGCTGCAGTCCAGTACTCGCCTAAGTTTAAAAAATCCTGTCGAGTGATGAGCAATCCTCCCACTCGGGGGCTTAGCTGCAGTCCAGTACTCGCCTAAGTTTGTAAAATCCTCCCGAGTGGTGAGCAACCCTCCCACTCGGGGGCTTACCTGCAGTCCAGTACTTGCCTAAGTTTAAAAAATCCTGCCGAGTGGTGAGCAACCCTCCCACTCGGGGCTTAGCTGCAGTACAGTACTCGCCTAAGTTTAAAAAATCCTGTCGATTAATGACCAATCCTCCCACTAGGGGGCTTAGCTGCAGTCCAGTACTCGCCTAAGTTTGTAAAATCCTACCAAGTGGTGAGCAACTCTCCCAGTCGGGGGCTTAATAGCAGTCCAGTACTCGCCTAAGTTTAAAAAATCCTGCCGAGTGGTGAGCAATCCTCCAACTCGGGGGCTTAGCTGCAGTCCAGTACTCGCCTATGTTTGTAAAATCCTACCGAGTGGTGAGCAACCTTCCCACCCGGGGGCTTAGCTGTAGTACAGTACTCGCCTAAGTTTAAAAAATCATGCCGAGTGGTGAGGAATCCTCCCACTTGGGGGTTTTGCTCCAGTCCAGTACTCATCTAAGTTTGTAAAATCCAACCGAGTGGTGAGCAACCCTCCCACTCGGGGGCTTAGCTGCAGTCCGGTACTCGCCTAAGTTTAAAAAATCCTGCCGAGTGGTGACCAATCCTCCCACTCAGGGGCTTAGCTGCAGTCCAGTACTCGCCTAAGTTTAAAAAATCCTGCCGAGTGCTGACCAATCCTCCCACTCGGGGGCTTAGCTTCAGTCTAGTACTCGACTAAGTTTAAATTTTTTTTCCGAGTGATGAGCAATCCTCCCACTCGGGGGCATAGCAGCAGTCCAGTACTCGCCCAAGTTTAAGAAATCCTGCCGAGTGGTGAGCAATCCTCCCTCTCGGGGGCTTAGCTGCAGTCCAGTACTCGCCTATGTTTGTAAAATCCAACCGAGTGGTGAGCAACCCTCCCACTGGGGGGCTTAGCTGTAGTCCAGTACTCGCGTAATTTTAAAAAATCCTGCCGATTGGTGAGCAATCCTCCCACTCGGGGGCTTAGATGCAGTCTAGTACTCGCCTAAGTTTGTAAAATCCTACTGAGTGGTGAGCAACCCTCCCACTCGGGGGCTTAGGTGCAGTCCGGTACTCGCCTAAGTTTAAAAAATCCTGCCGAGTGGTGAGCAATCCTCCCACTCGGGGGCTTAGCTGTAGTCCAGTACTCGCCTAACTTTAAAAACTCCTGCCGAGTGGTGACCAATCCTCCCACTCGGGGGCTTCGCTGCAGTCCAGTACTCGACTAAGTTTAAAAAATCCTGCCGAGTGATGAGCAATCCTCCCACTCGGGGCTTAGCTGAAGTCGAGTACTCGCCTAAGTTTGTAAAATCTAACCGAGTGGTGAGCAACCCTCCCACTCGGGGGCTTAGCTACAGTCCAGTACTCGCCTAAGTCTAAAAAATCCTGCCGAGTGATGAGCAACCCTCCCACTCGGGGGCTTAGCTGCAGTCCAGTACTCGCCTAAGTTTAAAAAATCCTGCCCGAGTGGTGAGCAACCCTCCCACTCGGGGGCTTAGCTACAGTCTAGTACTCGCCTAAGTTTGAAAATTCCTATCGACTGATGAGCAATCCTCCCACTCGGGGGCTTAGCTGCAGTCCAGTACTCGCCCATGTTTAAAAAATCCTGCCGAGTGGTGAGCAATCCTGCCACTCGCGGGCTTAGCTGCAGTCTAGTACTCGCCTAAGTTTATAAAATCCTACCGAGTGGTGAGCAACCCTCCCACTCGGGGGCTTAGCTATAGTACAGTACTCGCCTAAGTTTAGAAAATAATGCCGAGTGGTGAGCAATCCTCCCACTCGGGGGTTTTGCTCCAGTCCAGTACTCGCCTAAGTTTGTAAAATCCAACCGAGTGGTGAGCAACCCTCCCACTCGGGGGCTTAGCTGCAGTCTAGTACTCGCGTAATTTGAAAAAATCCTACCGAGTGGTGAGCAATCCTCCCACTCGGGGGCTTAGTTGCACTCCAGTACTCGCCTAAGTTTGTAAAATCCTACCGAGTGGGGAGCAACCCTCCCACTCGGGGGCTTAGCTGTAGTCCGGTACTCGCCTAAGTTTAAAAAATCCTGCCGAGTGGTGAGCAATCTTCCCACTTGGGGGCTTAGCTGCAGTCCAGTACTCGCCTAAGTTTAAAAAATCCTGCCGAGTGGTGACCAATCCTCCCACTCGGGGGCTTAGCTGCAGTCCAGTACTCGACTAAGTTTAAAAAATCCTGCCGAGTGATGAGCAATCCTCCCACTCGGGGGCTTAGCTGCAGTCGAGTACTCGCCTAAGTTTGTAAAATCCTACTGAGTGGTGAGCAACCCTCCCACTTGGGGGCTTAGCTGCAGTCCAGTACTCGCCTAAGTTTAAAAAATTCTGTGGAGTGATGAGCAATCCTCCCACTCGGGGGCTTAGCTGCAGTCCAGTACTCGCCTAAGTTTGTAAAATCCTCCCAAGTGGTGAGCAACCCTCCCACTCGGGGGCTTACCTGCAGTCCATTACTTGCCTAAGTTTAAAAAATCCTGCCGAGTGGTGAGCAACCCTCCCACTCGGGGCTTAGCTGCAGTACAGTACTCGCCTAAGTTTAAAAAATCCTGTCGATTGATGAGCAATCCTCCCACTAGGGGGCTTAGCTGCAGTCCAGTACTCGCCTAAGTTTGTAAAATCCTACCAAGTGGTGAGCAACTCTCCCAGTCGGGGGCTTAATTGCAGTCCAGTACTCGCCTAAGTTTAAAAAATCCTGCCGAGTGGTGAGCAATCCTCCAACTCGGGGGCTTAGTTGCAGTCCAGTACTCGCCTAAGTTTGTAAAATCCTACCGAGTGGTGAGCAACCCTCCCACTCGGGGGCTTAGCAGCAGTACAGTACTCACCTAAGTTTAAAAAATCCTGCCGAGTGCTGACCAATCCTCCCACTCGGGGGCTTAGCTTCAGTCTAGTACTCGACTAAGTTTAAAATTTTTTGCCGAGTGATGAGCAATCCTCCCACTCGGGGGCTTAGCAGCAGTCCAGTACTCGCCCAAGTTTAAGAAATCCTGCCGAGTGGTGAGCAATCCTCCCACTCGGGGGCTTAGCTGCAGTCCAGTACTCGCCTAAGTTTGTAAAATCCAACCGAGTGGTGAGCAACCCTCCCACTGGGGGGCTTAGCTGTAGTCCAGTACTCGCGTAATTTTAAAAAATCCTGCCGAGTGGTGAGCAATCCTCCCACTCGGGGGCTTAGTTGCAGTCCAGTACTCGCCTAAGTTTGTAAAATCCTACCGAGTGGTGAGCAACCCTCCCACTCGGGGGCTTAGCTGTAGTCCGGTACTCGCCTAAGTTTAAAAAATCCTGTCGAGTGGTGACCAATCCTCCCACTCGGGGGCTTAGCTGCAGTCCAGTACTCGACTAAGTTTAAAAAATCCTGCCGAGTGATAAGCAATCCTCCCACTCGGGGGCTTAGCTGTAGTCGAGTACTCGCCTAAGTTTGTAAAAGCCAACCGAGTGGTGAGCGACCCTCCCACTCGGGGGTTAGCTGCAGTCCAGTACTCGCCTAAGTTTAAAAAATCCTGCCGAGTGATGAGCAACCCTCCCACTCGGGGGCTTAGCTGTAGTCCAGTACTCGCCTAAGTTTAAAAAATCCTGCCCGAGTGGTGAGCAACCCTCCCACTCGGGGGCTTAGCTGCAGTCTAGTACTCGCCTAAGTTTAAAAATTCCTATCGAGTGATGAGCAATCCTCCCACTCGATGGCTTAGCTGCAATCCAGTACTCGCCTAAGTTTAAAAAATCCTGCCGAGTGGTGAGCAATCCTCCCACTCAGGGGCTTAGCTGCAGTCCAGTACTCGCCTAAGTTTAAAAAATCCTGCCGAGTGCTGACCAATCCTCCCACTCGGGGGCTTAGCTGCAGTCCAGTACTCGCCTAA
The DNA here is from genome assembly GCF_056163025.1 of Triticum urartu. NCBI lineage: Eukaryota > Viridiplantae > Streptophyta > Magnoliopsida > Poales > Poaceae > Triticum > Triticum urartu. The sequence continues at coordinate 502,686,319 of NC_141877.1, forward strand.
CTTTAAAAAATCCTGCCGAGTGGTGACCAATCCTCCCACTCGGGGGCTTAGCTGTAGTCCAGTACTTGACTAAGTTTAAAAAATCCTGCTGAGTGGTGAGCAATCCTCCCACTCGGGGGCTTAGCTGCAGTCCAGTACTCGCCGAAGTTTGTAAAATCCTACCGAGTGGTGAGCAACCCTCCCACTCGGGGGCTTAGCTATAGTACAGTACTCGCCTAAGTTTAGAAAATCATGCCGAGTGGTGAGCAATCCTCCCACTCGGGGGTTTTGCTCCAGTCCAGTACTCGCCTAAGTTTGTAAAATCCAACCGAGTGGTGAGCAACCCTCCCACTCGGGGGCTTAGCTGTAGTCCAGTACTCGCATAATTTTAAAAAATCCTACCGAGTGGTGAGCAATCCTCCCACTCGGGGGCTTAGTTGCAGTCCAGTACTCGCCTAAGTTTGTAAAATCCTACCGAGTGGTGAGCAACCCTCCCACTCGGGGGCTTAGCTGCAGTCCGGTACTCGCCTAAGTTTAAAAAATCCTGCCGAGTGGTGAGCAATCTTCCCACTCGGGGGCTTAGCTGCAGTCCAGTACTCGCCTAAGTTTAAAAAATCCTGCCGAGTGGTGACCAATCCTCCCACTCGGGGGCTTAGCTGCAGTCCAGTACTCGACTAAGTTTAAAAAATCCTGCCGAGTGATGATCAATCCTCCCACTCGGGGGCTTAGCTGCAGTCGAGTACTCACCTAAGTTTGTAAAATCCTATTGAGTGGTGAGCAACCCTCCCACTTGGGGGCTTAGCTGTAGTCCAGTACTCGCCTAAGTTTAAAAAATCCTGTCGAGTGATGAGCAATCCTCCCACTCGGGGGCTTAGCTGCAGTCCAGTACTCGCCTAAGTTTGTAAAATCCTCCCGAGTGGTGAGCAACCCTCCCACTCGGGGGCTTACCTGCAGTCCAGTACTTGCCTAAGTTTAAAAAATCCTGCCGAGTGGTGAGCAACCCTCCCACTCGGGGATTTGCTGTAGTATAGTACTCGCCTAAGTTTAAAAAATCCTATCGATTGATGAGCAATCCTCCCACTAGGGGGCTTAGCTGCAGTCCAGTACTCGCCTAAGTTTGTAAAATCCTACCGAGTGGTGAGCAACTCTCCCAGTCGGGGGCTTAATTGCAGTCCAGTACTCGCCTAAGTTTAAAAAATCATGCCGAGTGGTGAGGAATCCTCCCACTCGGGGGTTTTTCTCCAGTCCAGTACTCATCTATGTTTGTAAAATCCAACCGAGTGGTGAGCAACCCTCCCACTCAGGGGCTTAGCTGCAGTCCAGTACTCGCCTAAGTTTAAAAAATCCTGCCGAGTGCTGACCAATCCTCCCACTCGGGGGCTTAGCTTCAGTCTAGTACTCGACTAAGTTTAAAAAATTTTGCCGAGTGATGAGCAATCCTCCCACTCGGGGGCTTAGCAGCAGTCCGGTACTCGCCCAAGTTTAAGAAAACCTGCCGAGTGGTGAGCAATCCTCCCACTCGGGGGCTTAGCTGCAGTCCAGTACTCGCCTAAGTTTGCAAAATCCAACCGAGTGCTGAGCAACCCTCCCACTTGGAGGCTTAGCTGTAGTCCAGTACTCGCGTAATTTTAAAAAATCCTGCCGAGTGGTGAGCAATCCTCCCACTCGGGGGTTTAGTTGCAGTCCAGTACTCGCCTAACTTTGTAAAATCCTACCGAGTGGTGAGCAACCCTCCCACTCGGGGGCTTAGCTGTAGTCCGGTACTCGCCTAAGTTTAAAAAATCCTGCCGAGTGGTGAGCAATCCTCCCACTCGGGGGCTTAGCTGTAGTCCAGTACTCGCCTAACTTTAAAAAATCATGCCGAGTGGCGACCAATCCTCCCACTCGGGGACTTAGCTGTAGTCCAGTACTCGACTAAGTTTAAAAAATCCTGCCGAGTGATGAGCAATCCTCCCACTCGGGGGCTTAGCTGCAGTCGAGTATTCGACTAAGTTTGTAAAAGCCAACCGAGTGGTGAGCGACCCTCCCACTCGGGGGCTTAGCTGCAGTCCAGTACTCGCCTAAGTTTAAAAAATCCTGCCGAGTTATGAGCAACCCTCCCACTCGGGGGCTTAGCTGCAGTCCAGTACTCGCCCAAGTTTAAAAAATCCGGCCCGAGTGGTGAGCAACCCTCCCACTCGGGGGCTTAGCTGCAGTCCAGTACTCGCCTAAGTTTAAAAAATCCTGCCGAGTGGTGAGCAATCGTCCCACTCAGGGGCTTAGCTGCAGTCCAGTACTCGCCTAAGTTTAAAAAATCCTGCCGAGTGCTGACCAATCCTCCCACTCGGGGGCTTAGCTGCAGTCTAGTACTCGACTAAGTTTAAAAAATTTTGCCGAGTGATGAGCAATCCTCCCACTCGGGGGCTTAGCTGCAGTCCAGTACTCGCCCATGTTTAAAAAATCCTGCCGAGTGGTGAGCAATCCTCCCACTCGGGGGCTTAACTGCAGTCCAGTATTTGCCTAAGTTTGTAAAATCCTACCGAGTGGTGAGCAACCCTCCCACTCGGGGGCTTAGCTATAGTACAGTACTCGCCTAAGTTTAGAAAATCATGCCGAGTGGTGAGCAATCCTCCCACTCGGGGATTTTGCTCCAGTCCAGTACTCGCGTAATTTTAAAAAATCCTACCGAGTGGTGAGCAATCCTCCCACTCGGGGGCTTAGTTGCAGTCCAGTACTCGCCTAAGTTTGTTAAATCCTACCGAGTGGTGTGCAACCCTCCCACTCGGGGGCTTAGCTGCAGTCCGGTACTCGCCTAAGTTTAAAAAATCCTGCCGAGTGGTGAGCAATCTTCCCACTCGGGGGCTTAGCTGCAGTCCAGTACTCGCCTAAGTTTAAAAAATCCTGCCGAGTGGTGACCAATCCTCCCACTCGGGGGCTTAGCTGCAGTCCAGTACTCGACTAAGTTTAAAAAATCCTGCCGAGTGATGATCAATCCTCCCACTCGGGGGCTTAGCTGCAGTCGAGTACTCACCTAAGTTTGTAAAATCCTATTGAGTGGTGAGCAACCCTCCCACTTGGGGGCTTAGCTGTAGTCCAGTACTCGCCTAAGTTTAAAAAATCCTGTCGAGTGATGAGCAATCCTCCCACTCGGGGGCTTAGCTGCAGTCCAGTACTCGCCTAAGTTTGTAAAATCCTCCCGAGTGGTGAGCAACCCTCCCACTCGGGGGCTTACCTGCAGTCCAGTACTTGCCTAAGTTTAAAAAATCCTGCCGAGTGGTGAGCAACCCTCCCACTCGGGGATTTGCTGTAGTATAGTACTCGCCTAAGTTTAAAAAATCCTATCGATTGATGAGCAATCCTCCCACTAGGGGGCTTAGCTGCAGTCCAGTACTCGCCTAAGTTTGTAAAATCCTACCGAGTGGTGAGCAACTCTCCCAGTCGGGGGCTTAATTGCAGTCCAGTACTCGCCTAAGTTTAAAAAATCCTGCCGAGTGGTGAGCAATCCTCCAACTCGGGGGCTTAGCTGCAGTCCAGTACTCGCCTAAGTTTGTAAAATCCTACCGAGTGGTGAGCAATCCTCCCACTCGGGGGCTTAGTTGCAGTCCAGTACTCGCCTAAGTTTGTTAAATCCTACCGAGTGGTGTGCAACCCTCCCACTCGGGGGCTTAGCTGCAGTCCGGTACTCGCCTAAGTTTAAAAAATCCTGCCGAGTGGTGAGCAACAATCCCACTCGGGGGCTTAGCTGCAGTCCGGTACTCGCCTAAGTTTAAAAAATCCTGCCGAGTGGTGACCAATCCTCCCACTCGGGGGCTTAGCTGCAGTCCAGTACTCGACTAAGTTTAAAAAATCCTGCCGAGTGATGATCAATCCTCCCACTCGGGGGCTTAGCTGCAGTCGAGTACTCACCTAAGTTTGTAAAATCCTATTGAGTGGTGAGCAACCCTCCCACTTGGGGGCTTAGCTGTAGTCCAGTACTCGCCTAAGTTTAAAAAATCCTGTCGAGTGATGAGCAATCCTCCCACTCGGGGGATTAGCTGCAGTCCAGTACTCGCCTAAGTTTGTAAAATCCTCCCGAGTGGTGAGCAACCCTCCCACTCGGGGGCTTACCTGCAGTCCAGTACTTGCCTAAGTTTAAAAAATCCTGCCGAGTGGTGAGCAACCCTCCCACTCGGGGATTAGCTGTAGTATAGTACTCGCCTAAGTTTAAAAAATCCTATCGATTGATGAGCAATCCTCCCACTAGGGGGCTTAGCTGCAGTCCAGTACTCGCCTAAGTTTGTAAAATCCTACCGAGTGGTGAGCAACTCTCCCAGTCGGGGGCTTAATTGCAGTCCAGTACTCGCCTAAGTTTAAAAAATCCTCCCGAGTGGTGAGCAATCCTCCAACTCGGGGGCTTAGCTGCAGTCCAGTACTCGCCTAAGTTTGTAAAATCCTACCGAGTGGTGAGCAACCCTCCCACTCGGGGGCTTAGCTGTAGTACAGTACTCGCCTAAGTTTAAAAAATCATGCCGTGTGGTGAGGAATCCTCCCACTCGGGGGTTTTGCTCCAGTCCAGTACTCGCCTAAGTTTGTAAAATCCAACCGAGTGGTGAGCAACAATCCCACTCGGGGGCTTAGCTGCAGTCCGGTACTCGCTAAGTTTAAAAAATCCTGCCGAGTGGTGACCAATCCTCCCACTCAGGGGCTTAGCTGCAGTCCAGTACTCGCCTAAGTTTAAAAAATCCTGCCGAGTGCTGACCAATCCTCCCAATCGGGGGCTTAGCTTTAGTCTAGTACTCGACTAAGTTTAAAATTTTTTGCTGAGTGATGAGCAATCCTCCCACTCGGGGGCTTAGCAGCAGTCCAATACTCGCCCAAGTTTAAGAAATCCTGCCGAGTGGTGAGCAATCCTCCCACTCGGGGGCTTAGCTGCAGTCCAGTACTCGCCTAAGTTTGTAAAATCCAACCGAGTGGTGAGCAACCCTCCCACTGGGGGGCTTAGCTATAGTACAATACTCGCCTAAGTTTAGAAAATCATGCCGAGTGGTGAGCAATCCTCCCACTCGGGGGTTTTGCTCCAGTCCAGTACTCGCAAAGTTTGTAAAATCCAACCGAGTGGTGAGCAACCCTCCCAATGGGGGGCTTAGCTGTAGTCCAGTACTCGCGTAATTTTAAAAAATCCTGCCGAGTGGTGAGCAATCCTCCCACTCGGGGGCTTAGTTGCAGTCCAGTACTCGCCTAAGTTTGTAAAATCCTACTGAGTGGTGAGCAACCCTCCCACTCGGGGGCTTAGGTGCAGTCCGGTACTCGCCTAAGTTTAAAAAATCCTGCCGAGTGGTGAGCAATCCTCCCACTCGGGGGCTTAGCTGTAGTCCAGTACTCGCCTAACTTTAAAAAATCCTGCCGAGTGGTGACCAATCCTCCCACTCGGGGGCTTATCTGCAGTCCAGTACTCGACTAAGTTTAAAAAATCCTGCCGAGTGATGAGCAATCCTCCCACTCGGGGGCTTAGCTGCAGTCGAGTACTAGCCTAAGTTTGTAAAATTCAACCGAGTGGTGAGCGACCCTCCCAGTCAGGGGCTTAGCTGCAGTCCAGTACTCGCCTAAGTTTAAAAAATCCTGCCGAGTGATGAGCAATCCTCCCACTCGGGGGCTTAGCTGCAGTCCAGTGCTCGCCTAAGTTTGTAAAATCCTGCCCAAGTGGTGAGCAACCCTCCCACTCGGGGGCTTAGCTGCAGTCTAGTACTCGCCTAAGTTTAAAAAATCCTATCGAGTGATGAGCAATCCTCCCACTCGGGGGCTTAGCTGCAGTCCAGTACTCGCCTAAGTTTGTAAAATCCTCCCGAGTGGTGAGCAAACCTCCCACTCGGGGGCTTAGCTGTAGTCCAGTATTCGCCTAAGTTTAAAAAATCCTACCGACTGGGGAGCAGCCCTCCCAATCGGGGCTTAGCTGCAGTATAGTATTCGCCTAAGTTTAAAACATCCTGTCAATTGATGAGCAATCCTCTCACTAGGGGGCTTAGCTGCAGTCCAGTACACGCCTAAGTTTGTAAAATACTACCAAGTGGTGAGCAACTCTCCCACTCGAGGGCTTAATTGCAGTACAGTACTCGCCTAAGTTTAAAAAATCCTGCTGAGTGGTGAGCAATCCTCCCACTCGGGGGCTTAGCTGAAGTCCACTACTCGCCTAAGTTTGTAAAATCCTACCGAGTGGTGAGCAACCCTCCCACTCGGGGGCTTAGCTGCAGTACAGTACTCGCCTAAGTTTAAAAAATCATGCCGAGTGGTGAGCAATCCTCCCACTCGGTGGTTTTGCTCCAGTCCAGTACTCGCCTAAGTTTGTAAAATCCTACCGAGTGGTGAGCAACCCTCCCACTCGGGGGCTTAGCTGTAGTACAGTACTCGCCTAGGTTTAAAAAATCATGCCGAGTGGTGAGGAATCCTCCCACTCGGGGGTTTTGCTCCAGTCCAGTACTCCCCGAAGTTTGTAAAATCCAACCGAGTGGTGAGCAACCCTCCCACTCGGGGGCTTAGCTGCAGTCCGGTACTCGCCTAAGTTTAAAAAATCCTGCCGAGTGGTGACCAATCCTCCCACTCAGGGGCTTAGCTGCAGTCCAGTACTCGCCTAAGTTTAAAATATCCTGCCGAGTGCTGACCAATCCTCCCACTCGGGGGCTTAGCTTCAGTCTAGTACTCGACTAAGTTTAAAAATTTTTGCCCAGTGATGAGCAATCCTCCCACTCGGGGGCTTAGCTGCAGTCCATTACTCGCCCATGTTTAAAAAATCCTGCCGAGTGGTGAGCAATCCTCCCACTCGGGGGCTTAACTGCAGTCCAGTACTTGCCTAAGTTTGTAAAATCCTACCGAGTGGTGAGCAACCCTCCCACTCGGGGGCTTAGCTATAGTACAGTACTCGCCTAAGTTTAGAAAATCATGCCGAGTGGTGAGCAATCCTCCCACTCGGGGATTTTGCTCCAGTCCAGTACTCGCGTAATTTTAAAAAATCCTACCGAGTGGTGAGCAATCCTCCCACTCGGGGGCTTAGTTGCAGTCCAGTACTCGCCTAAGTTTGTTAAATCCTACCGAGTGGTGTGCAACCCTCCCACTCGGGGGCTTAGCTGCAGTCCGGTACTCGCCTAAGTTTAAAAAATCCTGCCGAGTGGTGAGCAATCTTCCCACTCGGGGGCTTAGCTGCAGTCCAGTACTCGCCTAAGTTTAAAAAATCCTGCCGAGTGGTGACCAATCCTCCCACTCGGGGGCTTAGCTGCAGTCCAGTACTCGACTAAGTTTAAAAAATCCTGCCTAGTGATGATCAATCCTCCCACTCGGGGGCTTAGCTGCAGTCGAGTACTCACCTAAGTTTGTAAAATCCTATTGAGTGGTGAGCAACCCTCCCACTTGGGGGCTTAGCTGTAGTCCAGTACTCGCCTAAGTTTAAAAAATCCTGTCGAGTGATGAGCAATCCTCCCACTCGGGGGCTTAGCTGCAGTCCAGTACTCGCCTAAGTTTGTAAAATCCTCCCGAGTGGTGAGCAACCCTCCCACTCGGGGGCTTACCTGCAGTCCAGTACTTGCCTAAGTTTAAAAAATCCTGCCGAGTGGTGAGCAACCCTCCCACTCGGGGATTTGCTGTAGTATAGTACTCGCCTAAGTTTAAAAAATCCTATCGATTGATGAGCAATCCTCCCACTAGGGGGCTTAGCTGCAGTCCAGTACTCGCCTAAGTTTGTAAAATCCTACCGAGTGGTGAGCAACTCTCCCAGTCGGGGGCTTAATTGCAGTCCAGTACTCGCCTAAGTTTAAAAAATCCTGCCGAGTGGTGAGCAATCCTCCAACTCGGGGGCTTAGCTGCAGTCCAGTACTCGCCTAAGTTTGTAAAATCCTACCGAGTGGTGAGCAATCCTCCCACTCGGGGGCTTAGTTGCAGTCCAGTACTCGCCTAAGTTTGTTAAATCCTACCGAGTGGTGTGCAACCCTCCCACTCGGGGGCTTAGCTGCAGTCCGGTACTCGCCTAAGTTTAAAAAATCCTGCCGAGTGGTGAGCAACAATCCCACTCGGGGGCTTAGCTGCAGTCCGGTACTCGCCTAAGTTTAAAAAATCCTGCCGAGTGGTGACCAATCCTCCCACTCGGGGGCTTAGCTGCAGTCCAGTACTCGACTAAGTTTAAAAAATCCTGCCGAGTGATGATCAATCCTCCCACTCGGGGGCTTAGCTGCAGTCGAGTACTCACCTAAGTTTGTAAAATCCTATTGAGTGGTGAGCAACCCTCCCACTTGGGGGCTTAGCTGTAGTCCAGTACTCGCCTAAGTTTAAAAAATCCTGTCGAGTGATGAGCAATCCTCCCACTCGGGGGATTAGCTGCAGTCCAGTACTCGCCTAAGTTTGTAAAATCCTCCCGAGTGGTGAGCAACCCTCCCACTCGGGGGCTTACCTGCAGTCCAGTACTTGCCTAAGTTTAAAAAATCCTGCCGAGTGGTGAGCAACCCTCCCACTCGGGGATTAGCTGTAGTATAGTACTCGCCTAAGTTTAAAAAATCTTATCGATTGATGAGCAATCCTCCCACTAGGGGGCTTAGCTGCAGTCCAGTACTCGCCTAAGTTTGTAAAATCCTACCGAGTGGTGAGCAACTCTCCCAGTCGGGGGCTTAATTGCAGTCCAGTACTCGCCTAAGTTTAAAAAATCCTCCCGAGTGGTGAGCAATCCTCCAACTCGGGGGCTTAGCTGCAGTCCAGTACTCGCCTAAGTTTGTAAAATCCTACCGAGTGGTGAGCAACCCTCCCACTCGGGGGCTTAGCTGTAGTACAGTACTCGCCTAAGTTTAAAAAATCATGCCGTGTGGTGAGGAATCCTCCCACTCGGGGGTTTTGCTCCAGTCCAGTACTCGCCTAAGTTTGTAAAATCCAACCGAGTGGTGAGCAACAATCCCACTCGGGGGCTTAGCTGCAGTCCGGTACTCGCTAAGTTTAAAAAATCCTGCCGAGTGGTGACCAATCCTCCCACTCAGGGGCTTAGCTGCAGTCCAGTACTCGCCTAAGTTTAAAAAATCCTGCCGAGTGCTGACCAATCCTCCCAATCAGGGGCTTAGCTTTAGTCTAGTACTCGACTAAGTTTAAAATTTTTTGCTGAGTGATGAGCAATCCTCCCACTCGGGGGCTTAGCAGCAGTCCAATACTCGCCCAAGTTTAAGAAATCCTGCCGAGTGGTGAGCAATCCTCCCACTCGGGGGCTTAGCTGCAGTCCAGTACTCGCCTAAGTTTGTAAAATCCAACCGAGTGGTGAGCAACCCTCCCACTGGGGGGCTTAGCTATAGTACAATACTCGCCTAAGTTTAGAAAATCATGCCGAGTGGTGAGCAATCCTCCCACTCGGGGGTTTTGCTCCAGTCCAGTACTCGCAAAGTTTGTAAAATCCAACCGAGTGGTGAGCAACCCTCCCAATGGGGGGCTTAGCTGTAGTCCAGTACTCGCGTAATTTTAAAAAATCCTGCCGAGTGGTGAGCAATCCTCCCACTCGGGGGCTTAGTTGCAGTCCAGTACTCGCCTAAGTTTGTAAAATCCTACTGAGTGGTGAGCAACCCTCCCACTCGGGGGCTTAGGTGCAGTCCGGTACTCGCCTAAGTTTAAAAAATCCTGCCGAGTGGTGAGCAATCCTCCCACTCGGGGGCTTAGCTGTAGTCCAGTACTCGCCTAACTTTAAAAAATCCTGCCGAGTGGTGACCAATCCTCCCACTCGGGGGCTTATCTGCAGTCCAGTACTCGACTAAGTTTAAAAAATCCTGCCGAGTGATGAGCAATCCTCCCACTCGGGGGCTTAGCTGCAGTCTAGTACTAGCCTAAGTTTGTAAAATTCAACCGAGTGGTGAGCGACCCTCCCAGTCAGGGGCTTAGCTGCAGTCCAGTACTCGCCTAAGTTTAAAAAATCCTGCCGAGTGATGAGCAATCCTCCCACTCGGGGGCTTAGCTGCAGTCCAGTGCTCGCCTAAGTTTGTAAAATCCTGCCCAAGTGGTGAGCAACCCTCCCACTCGGGGGCTTAGCTGCAGTCTAGTACTCGCCTAAGTTTAAAAAATCCTATCGAGTGATGAGCAATCCTCCCACTCGGGGGCTTAGCTGCAGTCCAGTACTCGCCTAAGTTTGTAAAATCCTCCCGAGTGGTGAGCAAACCTCCCACTCGGGGGCTTAGCTGTAGTCCAGTATTCGCCTAAGTTTAAAAAATCCTACCGACTGGGGAGCAACCCTCCCAATCGGGGCTTAGCTGCAGTATAGTATTCGCCTAAGTTTAAAACATCCTGTCAATTGATGAGCAATCCTCTCACTAGGGGGCTTAGCTGCAGTCCAGTACACGCCTAAGTTTGTAAAATACTACCAAGTGGTGAGCAACTCTCCCACTCGAGGGCTTAATTGCAGTACAGTACTCGCCTAAGTTTAAAAAATCCTGCTGAGTGGTGAGCAATCCTCCCACTCGGGGGCTTAGCTGAAGTCCACTACTCGCCTAAGTTTGTAAAATCCTACCGAGTGGTGAGCAACCCTCCCACTCGGGGGCTTAGCTGCAGTACAGTACTCGCCTAAGTTTAAAAAATCATGCCGAGTGGTGAGCAATCCTCCCACTCTGTGGTTTTGCTCCAGTCCAGTACTCGCCTAAGTTTGTAAAATCCTACCGAGTGGTGAGCAACCCTCCCACTCGGGGGCTTAGCTGTAGTACAGTACTCGCCTAGGTTTAAAAAATCATGCCGAGTGGTGAGGAATCCTCCCACTCGGGGGTTTTGCTCCAGTCCAGTACTCCCCGAAGTTTGTAAAATCCAACCGAGTGGTGAGCAACCCTCCCACTCGGGGGCTTAGCTGCAGTCCGGTACTCGCCTAAGTTTAAAAAATCCTGCCGAGTGGTGACCAATCCTCCCACTCAGGGGCTTAGCTGCAGTCCAGTACTTGCCTAAGTTTAAAATATCCTGCCGAGTGCTGACCAATCCTCCCACTCGGGGGCTTAGCTTCAGTCTAGTACTCGACTAAGTTTAAAAATTTTTGCCCAGTGATGAGCAATCCTCCCACTCGGGGGCTTAGCAGCAGTCCAATACTCGCCCAAGTTTAAGAAATCCTGCCGACTGGTGAGCAATCCTCCCACTCGGGGGCTTAGCTGCAGTCCAGTACTCGCCTAAGTTTGTAAAATCCTACCGAGTGGTGAGCAACCCTCCCACTCGGGGGCTTAGCTATAGTACAGTACTCCCCTAAGTTTAGAAAATCATGCCGAGTGGTGAGCAATCCTCCCACTCGGGGGTTTTGCTCCAGTCCAGTACTCGCCTAAGTTTGTAAAATCCAACCGAGTGGTGAGCAACCCTCCCACTGGGGGGCTTAGCTGTAGTCCAGTACTCGCGTAATTTTAAAAAATCCTGCTGAGTGGTGAGCAATCCTCCCACTCGGGGGCTTAGTTGCAGTCCAGTACTCGCCTAAGTTTGTAAAATCCTACCGAGTGGTGAGCAACCCTCCCACTCGGGGGCTTAGCTGTAGTCCAGTACTCGCCTAACTTTAAAAAATCCTTCCGAGTGGTGACCAATCCTCCCACTCGGGGGCTTAGCTGCAGTCCAGTACTCGACTAAGTTTAAAAAATCCTGCCGAGTGATGAGCAATCCTCCCACTCGGGGGCTTAGCTGCAGTCGAGTACTCGCCTAAGTGTGTAAAATTCAACCGAGTGGTGAGCGACCCTCCCACTCAGGGGCTTAGCTGCAGTCCAGTACTCGCCTAAGTTTAAAAAATCCTGCCGAGTGATGAGCAATCCTCCCACTCGGGGGCTTAGCTGCTTTCCAGTACTCGCCTAAGTTTGTAAAATCCTACCGAGTGGTGAGCAACCCTCCCACTCGGGGGCTTAGCTGCAGTCCAGTACTCGCCTAAGTTTAAAAAATCCTGCCCAAGTGGTGAGCAACCCTCCCACTCGGGGGCTTAACTGCAGTCTAGTACTCGCCTAAGTTTAAAAAATCCTATCGAGTGATGAGCAATCCTCCCACTCGGGGGCTTAGCTGCAGTCCAGTACTCGCCTAAGTTTGTAAAATCCTCCCGAGTGGTGAGCAACCCTCCCACTCGGGGGCTTAGCTGCAGTCCAGTACTCGCCTAAGTTTAAAAAATCCTGCCGAGTGGGGAGCAACCCTCCCAATCGGGGCTTAGCTGCAGTATAGTATTCGCCTAAGTTTAAAATATCCTGTTAATTGATGAGCAATCCTCTCACTAGGGGGCTTAGCTGCAGTCCAGTACACGCCTAAGTTTGTAAAATACTACCAAGTGGTGAGCAACTCTCCCACTCGGGGGCTTAATTGCAGTACAATACTCGCCTATGTTTAAAAAATCCTGCTAAGTGGTGAGCAATCCTCCAACTCGGGGGCTTAGCTGAAGTCCACTACTCGCCTAAGTTTGTAAAATCCTACCGAGTGGTGAGCAACCCTCCCACTCGGGTGCTTAGCTGCAGTACAGTACTCGCCTAAGTTTAAAAAATCATGCCGAGTGGTGAGCAATCCTCCCACTCGGTGGTTTTGCTCCAGTCCAGTACTCGCCAAATTTGTAAAATCCAACCGAGTGGTGAGCAACCCTCCCACTCGGGGGCTTAGCTGCAGTCCAGTACTCGCATAAGTTTAAAAAATACTGCCGAGTGGTGAGCAATCCTCCCACTCGGGGGCTTTGTTGCAGTCGAGTACTCGCCTAAGTTTGTAAAATCCTACCGAGTGGTGAGCAACCCTACCACTCGGGGGCTTAGCTGCAGTCCGGTACTCGCCTAAGTTTAAAAAATCCTGCCGAGTGGTGAGCAATCCTCCCACTCAGGGGCTTAGCTGCAGTCCCGTACTCGCCTAAGTTTAAAAAATCCTGCCGAGTGCTGACCAATCCTCCCACTCGGGGGCTTAGCTGCAGTCTAGTACTCGACTAAGTTTAAAAAAAATTGCCGAGTGATGAGCAATCCTCCCACTCAGGGGCTTAGCTGCAGTCTAGTACTCGACTAAGTTTAAAAAAAATTGCCGAGTGATGAGCAATCCTCCCACTCGGGTGCTTATCTGCAGTCCAGTACTCGCCCAAGTTTAAAAAATCCTACCGAGTGGTGAGCAATCCTCCCACTCTGGGGCTTAGCTGCAGTCCAGTACTCGCCTAAGTTTGTAAAATCCTACCGAGTGGTGAGCAACCCTCCCACTCGGGGGCTTAGCTATAGTACAGTACTCGCCTAAGTTTAGAAAATCATGCCGAGTGGTGAGCAATCCTCCCACTCGGGGGTTTTGCTCCAGTCCAGTACTCGCCTAAGTTTGTAAAATCAAACCGAGTGGTGAGCAACCCTCCCACTTGGGGGCTTAGGTGCAGTCCAGTACTCGCGTAAGTTTAAAAAATCCTGCCGAGTGGTGAGTTATCCTCCCACTCGGGGGCTTAGTTGTAGTCCAGTACTCGCCTAAGTTTGTAAAATCCTACCGAGTGGTGAGCAACCGTCCCACTCGGGGGCTTAGCTGCAGTCCGGTACTCGCCTAAGTTTAAAAAATCCTGCCGAGTGGTGAGCAATCCTCCCACTTGGGGTCTTAGCTGCAGTCCCGTACTCGCCTAAGTTTAAAAACTCCTGCCGAGTGGTGACCAATCCTCCCACTCGGGGGCTTAGCTGCAGTCCAGTACTCGACTAAGTTTAAAAAATCCTGCCGAGTGATGAGCAATCCTCCCACTCGGGGGCTTAGCTGCAGTCGAGTACTCGCCTAAGTTTGTAAAATCCTACCAAGTGGTGAGCGACCCTCCCACTCGGGGGCTTAGCTACAGTCCAGTACTCGCCTTAGTTTAAAAAATCCTTCTGAGTGATGAGCAATCCTCCCACTCGGGGGCTTAGCTGCAGTCCAGTACTCGCCTAAGTTTGTAAAATCCTACCGACAGGTGAGGAACCCTCCCACTCGGGGGCTTAGCTGCAGTCCAGTACTCGCCTAAGTTTAAAAAATCCTGCCCGAGTGGTGAGCAACCCTCCCACTCGGGGGCTTAGCTGCAGTCTAGTACTCGCCTAAGTTTAAAAAATCATGTCGAGTGATGAGCAATCCCCCCACTCGGGGGCTTAGCTGCAGTCCATTACTCGCCTAAGTTTGTAAAATCCTCCCGAGTGGTGAGCAACCCTCCCACTCGAGGGCTTAGCTGCAGTCCAGTACTCGCCTAAGTTTAAAAAATCCTGCCGAGTGGTGAGCAACCCTCCCACTTGGGGCTTAGCTGCAGTACAGTACTCGCCTAAGTTTAAAAATCCTGTCGATTGATGAGCAATCCACCCACTAGGGGGCTTAGCTGCAGTCCAGTACTCGCCTAAGTTTGTAAAATCCTACCAAGTGGTGAGCAACTCTCCCACTCGGGGGCTTAATTGCAGTCCAGCACTCGCCTAAGTTTAAAAAATCCGGCTGAGTGGTGAGCAATCCTCCAACTCGGGGGCTTAGCTGAAGTCCACTACTCGCCTATGTTTGTAAAATCCTACCGAGTGGTGAGCAACTCTCCCAGTCGGGGGCTTAATTGCAGTCCAGTACTTTCCTAATTTTAAAAAATCATGCCGAGTGGTGAGCAATCCTCACACTCGGGGGTTTTGCTCCAGTCCAGTACTCGCCTAAGTTTGTAAATCCAATCGAGTGGTGAGCAACCCTCTCACTCGGGGGCATAGCTGCAGTCCAGTACTCGCGTAAGTTTAAAAAATCCTGCCGAGTGGTGAGCAATCCTCCAACTCGGGGGCTTAGTTGCAGTGCAGTACTCGCCTAAGTTTGTAAAATCCTACCGAGTGATGAGCAACCCCTCCCACTCGGGGGCTTAGCTAATGTCCGGTACTCGCCTAAGTTTAAAAAATCCTGCCGAGTGGTGAGCAACCCTCCCACTTGGGGCTTAGCTGCAGTACAGTACTCGCCTAAGTTTAAAAAATCCTGTCGATTGATGAGCAATCCTCCCACTAGGGGGCTTAGCTGCAGTCCAGTACTCGCCTAAGTTTGTAAAATCCTACCTAGTGGTGAGCAACTCTCCCACTCGGGGGCTTAATTGCAGTCCAGCACTCGCCTAAGTTTAAAAAATCCTGCCGAGTGGTGAGCAATCCTCCCACTCGGGGGCTTAGCTGCAGTCCAGTACTCGTCTAAGTTTGTAAAATCCTACCGAGTGGTGAGCAACCCTCCCACTCGGGGCCTTAGCTACAGTACAGTACACGCCTAAGTTTAGAAAATCATGCCGAGTGGTGAGCAATCCTCCCACTCGGGGGTTTTGCTGCAGTCCAGTACTCGCCTAAGTTTGTAAAATCCAGCCGAGTGGTGAGCAACCCTCCCACTCGGAGGCTTAGCTGCAGTCCAGTACTCGCGTAAGTTTAAAAAATCCTGCCGAGTGGTGAGCAATCCTCCCATCCGGGGGCTTAGTTGCAGTCTAGTACTCGCCTAAGTTTGTAAAATCCTACCGAGTGGTGAGCAACCCTCCCACTCGGGGGCTTAGCTGCAGTCCAGTACTCGCCTAAGTTTAAAAAATCCTGCCATGTGGTGAGCAATCCTCCCACTCGGGGGCTTAGCTGCAGTCCAGTACTCGCCTAAGTTTAAAAACTCCTGCCGAGTGGTGACCAATCCTCCCACTCGGGGGCTTAGCTGCAGTCCAGTACTCGACTAACTTTAAAAAATCCTGCGGAGTGATGAGCAATCCTCCCACTCGGGGGCTTAGCTGCAGACGTGTACTCTCCTAAGTTTGTAAAATCCTACCGAGTGGTGAGCGACCCTCCCACTCGGGAGCTTCGCTACAGTCCAGTACTCGCCTAAGTTTAAAAAATCCTGCCGAGTGGTGACCAATCCTCCCACTCAGGGGCTTAGCTGCAGTACAGTACTCGCCTAAGTTTAAAAAATCCTGCCGAGTGCTGACCAATCCTCCCACTCGGGGGCTTAGCTTCAGTCTAGTACTCGACTAAGTTTAAAATGTTTTGCCTAGTGATGAGCAATCCTCCCACTCGGGGGCTTAGCAGCAGTCCAATACTCGCCCAAGTTTAAGAAATCCTGCCGACTGGTGAGCAATCCTCCCACTCGGGGGCTTAGCTGCAGTCCAGTACTCGCCTAAGTTTGTAAAATCCTACCGAGTGGTGAGCAACCCTCCCACTCAGGGGCTTAGCTATAGTACAGTACTCGCCTAAGTTTAGAAAATCATGCCGAGTGGTGAGCAATCCTCCCACTCGGGGGTTTTGCTCCAGTCCAGTACTCGCCTAAGTTTGTAAAATCCAACCGAGTGGTGAGCAACCCTCCCACTGGGGGGCTTAGCTGTAGTCCAGTACTCGCGTAATTTTAAAAAATCCTGCTGAGTGGTGAGCAATCCTCCCACTCGGGGGCTTAGTTGCAGTCCAGTACTCGCCTAAGTTTGTAAAATCCTACCGAGTGGTGAGCAACCCTCCCACTCGGGGGCTTAGCTGTAGTCCAGTACTCGCCTAACTTTAAAAAATCCTTCCGAGTGGTGACCAATCCTCCCACTCGGGGGCTTAGCTGCAGTCCAGTACTCGACTAAGTTTAAAAAATCCTGCCGAGTGATGAGCAATCCTCCCACTCGGGGGCTTAGCTGCAGTCGAGTACTCGCCTAAGTGTGTAAAATTCAACCGAGTGGTGAGCGACCCTCCCACTCAGGGGCTTAGCTGCAGTCCAGTACTCGCCTAAGTTTGTAAAATCCTACCGAGTGGTGAGCAACCCTCCCACTCGGGGGCTTACCTGCAGTCCAGTACTCGCCTAAGTTTAAAAAATCCTGCCCAAGTGGTGAGCAACCCTCCCACTCGGGGGCTTAACTGCAGTCTAGTACTCGCCTAAGTTTAAAAAATCCTATCGAGTGATGAGCAATCCTCCCACTCGGGGGCTTAGCTGCAGTCCAGTACTCGCCTAAGTTTGTAAAATCCTCCCGAGTGGTGAGCAACCCTCCCACTCGGGGGCTTAGCTGCAGTCCAGTACTCGCCTAAGTTTAAAAAATCCTGCCGAGTGGGGAGCAACCCTCCCAATCGGGGCTTAGCTGCAGTATAGTATTCGCCTAAGTTTAAAACATCCTGTCAATTGATGAGCAATCCTCTCACTAGGGGGCTTAGCTGCAGTCCAGTACACGCCTAAGTTTGTAAAATACTACCAAGTGGTGAGCAACTCTCCCACTCGGGGGCTTAATTGCAGTACAATACTCGCCTATGTTTAAAAAATCCTGCTAAGTGGTGAGCAATCCTCCAACTCGGGGGCTTAGCTGAAGTCCACTACTCGCCTAAGTTTGCAAAATCCTACCGAGTGGTGAGCAACCCTCCCACTCGGGGGCTTAGCTGCAGTACAGTACTCGCCTAAGTTTAAAAAATAATGCCGAGTGGTGAGCAATCCTCCCACTCGGTGGTTTTGCTCCAGTCCAGTACTCGCCAAATTTGTAAAATCCAACCGAGTGGTGAGCAACCCTCCCACTCGGGGGCTTAGCTGCAGTCCAGTACTCGCATAAGTTTAAAAAATACTGCCGAGTGGTGAGCAATCCTCCCACTCGGGGGCTTTGTTGTAGTCGAGTACTCGCCTAAGTTTGTAAAATCCTACCGAGTGGTGAGCAACCCTCCCACTCGGGGGCTTAGCTGCAGTCCGGTACTCGCCTAAGTTTAAAAAATCCTGCCGAGTGGTGAGCAATCCTCCCACTCAGGGGCTTAGCTGCAGTCCAGTACTCGCCTAAGTTTAAAAAATCCTGCCGAGTGCTGACCAATCCTCCCACTCGGGGGCTTAGCTGCAGTCTAGTACTCGACTAAGTTTAAAAAAAATTGCCGAGTGATGAGCAATCCTCCCACTCAGGGGCTTAGCTGCAGTCTAGTACTCGACTAAGTTTAAAAAAAATTGCCGAGTGATGAGCAATCCTCCCACTCGGGGGCTTATCTGCAGTCCAGTACTCGCCCAAGTTTAAAAAATCCTACCGAGTGGTGAGCAATCCTCCCACTCTGGGGCTTAGCTGCAGTCCAGTACTCGCCTAAGTTTGTAAAATCCTACTGAGTGGTGAGCAACCCTCCCACTCGGGGGCTTAGCTATAGTACAGTACTCGCCTAAGTTTAGAAAATCATGCCGAGTGGTGAGCAATCCTCCCACTCGGGGGTTTTGCTCCAGTCCAGTACTCGCCTAAGTTTGTAAAATCAAACCGAGTGGTGAGCAACCCTCCCACTCGGGGGCTTAGCTGCAGTTCAGTACTCGCGTAAGTTTAAAAAATCCTGCCGAGTGGTGAGCAATCCTCCCACTCGGGGGCTTAGTTGTAGTCCAGTACTCGCCTAAGTTTGTAAAATCCTACCGAGTGGTGAGCAACCGTCCCACTCGGGGGCTTAGCTGCAGTCCGGTACTCGCCTAAGTTTAAAAAATCCTGCCGAGTGGTGAGCAATCCTCCCACTTGGGGTCTTAGCTGCAGTCCCGTACTCGCCTAAGTTTAAAAACTCCTGCCGAGTGGTGACCAATCCTCCCACTCGGGGGCTTAGCTGCAGTCCAGTACTCGACTAAGTTTAAAAAATCCTGCCGAGTGATGAGCAATCCTCCCACTCGGGGGCTTAGCTGCAGTCGAGTACTCGCCTAAGTTTGTAAAATCCTACCAAGTGGTGAGCGACCCTCCCACTCGGGGGCTTAGCTACAGTCCAGTACTCGCCTTAGTTTAAAAAATCCTTCTGAGTGATGAGCAATCCTCCCACTCGGGGGCTTAGTTGCAGTCCAATACTCGCCTAAGTTTGTAAAATCCTACCGACAGGTGAGCAACCCTCCCACTCGGGGGCTTAGCTGCAGTCCAGTACTCGCCTAAGTTTAAAAAATCCTGCCCGAGTGGTGAGCAACCCTCCCACTCGGGGGCTTAGCTGCAGTCTAGTACTCGCCTAAGTTTAAAAAATCATGTCGAGTGATGAGCAATCCCCCCACTCGGGGGCTTAGCTGCAGTCCATTACTCGCCTAAGTTTGTAAAATCCTCCCGAGTGGTGAGCAACCCTCCCACTCGAGGGCTTAGCTGCAGTCCAGTACTCGCCTAAGTTTAAAAAATCCTGCCGAGTGGTGAGCAACCCTCCCACTTGGGGCTTAGCTGCAGTACAGTACTCGCCTAAGTTTAAAAATCCTGTCGATTGATGAGCAATCCACCCACTAGGGGGCTTAGCTGCAGTCCAGTACTCGCCTAAGTTTGTAAAATCCTACCAAGTGGTGAGCAACTCTCCCACTCGGGGGCTTCATTGCAGTCCAGCACTCGCCTAAGTTTAAAAAATCCTGCTGAGTGGTGAGCAATCCTCCAACTCGGGGGCTTAGGTGAAGTCCACTACTCGCCTCTGTTTGTAAAATCCTACCGAGTGGTGAGCAACTCTCCCATTCGGGGGCTTAATTGCAGTCCAGTACTTGCCTAAGTTTAAAAAATCATGCCGAGTGGTGAGCAATCCTCACACTCGGGGGTTTTGCTCCAGTCCAGTACTCGCCTAAGTTTGTAAAATCCAATCGAGTGGTGAGCAACCCTCTCACTCGGGGGCATAGCTGCAGTCCAGTACTCGCGTAAGTTTAAAAAATCCTGCCGAGTGGTGAGCAATCCTCCAACTCGGGGGCTTAGTTGCAGTGCAGTACTCGCCTAAGTTTGTAAAATCCTACCGAGTGATGAGCAACCCCTCCCACTCGGGGGCTTAGCTAATGTCCGGTACTCGCCTAAGTTTAAAAAATCCTGCCGAGTGGTGAGCAACCCTCCCACTTGGGGCTTAGCTGCAGTACAATACTCGCCTAAGTTTAAAAAATCCTGTCGATTGATGAGCAATCCTCCCACTAGGGGGCTTAGCTGCAGTCCAGTACTCGCCTAAGTTTGTAAAATCCTACCTAGTGGTGAGCAACTCTCCCACTCGGGGGCTTAATTGCAGTCCAGCACTCGCCTAAGTTTAAAAAATCCTGCCGAGTGGTGAGCAATCCTCCCACTCGGGGGCTTAGCTGCAGTCCAGTACTCGTCTAAGTTTGTAAAATCCTACCGAGTGGTGAGCAACCCTCCCACTCGGGGGCTTAGCTACAGTACAGTACACGCCTAAGTTTAGAAAATCATGCCGAGTGGTGAGCAATCCTCCCACTCGGGGGTTTTGCTCCAGTCCAGTACTCGCCTAAGTTTGTAAAATCCAGCCGAGTGGTGAGCAACCCTCCCACTCGGAGGCTTAGCTGCAGTCCAGTACTCGCGTAAGTTTAAAAAATCCTACCGAGTGGTGAGCAATCCTCCCATTCGGGGGCTTAGTTGCAGTCTAGTACTCGCCTAAGTTTGTAAAATCCTACCGAGTGGTGAGCAACCCTCCCACTCGGGGGCTTAGCTGCAGTCCGGTACTCGCCTAAGTTTAAAAAATCCTGCCGTGTGGTGAGCAATCCTCCCACTCGGGGGCTTAGCTACAGTCCAGTACTCGCCTAAGTTTAAAAACTCCTGCCAAGTGGTGACCAATCCTCCCACTCGGGGGCTTAGCTGCAGTCCAGTACTCGACTAACTTTAAAAAATCCTGCCGAGTGATGAGCAATCCTCCCACTCGGGGGCTTAGCTGCAGACGTGTACTCTCCTAAGTTTGTAAAATCCTACCGAGTGTTGAGCGACCCTCCCACTCGGGATCTTCGCTACAGTCCAGTACTCGCCTAAGTTTAAAAAATCCTGCTGAGTGATGAGCAATCCTCCCACTCGGGGGCTTAGCTGCAGTCCAGTACTCGCCTAAGTTTGTAAAATCCTACCGAGTGGTGACCAACCCTCCCACTCGGGGGCTTAGCTGCAGTCCAGTACTCGCCTAAGTTTAGAAAATCCTGCCCGAGTGGTGAGCAACCCTCCCACTCGGGGGCTTAGCTGCAGTCTAGTACTCGCCTATGTTTAAAAAATCCTGTCGAGTGATGAGCAATCCTCCCACTCGGGGGTTAGCTGCAGTCCATTACTTGCTTAAGTTTGTAAAATCCTCCCGAGTGGTAAGCAACCCTCCCACTCGGGGGCTTAGCTGCTGTCCAGTACTCGCCTAAGTTTAAAAAATCCTGCCCGAGTGGTGAGCAACCCTCCCACTCGGGGGCTTAGCTGCAGTCTAGTACTCGCCTAAGTTTAAAAAATCATGTCGAGTGATGAGCAATCCCCCCACTCGGGGGCTTAGCTGCAGTCCATTACTCGCCTAAGTTTGTAAAATCCTCCAGAGTGGTGAGCAACCCTCCCACTCGAGGGCTTAGCTGCAGTCCAGTACTCGCCTAAGTTTAAAAAATCCTGCCGAGTGGTGAGCAACCCTCCCACTTGGGGCTTAGCTGCAGTACAGTACTCGCCTAAGTTTAAAAATCCTGTCGATTGATGAGCAATCCACCCACTAGGGGGCTTAGCTGCAGTCCAGTACTCGCCTAAGTTTGTAAAATCCTACCAAGTGGTGAGCAACTCTCCCACTCGGGGGCTTAATTGCAGTCCAGCACTCGCCTAAGTTTAAAAAATCCTGCTGAGTGGTGAGCAATCCTCCAACTCGGGGGCTTAGCTGAAGTCCACTACTCGCCTATGTTTGTAAAATCCTACCGAGTGGTGAGCGACTCTCCCAGTCGGGGGCTTAATTGCAGTCCAGTACTTGCCTAAGTTTAAAAAATCATGCCGAGTGGTGAGCAATCCTGACACTCGGGGGTTTTGCTCCAGTCCAGTACTCGCCTAAGTTTGTAAAATCCAATCGAGTGGTGAGCAACCCTCTCACTCGGGGGCATAGCTGCAGTCCAGTACTCGCGTAAGTTTAAAAAATCCTGCCGAGTGGTGAGCAATCCTCCAACTCGGGGGCTTAGTTGCAGTGCAGTACTCGCCTAAGTTTGTAAAATCCTACCGAGTGATGAGCAACCCCTCCCACTCGGGGGCTTAGATAATGTCCGGTACTCGCCTAAGTTTAAAAAATCCTGCCGAGTGGTGAGCAACCCTCCCACTTGGGGCTTAGCTGCAGTACAGTACTCGCCTAAGTTTAAAAAATCCTGTCGATTGATGAGCAATCCTCCCACTAGGGGGCTTAACTGCAGTCCAGTACTCGCCTAAGTTTGTAAAATCCTACCTAGTGGTGAGCAACGCTCCCACTCGGGGGCTTAATTGCAGTCCAGCACTCGCCTAAGTTTAAAAAATCCTGCCGAGTGGTGAGCAATCCTCCCACTCGGGGGCTTAGCTGCAGTCCAGTACTCGTCTAAGTTTGTAAAATCCTACCGAGTGGTGAGCAACCCTCCCACTCGGGGGCTTAGCTACAGTACAGTACACGCCTAAGTTTAGAAAATCATGCCGAGTGGTGAGCAATCCTCCCACTCGGGGGTTTTGCTCCAGTCCAGTACTCGCCTAAGTTTGTAAAATCCAGCCGAGTGGTGAGCAACCCTCCCACTCGGAGGCTTAGCTGCAGTCCAGTACTCGCGTAAGTTTAAAAAATCCTGCCGAGTGGTGAGCAATCCTCCCATTCGGGGGCTTAGTTGCAGTCTAGTACTCGCCTAAGTTTGTAAAATCCTACCGAGTGGTGAGCAACCCTCCCACTCGGGGGCTTAGCTGCAGTCCGGTACTCGCCTAAGTTTAAAAAATCCTGCCGTGTGGTGAGCAATCCTCCCACTCGGGGGCTTAGCTGCAGTCCAGTACTCGCCTAAGTTTAAAAACTCCTGCCGAGTGGTGACCAATCCTCCCACTCGGGGGCTTAGCTGCAGTCCAGTACTCGACTAACTTTAAAAAATCCTGCCGAGTGATGAGCAATCCTCCCACTCGGGGGCTTAGCTGCAGACGTGTACTCTCCTAAGTTTGTAAAATCCTACCGAGTGGTGAGCGACCCTCCCACTCGGGAGCTTCGCTACAGTCCAGTACTCGCCTAAGTTTAAAAAATCCTGCTGAGTGATGAGCAATCCTCCCACTCGGGGGCTTAGCTGCAGTCCAGTACTCGCCTAAGTTTGTAAAATCCTACCGAGTGGTGAGCAACCCTCCCACTCGGGGGCTTAGCTGCAGTCCAGTACTCGCCTAAGTTTAGAAAATCCTGCCCGAGTGGTGAGCAACCCTCCCACTCGGGGGCTTAGCTGCAGTCTAGTACTCGCCTATGTTTAAAAAATCCTGTCGAGTGATGAGCAATCCTCCCACTCGGGGGTTAGCTGCAGTCCATTACTTGCTTAAGTTTGTAAAATCCTCCCGAGTGGTGAGCAACCCTCCCACTCGGGGGCTTAGCTGCAGTCCAGTACTCGCCTAAGTTTAAGAAATCCTGCCGAGTGGTGAGCAACCCTCCCACTTGGGGCTTAGCTGATGTACAGTACTCGCCTAAGTTTAAAAAATCCTGTCGATTGATGAGCAATCCTCCCACTAGGGGACTTAGCTGCAGTCCAGTACTCGCCTAAGTTTTTAATATCCTACCAAGTGGTGAGCAACTCTCCCACTCGGGGGCTTAATTGCAGTCCAGCACTAGACTGCTGAGTGGTGAGCAATCCTCCAACTCGGGGGCTTAGCTGAAGTCCACTACTCGCCTATGTTTGTAAAATCCTACCGAGTGGTGAGCAACCCTCCCACTCGGGGGCTTAGCTGCAGTACAGTACTCGCCTAAGTTTAAAAAATCATGCCGAGTGGTGAGCAATCCTCCCACTCGGGGGTTTTGCTCCAGTCCAGTACGCGCCTAAGTTTGTAAAATCCAACCGAGTGGTGAGCAACCCTCGCACTCGGGGGCTGAGCTGCAGTCCAGTACTCGCATAAGTTTAAAAAATCCTGCCGAGTGGTGAGCAATCCTCCAACTCGGGGGCTTAGTTGCAGTCCAGTACTCGACTAAGTTTGTAAAATCCAACCGAGTGGTGAGCAACCCTCCCACTCGGGGGCTTAGCTACAGTCCGGTACTCGCCTAAGTTTAAAAAATCCTGCCGAGTGGTGAGCAACCCTCCCACTTGGGGCTTAGCTGCAGTACAGTACTCGCCTAAGTTTAAAAAATCATGCCGAGTGGTGAGCAAGCCTCCCACTCGGGGGTTTTGCTCCAGTCCAGTACTCGCCTAAGTTTGTAAAATCCAACCGAGTGGTGAGCAACCCTCCCACTCGGGGGCTTAGCTCCAGTCCAGTACTCGCGTAAGTTTAAAAAATCCTGCCGAGTGGTGAGCAATCCTCCAACTCAGGGGCTTAGTTGCAGTCCAGTACTCGCCTAAGTTTGTAAAATCCTACCGGGTGGTGAGCAACCCTCCCACTCGGGGGCTTAGCTACAGTCCGGTACTCGCCTAAGTTTAAAAAATCCTGCCGAGTGGTGAGCAACCCTCCCACTTGGGGCTTAGCTGCAGTACAGTACTCGCCTAAGTTTAAAAAATCCTGTCGATTGATGAGCAATCCTCCCACTAGGGGGCTTGGTTGCAGTCTAGTACTCGCCTAAGTTTGTAAAATCCTACCAAGTGGTGAGCAACTCTCCCACTCGGGGGCTTAATTGCAGTCCAGCACTCGCCTAAGTTTAAAAAATCCTGCTGAGTGGTGAGCAATCCTCCAACTCGGGGGCTTAGCTAAAGTCCACTACTCGCCTATGTTTGTAAAATCCTACCGAGTGGTGAGCAACCCTCCCACTCGGGGGCTTAGCTGCAGTACAGTACTCGCCTAAGTTTAAAAAATCATGCCGAGTGGTGAGCAATCCTCCCACTCGGGGGTTTTGCTCTAGTCCAGTACTCGCCTAAGTTTGTAAAATCCAACCGAGTGGTGAGGAACCCTCCCACTCGGGGGCTTGGCTGCAGTCCAGTACGCGCGTAAGTTTAAAAAATCCTGCCGAGTGGTGAGCAATCCTCCAACTCGGGGGCTTAGTTGCAGTCCAGTACTCGCCTAAGTTTGTAAAATCCTACCGAGTGGTGAGCAACCCTCCCACTCGGGGGCTTAGCTACAGTCCGGTACTCACCTAAGTTTAAAAAATCCTGCCGTGTGGTGAGCAATCCTCCCACTCGGGGGCTTAGCTGCAGTGCAGTACTCGCCTAAGTTTAAAAACTCCTGCCAAGTGGTGACCAATCGTCCCACTCGGGGGCTTAGCTGCAGTCCAGTACTCGACTAAGTTTAAAAAATCCTGCCGAGTGATGAGCAATCCTCCCACTCAGGGGCTTAGCTGCAGATGAGTACTCTCCTAAGTTTGTAAAATCCTACCGAGTGGTGAGCGACCCTCCCACTCGGGGGCTTCGCTACAGTCCAGTACTCGCCTAAGTTTAAAAAATCCTGCCGAGTGGTGAGCAACCCTCCCACTTGGGGCTTAGCTGATGTATAGTACTCGCCTAAGTTTAAAAAATCCTGTTGATTAATGAGCAATCCTCCCACTAGGGGGCTTAGCTGCAGTCCAGCACTCGCCTAAGTTTTTAATATCCTACCAAGTGGTGAGCAACTCTCCCACTCGGGGGCTTAATTGTAGTCCAGCACTCGCCTAAATTTAAAAAATCCTGCTGAGTGGTGAGCAATCCTCCAACTCGGGGGCTTAGCTGAAGTCCACTACTCGCCTATGTTTGTAAAATCCTACCGAGTGATGAGCAACCCTCCCACTCGGGGGCTTAGCTGCAGTACAGTACTCGCCTAAGTTTAAAAAATCATGCCGAGTGGTGAGCAATCCTCCCACTCGGGGGTTTTGCTGCAGTCCAGTACGCGCCTAAGTTTGTAAAATCCAACCGAGTGGTGAGCAAACCTCGCACTCGGGGGCTGAGCTGCAGTCCAGTACTCGCGTAAGTTTAAAAAATCCTGCCGAGTGGTGAGCAATCCTCCAACTCGGGGGCTTAGTTGCAGTCCAGTACTCGCCTAAGTTTGTAAAATCCTACCGAGTGGAGAGCAACCCTCCCACTCGGGGGCTTAGCTACAGTCCGGTACTCGCCTAAGTTTAAAAAATCCTGCCGAGTGGTGAGCAACCCTCCCACTTGGGGCTTAGCTGCAGTACAGTACTCGCCTAAGTTTAAAAAATCCTGTCGATTGATGAGCAGTCCTCCCACTAGGGGGCTTAGTTGCAGTCCAGTACTCGCCTAAGTTTGTAAAATCCTATCAAGTGGTGAGCAACTCTCCCACTCGGGGGCTTAACTGCAGTCCAGCAATCGCCTAAGTTTAAAAAATCCTGTTGAGTGGTGAGCAATCCTCCAACTCGGGGGCTTAGCTAAAGTCCACTACTCGCCTATGTTTGTAAAATCCTACCGAGTGGTGAGCAACCCTCCCACTCGGAGGCTTAGCTGCAGTACAGTACTCGCCTAAGTTTAAAAAATCATGCCGAGTGGTGAGCAATCCTCCCACTCGGGGGTTTTGCTCCAGTCCAGTACTCGCCTAAGTTTGTAAAATCCAACCGAGTGGTGAGGAACCCTCCCACTCGGGGGCTTGGCTGCAGTCCGGTACGCGCTTAAGTTTAAAAAATCCTGCCGAGTGGTGAGCAATCCTCCAACTCGGGGGCTTAGTTGCAGTCCAGTACTCGCCTAAGTTTGTAAAATCCTACCGAGTGGTGAGCAACCCTCCCACTCGGGGGCTTAGCTACAGTCCGGTACTCGCCTAAGTTTAAAAAATCCTGCCGAGTGGTGAGCAATCCTCCCACTCGGGGGCTTAGCTACAATCCAGTACTCGCCTAAGTTTAAAAAATCCTGCCGAGTGCTGACCAATCCTCCCACTCGGGGGCTTAGCTACAGTCCAATACTCGACTAAGTTTAAAAAATCCTGCCGAGTGATCAGCAATCCTCCCACTCGGGGGCTTAGCTACAGTCCAGTACTAGCCCAAGTTTAAAAAATCCTGCCGAGTGGTGAGCAATGCTCCCAATCGGGGGCTTAGCTGCAGTCCCGTACTCGCCTAAGTTTAAAAAATCCTGCCGAGTGGTGAGCAATCCTCCCACTCGGGGGCTTAGCTACAGTCCAGTACTCGCCTAAGTTTGTAAAATCCTACCGAGTGGTGAGCAACCCTCCCACTCGGGGGCTTCGCTACAGTACAGTACTCGCCTAAGTTTAGAAAATCATGCCGAGTGGTGAGCAATCCTCCCACTCGGGGGTTTTCCTCCAGTGCAGTACTCGCCTAAGTTTGTAAAATCCAACCGAGTGGTGAGCAACCCTCCCACTCGGGGGCTTAGCTACAGTCCGGTACTCGCCTAAGTTTAAAAAATCCTGCCGAGTGGTGAGCAATCCTCCCACTCGGGGGCTTAGCTACAGTCCAGTACTCGCCTAAGTTTAAAAAATCCTGCCGAGTGCTGACCAATCCTCCCACTCGGGGGCTTAGCTACAGTCCAATACTCGACTAAGTTTAAAAAATCCTGCCGAGTGATAAGCAATCCTCCCACTCGAGGGCTTAGCTACAGTCCAGTACTAGCCCAAGTTTAAAAAATCCTGCCGAGTGGTGAGCAATGCTCCCACTCGGGGGCTTAGCTGCAGTCCCGTACTCGCCGAAGTTTAAAAAATCCTGCCGAGTGGTGAGCAATCCTCCCACTCGGGGGCTTAGCAGCAGTCCAGTACTCGCCTAAGTTTGTAAAATCCTACCGCGTGGTGAGCAACTCTCCCACTCGGGGGCTTAGCTACAGTACAATACTCGCCTAAGTTTAGAAAATCATGCCGAGTGGTGAGCAATCCTCCCACTCGGGGGTTTTGCTCCAGTCCAGTACTCGCCTAAGTTTGTAAAATACAACCGAGTGGTGAGCAACCCTCCCACTCGGAGGCTTAGCTGCAGTCCAGTACTCGCGTAAGTTTAAAAATCCTACCGAGTGGTGAGCAATCCTCCCACTCGGGGCTTAGTTGCAGTCCAGTACTCGCCTAAGTTTGCAAAATCCTACCGAGTGGTGAGCAACCCTCCCACTCGGGGGCTTAGCTGTAGTCCGGTACTCGCCTAAGTTTAAAAAATACTGCCGAGTGGTGAGCAATCCTCCCACTCGGGGGCTTAGCTGCAGTCCAGTACTCGCCTAAGTTTAAAAAATCCTGCCGAGTGCTGACCAATCCTCTCACTCGGGGGCTTAGCTACAGTCCAATACTCGACTAAGTTTAAAAAATCCTGCCGAGTGATCAGCAATCCTCCCACTCGGGGGCTTAGCTACAGTCCAGTACTAGCCCAAGTTTAAAAAATCCTGCCGAGTGGTGAGCAATGCTCCCACTCGGGGGCTTAGCTGCAGTCCCTTTCTCGCCTAAGTTTAAAAAATCCTGCCGAGTGGTGAGCAATCCTCCCACTCGGGGGCTTAGCTGCAGTCCAGTAATCGCCTAAGTTTGTAAAATCCTACCGAGTGGTGAGCAACCCTCCCACTCGGGGGCTTAGCTACAGTACAGTACTCGCCTAAGTTTAGAATATCATGCCGAGTGGTGAGCAATCCTCCCACTCGGGGGTTTTCCTCCAGTCCAGTACTCGCCTAAGTTTGTAAAATCCAACCGAGTGGTGAGCAACCCTCCCACTCGGAGGCTTAGCTGCAGTCCAGTATTCGTGTAAGTTTAAAAAATCCTGCCGAGTGGTGAGCAATCCTCCCACTCGGGGCTTAGTTGCAGTCCAGTACTCGCCTAAGTTTGTAAAATCCTACCGAGTGGTGAGCAACCCTCCCACTCGGGCGCTTAGCAGCAGTCCGGTACTCGCCTAAGTTTAAAAAATCCTGCCGAGTGGTGAGAAATCCTCCCACTTGGGGGCTTAGCTGCAGTCCAGTACTCGCCTAAGTTTAAAAAATCCTGCCGAGTGGTGACCAATCCTCCCACTCGGGGGCTTAGCTGCAGTCCAGTACTTGTCTAAGTTTAAAACATCCTGCCGAGTGATGAGCAATCCTCCCACTCGGGGGCTTAGCTACAGTCCAGTACTAGCCCAAGTTTAAAAAATCCTGCCGAGTGGTGAGCAATCCTCCCACTCGAGGGCTTAGCTGCAGTCCCGTACTCGCCTAAGTTTAAAAAATCCTGCCGAGTGGTGAGCAATCCTCCCACTCGGGGGCTTAGCTGCAGTCCAGTAATCGCCTAAGTTTGTAAAATCCTACCGAGTGGTGAGCAACCCTCCCACTCGGGGGCTTAGCTAAAGTACAGTACTCGCCTAAGTTTAGAAAATCATGCCGAGTGGTGAGCAATCCTCCCACTCGGGGGTTTTGCTCCAGTCCAGTACTCGCCTAAGTTTGTAAAATCCAACCGAGTGGTGAGCAACCCTCCCACTCGGAGGCTTAGCTGCAGTCCAGTACTCGCGTAAGTTTAAAAAATCCTACCGAGTGGTGAGCAATCCTCCCACTCGGGGCTTAGTTGCAGTCCAGTACTCGCCTAAGTTTGCAAAATCCTACCGAGTGGTGAGCAACCCTCCCACTCGGGGGCTTAGCTGCAGTCCGGTACTCGCCTAAGTTTAAAAAATCCTGCCGAGTGGTGAGCAATCCTCCCACTCGGGGGCTTAGCTGCAGTCCAGTACTCGCCTAAGTTTAAAAAATCCTGCCGAGTGCTGACCAATCCTCCCACTCGGGGGCTTAGCTAAAGTCCAATACTCGACTAAGTTTAAAAAATCCTGCCGAGTGATCAGCAATCCTCCCACTCGGGGGCTTAGCTACAGTCCAGTACTAGCCCAGGTTTAAAAAATCCTGCCGAGTGGTGAGCAATGCTCCCACTCGGGGGCTTAGCTGCAGTCCCGTACTCGCCTAAGTTTAAAAAATCCTGCCGAGTGGTGAGCAATCCTCCCACTCGGGGGCTTAGCTGCAGTCCAGTACTCGCCTAAGTTTGTAAAATCCTCCCGAGTGGTGAGCAAACCTCCCACTCGGAGGCTTAGCTGCAGTCCAGTACTCGCCTAAGTTTACAAAATCCAACTGAGTGGTGAGCAACCCTCCCACTCGGAAGCTTAGCTGCAGTCCAGTAGTCGCGTAAGTTTAAAAAATCCTACCGAGTGGTGAGCAATCCTCCCACTCAGGGCTTAGTTGCAGTCCAGTACTCGCCTAAGTTTGCAAAATCCTACCGAGTGGTGAGCAACCCTCCCACTCGTGGGCTTAGCTGTAGTCCGGTACTCGCCTAAGTTTAAAAAATCCTGCCAAGTGGTTAGCAATCCTCCCACTCGGGGGCTTAGCTGCAGTCCAGTACTCGCCTAAGTTTAAAAAATCTTGCCGAGCGCTGACCAATCCTCCCACTCGGGGGCTTAGCTACAGTCCAATACTCGACTAAGTTTAAAAAATCCTGCCGAGTGATCAGCAATCCTCCCACTCGGGGGCTTAGCTACAGTCCAGTACTAGCCCAAGTTTAAAAAATCCTGCCGAGTGGTGAGCAATGCTCCCACTCCGGGGCTTAGCTGCAGTCCCGTACTCGCCTAAGTTTAAAAAATCCTGCCGAGTGGTGAGCAATCCTCCCACTCGGGGGCTTAGCTGCAGTCCAGTACTCGCCTATGTTTGTAAAATCCTACTGAGTGGTGAGCAACCCTCCCACTCGGGGGCTTAGCTGCAGTCCAGTAATCGCCTAAGTTTGTAAAATCCTACCGAGTGGTGAGCAACCCTCCCACTCGGGGGCTTAGCTACAGTACAGTACTCGCCTAAGTTTAGAAAATCATGCCGAGTGGTGAGCAATCCTCCCACTCGGGGGTTTTCCTCCAGTCCAGTACTCGCCTAAGTTTGTAAAATCTAACCGAGTGGTGAGCAACCCTCCCACTCGGAGGCTTAGCTGCAGTCAAGTATTCGTGTAAGTTTAAAAAATCCTGCCGAGTGGTGAGCAATCCTCCCACTCGGGGCTTAGTTGCAGTCCAGTACTCGCCTAAGTTTGTAAAATCCTACCGAGTGGTGAGCAACCCTCCCACTCGGGCGCTTAGCTGCAGTCCGGTACTCGCCTAAGTTTAAAAAATCCTGCCGAGTGGTGAGAAATCCTCCCACTTGGGGGCTTAGCTGCAGTCCAGTACTCGCCTAGGTTTAAAAAATCCTGCCGAGTGGTGACCAATCCTCCCACTCGGGGGCTTAGCTGCAGTCCAGTACTTGTCTAAGTTTAAAACATCCTGCCGAGTGATGAGCAATCCTCCCACTCGGGGGCTTAGCTACAGTCCAGTAGTCGCGTAAGTTTAAAAAATCCTACCGAGTGGTGAGCAATCCTCCCACTCAGGGCTTAGTTGTAGTCCAGTACTCGCCTAAGTTTGCAAAATCCTACAGAGTGGTGAGCAACCCTCCCACTCGTGGGCTTAGCTGCAGTCCGGTACTCGCCTAAGTTTAAAAAATCCTGCCAAGTGGTTAGCAATCCGCCCACTCGGGGGCTTAGCTGCGGTCCAGTACTCGCCTAAGTTTAAAAAATCCTGCCGAGCGCTGACCAATCCTCCCACTCGGGGGCTTAGCTACAGTCCAATACTCGACTAAGTTTAAAAATTCCTGCCGAGTGATCAGCAATCCTCCCACTCGGGGGCTTAGCTACAGTCCAGTACTAGCCCAAGTTTAAAAAATCCTGCCGAGTGGTGAGCAATGCTCCCACTCCGGGGCTTAGCTGCAGTCCCGTACTCGCCTAAGTTTAAAAAATCCTGCCGAGTGGTGAGCAATCCTCCCACTCGGGGGCTTAGCTGCAGTCCAGTACTCGCCTATGTTTGTAAAATCCTACTGAGTGGTGAGCAACCCTCCCACTCGGGGGCTTAGCTGCAGTCCAGTAATCGCCTAAGTTTGTAAAATCCTACCGAGTGGTGAGCAACCCTCCCACTCGGGGGCTTAGCTACAGTACAGTACTCGCCTAAGTTTAGAAAATCATGCCGAGTGGTGAGCAATCCTCCCACTCGGGGGTTTTCCTCCAGTCCAGTACTCGCCTAAGTTTGTAAAATCGAACCGAGTGGTGAGCAACCCTCCCACTCGGAGGCTTAGCTGCAGTCAAGTATTCGTGTAAGTTTAAAAAATCCTGCCGAGTGGTGAGCAATCCTCCCACTCGGGGCTTAGTTGCAGTCCAGTACTCGCCTAAGTTTGTAAAATCCTACCGAGTGGTGAGCAACCCTCCCACTCGGGCGCTTAGCTGCAGTCCGGTACTCGCCTAAGTTTAAAAAATCGTGCCGAGTGGTGAGAAATCCTCCCACTTGGGGGCTTAGCTGCAGTCCAGTACTCGCCTAGGTTTAAAAAATCCTGCCGAGTGGTGACCAATCCTCCCACTCGGGGGCTTAGCTGCAGTCCAGTACTCGCCTAAGTTTAAAACATCCTGCCGAGTGATGAGCAATCCTCCCACTCGGGGGCTTAGCTACAGTCCAGTACTAGCCCAAGTTTAAAAAATCCTGCCGAGTGGTGAGCAATCCTCCCACTCGAGGGCTTAGCTGCAGTCTCGTACTCGCCTAAGTTTAAAAAATCCTGCCGAGTGGTGAGCAATCCTCCCACTCGGGGGTTTTGCTCCAGTCCAGTACTCGCCTAAGTTTGTAAAATCCAACCGAGTGGTGAGCAACCCTCCCACTCGGAGGCTTAGCTGCAGTCCAGTACTCGCGTAAGTTTAAAAAATCCTACCGAGTGGTGAGCAATCCTCCCACTCGGGGCTTAGTTGCAGTCCGGTACTCGCCTAAGTTTAAAAAACCATGCCGAGTGGTGAGCAACCCTCTCACTCGGGGGCTTAGCTGCAGTCCGGTACTCGCCTAAGTTTAAAAAACCCTGCCGAGTGGTGAGCAATCCTCCCACTCGGGGGCTTAGCTGCAGTCCAGTACTCGCCTAAGTTTAAAAAATCCTGCCGAGTGCTGACCAATCCTCCCACTCGGGGGCTTAGCTAAACTCCAATACTCGACTAAGTTTAAAAAATCCTGCCGAGTGATCAGCAATCCTCCCACTCGGGGGCTTAGCTACAGTCCAGTACTAGCCCAGGTTTAAAAAATCCTGCCGAGTGGTGAGCAATGCTCCCACTCGGGGGCTTAGCTGCAGTCCCGTACTCGCCTAAGTTTAAAAAATCCTGCCGAGTGGTGAGCAATCCTCCCACTCGGGGGCTTAGCTCCAGTCCAGTACTCGCCTAAGTTTGTAAAATCCTCCCGAGTGGTGAGAAAACCTCCCACTCGGAGGCTTAGCTGCAGTCCAGTACTCGCCTAAGTTTACAAAATCCAACTGAGTGGTGAGCAACCCTCCCACTCGGAGGCTTAGCTGCAGTCTAGTACTCGCGTAAGTTTAAAAAATCCTACCGAGTGGTGAGCAATCCTCCCACTCAGGGCTTAGTTGCAGTCCAGTACTCGCCTAAGTTTGCAAAATCCTACCGAGTGGTGAGCAACCCTCCCACTCGTGGGCTTAGCTGCAGTCCGGTACTCGCCTAAGTTTAAAAAATCCTGCCGAGTGGTTAGCAATCCTCCCACTCGGGGGCTTAGCTGCAGTCCAGTACTCGCCTAAGTTTAAAAAATCCTGCCGAGCGCTGACCAATCCTCCCACTCGGGGGCTTAGCTACAGTCCAATACTCGACTAAGTTTAAAAAATCCTGCCGAGTGATCAGCAATCCTCCCACTCGGGGGCTTAGCTACAGTCCAGTACTAGCCCAATTTTAAAAAATCCTGCCGAGTGGTGAGCAATGCTCCCACTCGGGGGCTTAGCTGCAGTCCCGTACTCGCCTAAGTTTAAAAAATCCTGCCGAGTGGTGAGCAATCCTCCCACTCGGGGGCTTAGCTGCAGTCCAGTACTCGCCTATGTTTGTAAAATCCTACTGAGTGGTGAGCAACCCTCCCACTCGGGGGCTTAGCTGCAGTACAGTACTCGCCTAAGTTTAGAAAATCATGCCGAGTGGTGAGCAATCCTGCCACTCGAGGGTTTTCCGCCAGTCCAGTACTCGCCTAAGTTTGTAAAATCCAACCGAGTGGTGAGCAACCCTCCCACTCGGTGGCTTAGCTGCCGTCCAGTACTCGCGTAAGTTTAAAAAATCCTGCCGAGTGGTGAGCAACCCTCCCACTCGGGGGCTTAGTTGCAGTCCAGTACTCGCCTAAGTTTAAAAAATCCTGCCGAGTGGTGAGCAATCCTCCCACTCGGGGGCTTAGCTGCAGTCCGGTACTCGCCTAAGTTTAAAAAATCCTGCCGAGTGGTGACCAATCATCCCACTGGAGGGCTTAGTTGCAGTCCAGTACTTGTCTAAGTTTAAAAATTCCTGCCGAGTGATGAGCAATCCTCCCACTCGGGGGCTTAGCTACAGTCCAGTACTAGCCCAAGTTTAAAAAATCCTGCCGAGTGGTGAGCAATCCTCCCACTCGAGGGCTTAGCTGCAGTCCCGTACTCGCCTAAGTTTAAAAAATCCTGACGAGTCGTGAGAAATCCTCCCACTCGGGGGCTTAGCTGCAGTCCAGTAATCGCCTAAGTTTGTAAAATCCTACCGAGTGGTGAGCAACCCTCCCACTCGGGGGCTTAGCTACAGTACAGTACTCGCCTAAGTTTAGAAAATCATGCCGAGTGGTGAGCAATCCTCCCACTCGGGGGTTTTCCTCCAGTCGAGTACTCGCCTAAGTTTGTAAAATCCAACCGAGTGGTGAGCAACCCTCCCACTCGGAGGCTTAGCTGCAGTCTAGTACTCGCGTAAGTTTAAAAAATCCTGCCGAGTGGTGAGCAATCCTCCCACTCGGGGCTTATTTGCAGTCCAGTACTCGCCTAAGTTTGTAAAATCCTACCGAGTGGTGAGCAACCCTCCCACTCGGGGGCTTAGCTGCAGTCCGGTACTCGCCTAAGTTTAAAAAATCCTGCCGAGTGGTGAGAAATCCTCCCACTCGGGCGCTTAGCTGCAGTCCAGTACTCGCCTAAGTTTAAAAAATCCTGCCGAGTGGTGACCAATCCTCCCACTCGGGGGCTTAGCTGCAGTCCAGTACTTGTCTAAGTTTAAAAAATCCTGCCGAGTGATGAGCAATCCTCCCACTCGGGGGCTTAGCTACAGTCCAGTACTAGCCCATGTTTAAAAAATCCTGCCGAGTGGTGAGCAATCCTCCCACTCGAGGGCTTAGCTGCAGTCCCGTACTCGCCTAAGTTTAAAAAATCCTGCCGAGTGGTGAGCAATCCTCCCACTCGGGGGCTTAGCTGCAGTCCAGTAATCGCCTAAGTTTGTAAAATCCTACCGAGTGGTGAGCAACCGTCCCACTCGGGGGCTTAGCTACAGTACAGTACTCGCCTAAGTTTAGAAAATCATGCCGAGTGGTGAGCAATCCTCCCACTCGGGGGTTTTCCTCTAGTCCAGTACTCGCCTAAGTTTGTAAAATCCAACCGAGTGGTGAGCAACCCTCCCACTCGGAGGCTTAGCTGCAGTCCAGTACTCGCGTAATTTAAAAAATCCTGCCGAGTGGTGAGCAATCCTCCCACTCTGGGCTTAGTTGCAGTCCGGTACTCGCCTATGTTTAAAAAATCCTGCCGAGTGGTGAGCAATCCTCCCACTCGGGGGCTTAGCTGCAGTCCAGTACTCGTCTAAGTTTAAAAAATCCTGCCGAGTGGTGACCAATCCTCCAACTCGGGGGCTTAGCTACAGTCCAGTACTTGCCTAAGTTTAAAAAATCCTGCCGAGTGATGAGCAATCCTCCCAATCGGGGGCTTAGCTGCAGTCGAGTACTCGCCTAAGTTTGTAAAATCCTACCGAGTGGTGAGCAACCCTCCCAATCAGGGGCTTAGCTGTAGTCCAGTACTCGCCAAAGTTTAAAAAATTCTGCTGAGTGATGAGCAATCCTCCCACTCGGGGGCTTAGCTGCGGTCCAGTACTCGCCTAAGTTTGTAAAATCCTACCGAGTGGTGAGCAACCCTCCCACTCGGGGGGTTAGCTGCAGTCCAGTACTCGCCTAAGTTTAAAAAATCCTGCTGAGTGATGGGCAATCCTCCAACTCGGGGGCTTAGCTACAGTCCAGTACTCGCCTAAGTTTGTAAAATCCTACCGAGTGATGAGCAACCCTCCCACTCTGGGGCTTAGCTACAGTCCAGTACTCGCCTAAGTTTAAAAAATCTTGCCGAGTGGTGAGCAATCCTCCCACTCGTTGGCTTAGTTGCAGTCCAGTACTCGCCTAAGTTTGTAAAATCCTACCGAGGGGTGAGCAACCCACCCACTCGGGGGCTTAGCTGCAGTCCAGTACTCGCCCAAGTTTAAAAAATCATGTCGAGTGTTGAGCAATCCTCCCACTAGGGGGCTTAGCTGCAGTCCAGTACTCGCCTAAGTTTAAAAAATCCTCCCGAGTGATGAGCAATCCTCCCACTCGGGGGCTTAGCTACAGTCCAGTACTAGCCCAAGTTTAAAAAATCCTGCCGAGTGGTGAGCAATCCTCCCACTCGAGGGCTTAGCTGCAGTGCCGTACTCACCTAAGTTTAAAAAATCCTGCCGAGTGGTGAGCAATCCTCCCACTCGGGGGCTTAGCTGCAGTCCAGTAATCGCCTAAGTTTGTAAAATCCTACCGAGTGGTGAGCAACCCTCCCACTCCGGGGCTTAGCTATAGTACAGTACTCGCCTAAGTTTAGAAAATCATGCCGAGTGGTGAGCAATCCTCCCACTCGGGGGTTTTCCTCCAGTCCAGTACTCGCCTAAGTTTGTAAAATACAACCGAGTGGTGAGCAACCCTCCCACTCGGAGGCTTAGCTGCAGTCCAATACTCGCGTAAGTTTAAAAAATCCTGCCGAGTGGTGAGCAATCCTCCCACTCGGGGGCTTAGTTGCAGTCCAGTACTCGCCTAAGTTTGTAAAATCCTACCGAGTGGTGAGCAACCCTCCCACTCGGGGGCTTAGCTGCAGTCCGGTACTCGCCTAAGTATAAAAAATCCTGCCGAGTGGTGAGCAATCCTCCCACTCGGGGGTTTAGGTGCAGTCCCGTACTCGTCTAAGTTTAAAAAATCCTGCCGAGTGGTGACCAATCCTCCCACTCGGGGGCTTAGCTGCAGTCCAGTACTTGTCTAAGTTTAAAAAATACTGCCGAGTGATGAGCAATCCTCCCACTCGGGGCCTTAGCTGCAGTCGAGTACTCGCCTAAGTTTGTAAAATCCTACCGAGTGGTGAGCAACCCTCCCACTCAGGGGCTTAGCTGCAGTCCAGTACTCGCCAAAGTTTAAAAAATTCTGCTAAGTGATGAGCAATCCTCCCACTCGGGGGCTTAGCTGCAGTCCAGTACTCGCCTAAGTTTGTAAAATCCTACCGAGTGGTGAGCAACCCTCCCACTCGGGGGGTTAGCTGCAGTCCAGTACTCGCCTAAGTTTAAAAAATCCTGCTGAGTGATGGGCAATCCTCCAACTCGGGGGCTTAGCTACAGTCCAGTACTCGCCTAAGTTTGTAAAATCCTACCGAGTGGTGAGCAACCCTCCCACTCTTGGGCTTAGCTACAGTCCAGTACTATCCTAAGTTTAAAAAATCTTGCCGAGTGGTGAGAAATCCTCCCACTCGTTGGCTTAGTTGCAGTCCAGTACTCGCCTAAGTTTGTAAAATCCTATCGAGGGGTGAGCAACCCACCCACTCGGGGGCTTAGCTGCAGTCCAGTACTCGCCCAAGTTCAAAAAATCCAGTCGTGTGTTGAGCAATCCTCCCACTCGGGGGCTTAGCTGCAGTCCAGTACTCGCCTATGTTTATAAAATCCTGCCGAGTGGTGAGCAATCGTCCCACTCGGGGGCTTAGCTGCAGTCCAGTACTCGCCTAAGTTTGTAAAATCCTACCGAGTGGTGAGCAACACTCCCACTCGGGGGCTTAGCTGCAGTACAGTACTCGCCTAAGTTTAAAAAATCCTGCCGAGTGGTGAGCAATCCTCCCACTCGGGGTCTTAGTTGTAGTCCAGTACTCGCCTAAGTTTGTAAAATCCTATCGAGTGGTGAGCAACCCTCCCACTCGGGGGCTTAGCTGCAGTCGGGTACTCGCCTAAGTTTAAAAAATCCTGCCGAGTGGTGAGCAATCCTCCCACTCGGGGGCTTAGCTGCAGTCCAGTACTCGCCTATGATTGTAAAATCCTACCGAGTGGTGAGCAACCCTCCCACTCCGGGGCTCAGCTGCAGTACAGTACTCGCCTAAGTTTAAAAAATCCTGCCGAGTGGTGACCAATCCACCCACTCGGGGGCTTAGCTGCAGTCCAGTACTTGTCTAAGTTTAAAAAATCCTGCCGAGTGATGAGCAATCCTCCCACTCGGGGGCTTAGCTACAGTCCAGTACTAGCCCAAGTTTGAAAAATCCTGCGAAGTGGTGAGCAATCGTCCCACTCGAGGGCTTAGCTGCAGTCCCGTACTCGCCTAAGTTTAAAAAATCCTGCCGAGTGGTGAGCAATCCACCCACTCGGGGGCTTAGCTGCAGTCCAGTACTCGCCTAAGTTTGTAAAATCGTACCGAGTGGTGAGCAACCCTCCCACTCGGGGGCTTAGCTACAGTACAGTACTCGCCTAAGTTTAGAAAATCATGCCGAGTGGTGAGCAATGCTCCCACCCGGGGGTTTTCCTCCAGTCCAGTACTCGGCTAAGTTTGTAAAATCCAACCGAGTGGTGTGCAACCCTCCCACTCGGAGGCTTAGCTGCAGTCCAGTACTTGCGTAAGTTTAAAAAATCCTGCCGAGTGGTGAGCAATCCTCCCACTCGGGGGCTTAGTTCCAGTCCAGTACTCGCCTAAGTTTGTAAAATCCTACCGAGTGGTGAGCAACCCTCCCACTCGGGGGCTTAGCTGTAGTCCGGTACTCGCCTAAGTTTAAAAAATTCTGCCGAGTGGTGAGCAATCCTCCCACTCGGGGGCTTAGCTGCAGTCCAGTACTCGTCTAAGTTTACAAAATCCTGCCGAGTGGTGACCAATCCTCCCACTCGGGGGCTTAGCTGCAGTCCAGTACTTGTCTAAGTTTAAAAAATCCTGTCGAGTGATGAGCAATCCTCCCACTCGGGGGCTTAGCTGGAGTCGAGTACTCGCCTAAGTTTGTAAAATCCTACCGAGTGGTGAGCCACCCTCCCACTCAGGGCCTTAGCTGCAGTCCAGTACTCGCCAAAGTTTAAAAAATTCTGCTGAGTGATGAGCAATCCTCCCACTCGGGGGCTTAGCTGCAGTCCAGTACTCGCCTAAGTTTGTAAAATCCTACCGAGTGGTGAGCAACCCTCCCACTCGGGGGGTTAGCTGCAGTCCAGTACTCGCCTAAGTTTAAAAAATCCTGCTGAGTGATGGGCAATCCTCCAACTCGGGGGCTTAGCTACAGTCCAGTACTCGCCTAAGTTTGTAAAATCCTACCGAGTGGTGAGCAACCCTCCCACTCTGGGGCTTAGCTACAGTCCAGTACTCGCCTAAGTTTAAAAAATCCTGCCGAGTGGTGAGCAATCCTCCCACTCGTTGGCTTAGTTGCAGTCCCGTACTCGCCTAAGTTTGTAAAATCCTACCGAGGGGTGAGCAACCCTCCCACTCGGGGGCTTCGCTGCAGTCCAGTACTCGCCCAAGTTTAAAAAATCCTGTCGAGTGTTGAGCAATCCTCCCACTCGGGGGCTTAGCTGCAGTCCAGTACTCGCCTAAGTTTAAAAAATCCTGCCGAGTGGTGAGCAATCGTCCCACTCGGGGGCTTAGCTGCAGTCCAGTACTCGCCTAAGTTTGTAAAATCCTACCGAGTGGTGAGCAACCCTCCCACTCGGGGGCTTCGCTGCAGTACAGTACTCGCCTAAGTTTAAAAAATCCTGCCGCGTGGTGAGCAATCCTCCCACTGGGGGGCTTAGTTGCAGTCCAGTACACGCCTAAGTTTGTAAAATCCTACCGAGTGGTGAGCAACCCTCCCACTCGGGGGCTTAGCTGTAGTACAGTACTCGCCTAAGTTTGTAAAATCCTACCGAGTGGTGAGCAACCCTCCCACTCGGGGGCTTAGCTGCAGTCCGGTACTCGCCTAAGTTTAAAAAATCCTGCCGAGTGGTGAGCAATCCTCCCACTCGGGGGCTTAGCTGCAGTCCAGTACTCGCCTAAGATTGTAAAATCCTACCGAGTGGTGAGCAACCCTCCCACTCGGGGGCTCAGCTGCAGTACAGTACTCGCCTAAGTTTAAAAAATCCTGCCGAGTGGTGAGCAATCCGCCCACTCGGGGGTTTTGCTCCAGTCCAGTACTCGCCTAAGTTTGTAAAATACAACCGAGTGGTGAGCAACCCTCCCACTCGGGGGCTTAGCTGCAGTCCAGTAGTCGCCTAAGTTTAAAAAATCCTGCCGAGTGGTGAGCAATCCTCCCACTCGGGGGCTTAGCTGCAGTCCCGTACTCGCCTAAGTTTAAAAAATCCTGCCGAGTGGTGAGCAATCCTCCCACTCGGGGGCTTAGCTGCAGTCCAGTACTCGCCTAAGTTTGTAAAATCCTACCGAGTGGTGAGCAACCCTCCCACTCGGGGGCTTAGCTACAGTACAGTACTCGCCTAGTTTAGAAAATCATGCCGAGTGGTGAGCAATCCTCCCACTCGGGGCTTTTCCTCCAGTCCAGTACTCGCCTAAGTTTGTAAAATCCAACCGAGTGGTGCGCAACCCTCCCACTCGGAGGCTTAGCTGCAGTCCAGTACTTGCGTAAGTTTAAAAAATCCTGCCGAGTGGTGAGCAATCCTCCCACTCGGGGGCTTAGTTGCAGTCCAGTACTCGCCTAAGTTTGTAAAATCCTACCGAGTGGTGAGCAACCCTCCCACTCGGGGGCTTAGCTGTAGTCCGGTACTCGCCTAAGTTTAAAAAATTCTGCCGAGTGGTGAGCAATCCTCCCACTCGGGGGCTTAGCTGCAGTCCAGTACTCGTCTAAGTTTAAAAAATCCTGCCGAGTGGTGACCAATCCTCCCACTCGGGGGCTTAGCTGCAGTCCAGTACTTGTCTAAGTTTAAAAAATCCTGCCGAGTGATGAGCAATCCTCCCACTCGGGGGCTTAGCTGCAATCGACTACTCGCCTAAGTTTGTAAAATCCTACCGAATGGTGAGCCACCCTCCCACTCAGGGCCTTAGCTGCAGTCCAGTACTCGCCAAAGTTTAAAAAATTCTGCTGAGTGATGAGCAATCCTCCCACTCGGGGGCTTAGCTGCAGTCCAGTACTCGCCTAAGTTTGTAAAATCCTACCGAGTGGTGAGCAACCCTCCCACTCGGGGGGTTAGCTGCAGTCCAGTACTCGCCTAAGTTTAAAAAATCCTGCTGAGTGATGGGCAATCCTCCAACTCGGGGGCTTAGCTACAGTCCAGTACTCGCCTAAGTTTGTAAAATCCTACCGAGTGGTGAGCAACCCTCCCACTCTGGGCTTAGCTACAGTCCAGTACTC
Source organism: Triticum urartu (assembly GCF_056163025.1). Lineage (NCBI taxonomy): Eukaryota > Viridiplantae > Streptophyta > Magnoliopsida > Poales > Poaceae > Triticum > Triticum urartu. The sequence continues at coordinate 502,727,143 of NC_141877.1, forward strand.
GCCTAAGTTTAAAAAATCCTGCCGAGTGGTGAGCAATCCTCCCACTCGTTGGCTTAGTTGCAGTCCCGTACTCGCCTAAGTTTGTAAAATCCTACCGAGGGGTGAGCAACCCTCCCACTCGGGGGCTTCGCTGCAGTCCAGTACTCGCCCAAGTTTAAAAAATCCTGTCGAGTGTTGAGCAATCCTCCCACTCGGGGGCTTAGCTGCAGTCCAGTACTCGCCTAAGTTTAAAAAATCCTGCCGAGTGGTGAGCAATCATCCCACTCGGGGGCTTAGCTGCAGTCCAGTACTCGCCTAAGTTTGTAAAATCCTACCGAGTGGTGAGCAACCCTCCCACTCGGGGGCTTAGCTGCAGTACAGTACTCGCCTAAGTTTAAAAAATCCTGCCGCGTGGTGAGCAATCCTCCCACTGGGGGGGCTTAGTTGCAGTCCAGTACTCGCCCAAGTTTGTAAAATCCTACCGAGTGGTGAGCAACCCTCCCACTCGGGGGCTTAGCTGTAGTACAGTACTCGCCTAAGTTTGTAAAATCCTACCGAGTGGTGAGCAACCCTCCCACTCGGGGGCTTAGCTGCAGTCCGGTACTCGCCTAAGTTTAAAAAATCCTGCCGAGTGGTGAGCAATCCTCCCACTCGGGGGCTTAGCTGCAGTCCAGTACTCGCCTAAGATTGTAAAATCCTACCGAGTGGTGAGCAACCCTCCCACTCGGGGGCTCAGCTGCAGTACAGTACTCACCTAAGTTTAAAAAATCCTGCCGAGTGGTGAGCAATCCGCCCACTCGGGGGTTTTGCTCCAGTCCAGTACTCGCCTAAGTTTGTAAAATACAACCGAGTGGTGAGCAACCCTCCCACTCGGGGGCTTAGCTGCAGTCCAGTAGTCGCCTAAGTTTAAAAAATCCTGCCGAGTGGTGAGCAATCCTCCCACTCGGGGGCTTAGCTGCAGTCCCGTACTCGCCTAAGTTTAAAAAATCCTGCCGAGTGGTGAGCAATCCTCCCACTCGGGGGCTTAGCTGCAGTCCAGTACTCGCCTAAGTTTGTAAAATCCTACCGAGTGGTGAGCAACCCTCCCACTCGGGGGCTTAGCTACAGTACAGTACTCGCCTAGTTTAGAAAATCATGCCGAGTGGTGAGCAATCCTCCCACTCGGGGGTTTTCCTCCAGTCCAGTACTCGCCTAAGTTTGTAAAATCCAACCGAGTGGTGCGCAACCCTCCCACTCGGAGGCTTAGCTGCAGTCCAGTACTTGCGTAAGTTTAAAAAATCCTGCCGAGTGGTGAGCAATCCTCCCACTCGGGGGCTTAGTTGCAGTCCAGTACTCGCCTAAGTTTGTAAAATCCTACCGAGTGGTGAGCAACCCTCCCACTCTGGGGCTTAGCTACAGTCCAGTACTCGCCTAAGTTTAAAAAATCCTGCCGAGTGGTGAGCAATCCTCCCACTCGTTGGCTTAGCTGCAGTCCCGTACTCGCCTAAGTTTGTAAAATCCTACCGAGGGGTGAGCAACCCTCCCACTCGGGGGCTTCGCTGCAGTCCAGTACTCGCCCAAGTTTAAAAAATCCTGTCGAGTGTTGAGCAATCCTCCCACTCGGGGGCTTAGCTGCAGTCCAGTACTCGCCTAAGTTTAAAAAATCCTGCCGAGTGGTGAGCAATCATCCCACTCGGGGGCTTAGCTGCAGTCCAGTACTCGCCTAAGTTTGTAAAATCCTACCGAGTGGTGAGCAACCCTCCCACTCGGGGGCTTAGCTGCAGTCCAGTACTCGCCTAAGTTTGTAAAATCTTACCGAGTGGTGAGCAACCCTCCCACTCGGGGGGTTAGCTGCAGTCCAGTACTCGCCTAAGTTTAAAAAATCCTGCTGAGTTATGGGCAATCCTCCAACTCGGGGGCTTAGCTACAGTCCAGTACTCGCCTAAGTTTGTAAAATCCTACCGAGTGGTGAGCAACCCTCCCACTCTGGGGCTTAGCTACAGTCCAGTACTCGCCTAAGTTTAAAAAATCCTGCCGAGTGGTGAGCAATCCTCCCACTCGTTGGCTTAGTTGCAGTCCAGTACTCGCCTAAGATTGTAAAATCCTACCGAGGGGTGAGCAACCCTCCCACTCGGGGGCTTAGCTGCAGTCCAGTACTCGCCCAAGTTTAAAAAATCCTGTCGAGTGTTGAGCAATCCTCCCACTCGGGGGCTTAGCTGCAGTCCAGTACTCGCCTAAGTTTAAAAAATCCTGCCGAGTGGTGAGCAATCGTCCCACTCGGGGGCTTAGCTGCAGTCCAGTACTCGCCTAAGTTTGTAAAATCCTACCGAGTGGAGAGCAACCCGCCCACTCGGGGGCTTAGCTGCAGTACAGTACTCGCCTAAGTTTAAAAAATCCTGCCGCGTGGTGAGCAATCCTCCCACTGGGGGGCTTAGTTGCAGTCCAGTACTCGCCTAAGTTTGTAAAATCCTACCGAGTGGTGAGCAACCCTCCCACTCGGGGGCTTAGCTGTAGTACAGTACTCGCCTAAGTTTGTAAAATCCTACCGAGTGGTGAGCAACCCTCCCACTCGGGGGCTTAGCTGCAGTCCGGTACTCGCCTAAGTTTAAAAAATCCTGCCGAGTGGTGAGCAATCCTCCCACTCGGGGGCTTAGCTGCAGTCCAGTACTCGCCTAAGATTGTAAAATCCTACCGAGTGGTGAGCAACCCTCCCACTCGGGGGCTCAGCTGCAGTACAGTACTCGCCTAAGTTTAAAAAATCCTGCCGAGTGGTGAGCAATCCGCCCACTCGAGGGTTTTGCTCCAGTCCAGTACTCACCTAAGTTTGTAAAATACAACCGAGTGGTGAGCAACCCTCCCACTCGGGGGCTTAGCTGCAGTCCAGTAGTCGCCTAAGTTTAAAAAATCCTGCCAAGTGGTGAGCAATCCTCCCACTCGGGGGCTTAGCTGCAGTCCCGTACTCGCCTAAGTTTAAAAAATCCTGCCGAGTGGTGAGCAATCCTCCCACTCGGGGGCTTAGCTGCAGTCCAGTACTCGCCTAAGTTTGTAAAATCCTACCGAGTGGTGAGCAACCCTCCCACTCGGGGGCTTAGCTATAGTACAGTACTCGCCTAAGTTTAGAAAATCATGCCGAGTGGTGAGCAATCCTCCCACTCGGGGGTTTTCCTCCAGTCCAGTACTCGCCTAAGTTTGTAAAATCCAACCGAGTGGTGCGCAACCCTCCCACTCGGAGGCTTAGCTGCAGTCCAGTACTTGCGTAAGATTAAAAAATCCTGCCGAGTGGTGAGCAATCCTCCCACTCGGGGGCTTAGTTGCAGTCCAGTACTCGCCTAAGTTTGTAAAATCCTACCGAGTGGTGAGCAACCCTCCCACTCGGGGGCTTAGCTGCAGTCCGGTACTCGCCTAAGTTTAAAAAATCCTGCCGAGTGGTGAGCAATCCTCCCACTCGGGGGCTTAGCTGCAGTCCAGTACTCGTCTAAGTTTAAAAAATCCTGCCGAGTGGTGACCAATCCTCCCACTCGGGGGCTTAGCTGCAGTCCAGTACTTGTCTAAGTTTAAAAAATCCTGCCAAGTGATGAGCAATCCTCCCACTCGGGGGCTTAGCTGCAGTTGAGTACTCGCCTAAGTTTGTAAAATCCTACCGAGTGGTGAGCCACCCTCCCACTCAGGGGCTTAGCTGCAGTCCAGTACTCGCCAAAGTTTAAAAAATTCTGCTGAGTGATGAGCAATCCTCCCACTCGGGGGCTTAGCTGCAGTCCAGTACTCGCCTAAGTTTGTAAAATCCTACCGAGCGGTGAGCAACCCTCCCACTCAGGGGGTTAGCTGCAGTCCAGTACTCGCCTAAGTTTAAAAAATCCTGCTGAGTGATGGGCAATCCTCCAACTCGGGGGCTTAGCTACAGTCCAGTACTCGCCTAAGTTTGTAAAATCCTACCGAGTGGTGAGCAACCCTCCCACTCTAGGGCTTAGCTACAGTCCAGTACTCGCCTAAGTTTAAAAAATCCTGCCGAGTGGTGAGCAATCCTCCCACTCGTTGGCTTAGTTGCAGTCCAGTACTCGCCTAAGTTTGTAAAATCCTACCGAGGGGTGAGCAACCCTCCCACTCGGGGGCTTAGCTGCAGTCCAGTACTCGCCCAAGTTTAAAAAATCCTGTCGAGTGTTGAGCAATCCTCCCACTCGGGGGCTTAGCTGCAGTCCAGTACTCGCCTAAGTTTAAAAAATCCTGCCAAGTGGTGAGCAATCGTCCCACTCGGGGGCTTAGCTGCAGTCCAGTACTCGCCTAAGTTTGTAAAATCCTACCGAGTGGTGAGCAACCCTCCCACTCGGGGGCTTAGCTGCAGTACAGTACTCGCCTAAGTTTAAAAAATCCTGCCGAGTGGTGAGCAATCCTCCCACTCGGGGGCTTAGTTGCAGTCCAGTACTCGCCTAAGTTTGTAAAATCCTACCGAGTGGTGAGCAACCCCCCCACTCGGGGGCTTACCTGTAGTACAGTACTCGCCTAAGTTTGTAAAATCCTACCGAGTGGTGAGAAACCCTCCCACTCGGGGGCTTAGCTGCAGTCCGGTACTCGCCTAAGTTTAAAAAATCCTGCCGAGTGGTGAGCAATCCTCCCACTCGGGGGCTTAGCTGCAGTCCAGTACTCGCCTAAGATTGTAAAATCCTACCGAGTGGTGAGCAACCCTCCCACTCGGGGGCTCAGCTGCAGTACAGTACTCGCCTAAGTTTAAAAAATCCTGCCGAGTGGTGAGCAATCCGCCCACTCGGGGGTTTTGCTCCAGTCCAGTAGTCGCCTAAGTTTGTAAAATACAACCGAGTGGTGAGCAACCCTCCCACTCGGGGGCTTAGCCGCAGTCCAGTAGTCGCCTAAGTTTAAAAAATCCTGCCGAGTGGTGAGCAACCCTCCCACTCGGGGGCTTAGTTGCAGTCCAGTACTCGCCTAAGTTTGTAAAATCCTCCCGAGTGGTGAGCAACCCACCCACTCGGGGGCTTAGCTACAGTCCAGTACTCGCCTAAGTTTGTAAAATCCTACCGAGGGGTGAGCAACCCTCCCACTCGGGGGCTTAGCTGCAGTCCAGTACTCGCCCAAGTTTAAAAAATCCTGTCGAGTGTTGAGCAATCCTCCCACTCGGGGGCTTAGCTGCAGTCTGGTACTCGCCTAAGTTTAAAAAATCCTGCCGAGTGGTGAGCAATCGTCCGACTCGGGGGCATAGCTGCAGTCCAGTACTCGCCTAAGTTTGTAAAATCTTACCGAGTGTTGAGCAACCCTCCCACTCGGGGGCTTAGCTGCAGTACAGTACTCGCCTAAGTTTAAAAAATCCTGCCGAGTGGTGAGCAATCCTCCCACTCAGGGGCTTAGTTGCAGTCCAGTACTCGCCTAAGTTTGTAACATCCTATCGAGTGGTGAGCAACCCTCCCACTCGGGGGCTTAGCTGCAGTCCGGTACTCGCCTAAGTTTACAAAATCCTGCCGAGTGGTGAGCAATCCTCCCACTCGGGGGCTTAGCTGCAGCACAGTAATCGCCTAAGATTGTAAAATCCTACCGAGTGGTGAGCCACCCTCCCACTCAGGGCTTAGCTGCAGTCCATTACTCGCTAAAGTTTAAAAAATTCTGCTGAGTGATGAGCAATCTTCCCACTCGGGGGCTTAGCTGCAGTCCAGTACTCGCCTAAGTTTGTAAAATCCTACCAAGTGGTGAGCAACCCTCCCACTCGGGGGGTTAGCTGTAGTCCAGTACTCGCCTAAGTTTAAAAAATCCTGCTGAGTGATGGGCAATCCTCCAACTCGGGGGCTTAGCTACAGTCCAGTACTCGCCTAAGTTTGTAAAATCCTACCGAGTGGTGAGCAACCCTCCCACTCTGGGGCTTAGCTACAGTCCAGTACTCCCCTAAGTTTAAAAAATCCTGCCGAGTGGTGAGCAATCCTCCCACTCGTTGGCTTAGTTGCAGTCCAGTACTCGCCTAAGTTTGTAAAATCCTACCGAGGGGTGAGCAACCATCCCACTCGGGGGCTTAGCTGCAGTCCAGTACTCGCCCAAGTTTAAAAAATCCTGTCGAGTGTTGAGCAATCCTCCCACTCGGGGGCTTAGCTGCAGTCCAGTACTCGCCTAAGTTTAAAAAATCCTGCCCAGTGGTGAGCAACCCTCCCACTCGGGGGCTTAGTTGCAGTCCAGTACTCGCCTAAGTTTGTAAAATCCTCCCGAGTGGTGAGCAACCCACCCACTCGGGGGCTTAGCTACAGTCCAGTACTCGCCTAAGTTTGTAAAATCCTACCGAGGGGTGAGCAACCCTCCCACTCGGGGGCTTAGCTGCAGTCCAGTACTCGCCCAAGTTTAAAAAATCCTGTCGAGTGTTGAGCAATCCTCTCACTCGGGGGCTTAGCTGCAGTCCGGTACTCGCCTAAGTTTAAAAAATCCTGCCGAGTGGTGAGCAATCGTCCGACTCGGGGGCTTAGGTGCAGTCCAGTACTCGCCTAAGTTTGTAAAATCCTACCGAGTGTTGAGCAACCCTCCCACTCGGGGGCTTAGCTGCAGTACAGTACTCGCCTAAGTTTAAAAAATCCTGCCGAGTGGTGAGCAATCCTCCCACTCAGGGGCTTAGTTGTAGTCCAGTACTCGCCTAAGTTTGTAAAATCCTATCGAGTGGTGAGCAACCCTCCCACTCGGGGGCTTAGCTGCAGTCCGGTACTCGCCTAAGTTTACAAAATCCTGCCGAGTGATGAGCAATCCTCCCACTCGGGGGCTTAGCTGCAGCCCAGTACTCGCCTAAGATTGTAAAATCCTACCGAGTGGTGAGCCACCCTCCCACTCAGGGGCTTAGCTGCAGTCCATTACTCGCTAAAGTTTAAAAAATTCTGCTGAGTGATGAGCAATCTTCCCACTCGGGGGCTTAGCTGCAGTCCAGTACTCGCCTAAGTTTGTAAAATCCTACCGAGTGCTGAGCAACCCTCCCACTCGGGGGGTTAGCTGTAGTCCAGTACTCGCCTAAGTTTAAAAGATCCTGCTGAGTGATGGGCAATCCTCCAACTCGGGGGCTTAGCTACAGTCCAGTACTCGCCTAAGTTTGTAAAATCCTACCGAGTGGTGAGCAACCCTCCCACTCTGGGGCTTAGCTACAGTCCAGTACTCCCCTAAGTTTAAAAAATCCTGCCGAGTGGTGAGCAATCCTCCCACTCGTTGGCTTAGTTGCAGTCCAGTACTCGCCTAAGTTTGTAAAATCCTACCGAGGGGTGAGCAACCATCCCACTCGGAGGCTTAGCTGCAGTCCAGTACTCGCCCAAGTTTAAAAAATCCTGTCGAGTGTTGAGCAATCCTCCCACTCGGGGGCTTAGCTGCAGTCCAGTACTTGCCTAAGTTTAAAAAATCCTGCCGAGTGGTGAGCAACCCTCCCACTCTGGGGCTTAGCTGCAGTCTAGTACTCCCCTAAGTTTAAAAAATCCTGCCGAGTGGTGAGCAATCCTCCCACTCGGGGGCTTAGCTGCAGTACAGTACTCGCCTAAGTTTGTAAAATCCTACCGAGTGGTGAGCAACCCTCCCACTCTGGGGCTTAGCTACAGTCCAGTACTCCCCTAAGTTTAAAAAATCCTGCCGAGTGGTGAGCAATCATCCCACTCGTTGGCTTAGCTGCAGTCCAGTACTCGCCTAAGTTTGTAAAATCCTACCGAGGGGTGAGAAACCCTCCCACTCGGGGGCTTAGCTGCAGTCTAGTACTCGCCCAAGTTTAAAAAATCCTGTCGAGTGTTGAGCAATCCTCCCACTCGGGGGCTTAGCTGCAGTCCAGTACTCGCCTAAGTTTGTAAAATCCTACCGAGTGTTGAGCAATCGTCCCACTCGGGGGCTTAGCTGCAGTCCAGTACTCGCCTAAGTTTGTAAAATCCTACCGAGTGGTGAGCAACCCTCCCACTCGGGGGCTTAGCTGCAGTACAGTACTCGCCTAAGTTTAAAAAATCCTGCCGAGTGGTGAGCAATCCTCCCACTCGGGGGCTTAGTTGCAGTCCAGTACTCGCCTATGTTTGTAACATCCTACCGAGTGGTGAGCAACCCTCCCACTCGGGGGCTTAGCTGTAGTACAGTACTCGCCTAAGTTTGTAAAATCCTACCGAGTGGTGAGCAACCCTCCCACTCGGGGGCTTAGCTGCAGTCCGGTACTCGCCTAAGTTTAAAAAATCCTGCTGAGTGGTGAGCAACCCTCCTACTCGGCGGCTTAGTTGCAGTCCAGTACTCGCCTATGTTTGTAAAATCCCACTCGGGGGCTTAGCTGCAGTCCAGTACTCGCCTAAGTTTGTAAAATCCTACCGAGTGGTGAGCAACCCTCCCACTCGGGGGCTTAGCTGCAGTACAGTACTCGCCTAAGTTTAAAAAATCCTGTCGAGTGAAGAGCAATCCTCCCACTCGGGGTCTTAGCTGCAGTCCAGTACTCGCCTTAGTTTGTAAAATCCTACCGAGTGGTGAGCAACCCTCCCACTCGGGGGCCTAGCTGCAGTCCAGTACTTGCCTAAGTTTAAAAAATCCTGCTGAGTGATGAGCAATCCTCCAACTCGGGGCCTTAGCTACAGTCCAGTACTCGCCTAAGTTTGTAAAATCCAACCGAGTGGTGAGCAACCCTCCCACTCGGGGGCTTAGCTGCAGTCCAGTACTCGCCTAAGTTTAAAAAATCCTGCTGAGTGATGAGCAATCCTCCCACTCGGGGGCTTAGCTGCAGTCCAGTACTCGCCTAAGTTTGTCAAATCCTACCGAGTGGTGAGCAATCCTCCCACTCGGGGGCTTAGCTGCAGTCCAGTACTCGCCTAAGTTTGTAAAATCCTCCCGAGTGGTGAGCAACCCTCCCACTCGGGGGCTTAGCTGCAGTCCAGTACTCGCCTAAGTTTAAAAAATCTTGCTGAGTGGTGAGCAATCCTCCCACTCGGGGGCTTAGCTGCAGTCCAGTACTCGCCTAAGTTTAAAAAATCCTGCCGAGTGGTCAGCAATCCTCCCACTTAGGGGTTTAGCTGCAGTCCAGTACTAGCCTAAGTTTGTAAAATCCTACCGAGTGGTGAGCAACCCTCCCACTCGGCGGCTTAGCTGCAATCCAGTACTCGCCTAAGTTTAAAAAATGCTGTCGAGTGGTGAGCAACCCTCCCACTCGGGGGCTTAGCTGCAGTCCAGTACTCGCCTAAGTTTAAAAAATCCTGCCAAGTGGTGAGAAATCCTCCCACTCGGGGGCTTAGCTGCAGTCCAGTACTCGCATAAGTTTAAAAAATCCTGTCGAGTGAAGAGCAATCCTCCCACTCGGGGGCTTAGCTGCAGTCCAGTACTCTCCTAAGTTATTAAAATCCTGCCAAGTGGTGAGCAACTCTCCCACTCGGGGGCTTACCTGCAGTCCAGTACTCGCCTAAGTTTAAAAAATCCTGCCGAGTGGTGAGCAATCCTCCAACTCGGGGGCTTAGCTGCAGTCCAGTACTCGCCTAAGTTTGTAAAATCCTACCGAGTGGTGAGCAACCCTCCCACTCGGGGGCTTAGCTGCAGTACAGTACTCGCCTAAGTTTAAAAAATCCTGTCGAGTGAAGAGCAATCCTCCCACTCGGGGTCTTAGCTGCAGTCCAGTACTCGCCTAAGTTTGTAAAATCCTACCAAGTGGTGAGCAACTCTCCCAGTCAGGGGCTTAACTCCAGTCCAGTACTCGCCTAAGTTTAAAAAATCCTTCCGAGTGGTGAGCAATCCTCCAACTCGGGGGCTTAGCTGCAGTCGAGTACTCGCCTAAGTTTGTAAAATCCTACCGAGTGGTGAGCAACCCTCCCACTTGGGGGCTTAGCTGCAGTCCAGTACTCGCCTAAGTTTAAAAAATCCTGCTGAGTGATGAGCAATCCTCCAACTCGGGGCCTTAGCTACAGTCCAGTACTCGCCTAAGTTTGTATAATCCTACCGAGTGGTGAGCAACCCTCCCACTCGGGGGCTTAGCTGCAGTACAGTACTCGCCTAAGTTTAAAAAATCCTGTCGAGTGAAGAGCAATCCTCCCACTCGGGGTCTTAGCTGCAGTCCAGTACTCGCCTAAGTTTGTAAAATCCTACCAAGTGGTGAGCAACTCTCCCAGTCAGGGGCTTAACTCCAGTCCAGTACTCGCCTAAGTTTAAAAAATCCTTCCGAGTGGTGAGCAATCCTCCAACTCGGGGGCTTAGCTGCAGTCGAGTACTCGCCTAAGTTTGTAAAATCCTACCGAGTGGTGAGCAACCCTCCCACTTGGGGGCTTAGCTGCAGTCCAGTACTCGCCTAAGTTTAAAAAATCCTGCTGAGTGATGAGCAATCCTCCAACTCGGGGCCTTAGCTACAGTCCAGTACTCGCCTAAGTTTGTATAATCCTACCGAGTGGTGAGCAACCCTCCCACTCGGGGGCTTAGCTGCAGTCCAGTACTCGCCTAAGTTTAAAAAATCCTTCTGAGTGATGAGCAATCCTCCCACTCGGGGGCTTAGCTGCAGTCCAGTACTCGCCTAAGTTTGTCAAATCCTACCGAGTGGTGACCAATCCTCCCACTCGGGGGCTTAGCTGCAGTCCAGTACTCGCCTAAGTTTGTAAAATCCTCCCGAGTGGTTAGCAACCCTCGCACTCGGGGGCTTAGCTGCAGTCCAGTACTCGCCTAAGTTTAAAAAATCCTGCTGAGTGGTGAGCAATCCTCCCACTCGGGGGCTTAGCTGCAGTCGAGTACTAGCCTAAGTTTAAAAAATCCTGCCGAGTGGTGACCAATCCTCCCACTCGGGGGCTTAGCTGCAGTCCAGTACTCGACTAAGTTTAAAAAATCCTGCTGAGTGATGAGCAATCCTCCCACTCGGGGGCTTAGCAGCAGTCCCGTACTCGCCTAAGTTTAAAAAATCCTGCCGAGTGGTGACCAATCCTCCCACTCGGGGGCTTAGCTGCAGTCCAGTACTCGACTAAGTTTAAAAAATCCTGCTGAGTGATGAGCAATCCTCCCACTCGGGGGCTTAGCTGCAGTACAGTACTCGCCTAAGTTTAAAAAATCTTTTCGAGTGAAGAGCAATCCTCCCACTCGGGGGCTTAGCTGCAGTCCAGTACTCGCCTAAGTTTGTAAAATCCTACCAAGTGGTGAGCAACTCTCCCACTCGGGGGCTTACCTGCAGTCCAGTACTCGCCTAAGTTTAAAAAATCCTGCCGAGTGGTGAGCAATCCTCCAACTCGGGGGCTTAGCTGCAGTCCAGTACTCGCTTATGTTTGTAAAATCCTACCGAGTGGTGAGCAACCCTCCCACTCGGGGGCTTAGCTGCAGTACATTACTCGCCTAAGTTTAAAAATCATGTCGAGTGGTGAGAAATCCTCCCACTCGGGGGTTTTGCTCCAGTCCAATACTCGCCTAAGTTTGTAAAATCCAACCGAGTGGTGAGCAACCCTCCCACTCGGGAGCTTAGCTGCAGTCCAGTACTCGCGTAAGTTTAAATAATCGTGTCGAGTGCTGAGCAATCCTCCCACTCGGGGGCTTAGTTGTAGTCCAGTACTCGCCTAAGTTTGTAAAATCCTACAGAGTGGTGAGCAACCCTCCCACTCGGGGGCTTAGCTGCAGTCCGGTACTCGCCTAAGTTTAAAAAATCCTGCCGAGAGGTGAGAAATCCTCCCACTCGGGGGCTTAGCAGCAGTCCCGTACTCGCCTAAGTTTAAAAAATCCTGCCGAGTGGTGACCAATCCTCCCACTCGGGGGCTTAGCTGCAGTCCAGTACTCGACTAAGTTTAAAAAATCCTGCTGAGTGATGAGCAATCCTCCCACTCGGGGGCTTAGCTGCAGTACAGTACTCGCCTAAGTTTAAAAAATCTTTTCGAGTGAAGAGCAATCCTCCCACTCGGGGGCTTAGCTGCAGTCCAGTACTCGCCTAAGTTTGTAAAATCCTACCAAGTGGTGAGCAACTCTCCCACTCGGGGGCTTACCTGCAGTCCAGTACTCGCCTAAGTTTAAAAAATCCTGCCGAGTGGTGAGCAATCCTCCAACTCGGGGGCTTAGCTGCAGTCCAGTACTCGCTTATGTTTGTAAAATCCTACCGAGTGGTGAGCAACCCTCCCACTCGGGGGCTTAGCTGCAGTACATTACTCGCCTAAGTTTAAAAATCATGTCGAGTGGTGAGAAATCCTCCCACTCGGGGGTTTTGCTCCAGTCCAATACTCGCCTAAGTTTGTAAAATCCAACCGAGTGGTGAGCAACCCTCCCACTCGGGAGCTTAGCTGCAGTCCAGTACTCGCGTAAGTTTAAATAATCGTGTCGAGTGCTGAGCAATCCTCCCACTCGGGGGCTTAGTTGTAGTCCAGTACTCGCCTAAGTTTGTAAAATCCTACAGAGTGGTGAGCAACCCTCCCACTCGGGGGCTTAGCTGCAGTCCGGTACTCGCCTAAGTTTAAAAAATCCTGCCGAGAGGTGAGAAATCCTCCCACTCGGGGGCTTAGCAGCAGTCCCGTACTCGCCTAAGTTTAAAAAATCCTGCCGAGTGGTGACCAATCCTCCCACTCGAGGGCTTAGCTGCAGTCCAGTACTCGACTAAGTTTAAAAAATCCTGCTGAGTGATGAGCAATCCTCCCACTCGGGGGCTTAGCTGCAGTCCAGTACTCGCCTAAGTTTGTAAAATCCTACCGAGTGGTGAGCAACCCTCCCACTCGGGGGCTTAGCTGCAGTCCAGTACTCGCCTAAGTTTAAAAAATCCTGCTGAGTGATGAGCAATCCTCCCACCCGGGAGCTTAGCTGCAGTCCAGTACTCACCTAAGTTTGTAAAATCCTACCGAGTGGTGAGCAACCCTCCCACTCGGGGGCTTAGCTGCAGTCCAGTACTCGCCTAAGTTTAAAAAATCCTGCCAAGTGGTGAGAAATCCTCCCACTTGGGGCTTAGCTGCAGTACAGAACTCGCCTAAGTTTAAAAAATCCTGTCGAGTGAAGAGCAATCCTCGCACTCGGGGGCTTAGCTGCAGTCCAGTACTCTCCTAAGTTATTAAAATCCTACCAAGTGGTGAGCAACTCTCCCACTCGGGGGCTTACCTGCAGTCCAGTACTCGCCTAAGTTTAAAAAATCCTGCCGAGTGGTGAGCAATCCTCCAACTCGGGGGCTTAGCTGCAGTCCAGTACTCGCCTAAGTTTGTAAAATCCTACCGAGTGGTGAGCAACCCTCCCACTCGGGGGCTTAGCTGCAGTACAGTACTCGCCTAAGTTTAAAAAATCCTGTCGAGTGAAGAGCAATCCTCCCACTCGGGGTCTTAGCTGCAGTCCAGTACTCGCCTAAGTTTGTAAAATCCTACCAAGTGGTGAGCAACTCTCCCAGTCAGGGGCTTAACTCCAGTCCAGTACTCGCCTAAGTTTAAAAAATCCTTCCGAGTGGTGAGCAATCCTCCAACTCGGGGGCTTAGTTGCAGTCCAGTACTCGCCTAAGTTTGTAAAATCCTACCGAGTGGTGAGCAACCCTCCCACTCGGGGGCTTAGCTGCAGTACAGTACTCGCCTAAGTTTAAAAATCATGCCGAGTGGTGAGCAACCCTCCCACTCGGGGGCTTAGCTGCAGTACAGTACTCGCCTAAGTTTAAAAATCATGCCGAGTGGTGAGCAATCCTCCCACTTGGGGGTTTTGCTCCTGTCCAGTACTCGCCTAAGTTAAAAAAATCTTGTCGAGTGATGAGCAATCCTCCCACTTGGGGGCTTAGCTGCAGTCCAGTACTCGCATAAGTTTAAAAAATCGTACCAAGTGCTGTGCAATCCTCCCACTCGGGGGCTTAGTTGCAGTCCAGTACTCGCCTAAGTTTGTAAAATCCTACAGAGTGGTGAGCAACCCTCCCACTCGGGGGCTTACCTGCAGTCCGGTACTCGCCTATGTTTAAAAAATCCTGCCGAGTGGTGAGCAATCCTCCCACTCGGGGGCTTAGCTACAGTCCCGTACTCGCCTAAGTTTAAAAAATCCTGCTGAGTGGTGAACAATCCTCCCACTCGGGGGCTTAGCTGCAGTCCAGTACTCGACTAAGTTTAAAAAATCCTACCGAGTGATGAGCAATCCTCCCACTCGGGGGCTTAGCTGCAGTCCAGTACTCGCCTAAGTTTGTAAAATCCTACCGAGTGGTGACCAACCCTCCCACTTGGGGGCTTAGCTGCAGTCCCGTACTTGCCTAAGTTTAAAAAATCCTGCTGAGTGATGAGTAATCCTCCCACTCGGGCGCTTAACTGCAGTCCAGTACTCGCCTAAGTTTGTAAAATCCTACCGAGTGGTGAGCAACCCTCCCACTTGGGGGCTTAGCTGCAGTCCAGTACTCACCTAAGTTTAAAAAATCCTGCTGAGTGATGAGCAATCCTCCAACTCGGGGCCTTAGCTACAGTCCAGTACTCGCCTAAGTTTGTATAATCCTACCGAGTGGTGAGCAACCCTCCCACTCGGGGGCTTAGCTGCAGTCCAGTACTCGCCTAAGTTTAAAAAATCCTTCTGAGTGATGAGCAATCCTCCCACTCGGGGGCTTAGCTGCAGTCCAGTACTCGCCTAAGTTTGTCAAATCCTACCGAGTGGTGACCAATCCTCCCACTCGGGGGCTTAGCTGCAGTCCAGTACTCGCCTAAGTTTGTAAAATCCTCCCGAGTGGTTAGCAACCCTCGCACTCGGGGGCTTAGCTGCAGTCCAGTACTCGCCTAAGTTTAAAAAATCCTGCTGAGTGGTGAGCAATCCTCCCACTCGGGGGCTTAGCTGCAGTCGAGTACTCGCCTAAGTTTAAAAAATCCTGCCGAGTGGTGACCAATCCTCCCACTCGGGGGCTTAGCTGCAGTCCAGTACTCGACTAAGTTTAAAAAATCCTGCTGAGTGATGAGCAATCCTCCCACTCGGGGGCTTAGCAGCAGTCCCGTACTCGCCTAAGTTTAAAAAATCCTGCCGAGTGGTGACCAATCCTCCCACTCGGGGGCTTAGCTGCAGTCCAGTACTCGACTAAGTTTAAAAAATCCTGCTGAGTGATGAGCAATCCTCCCACTCGGGGGCTTAGCTGCAGTACAGTACTCGCCTAAGTTTAAAAAATCTTTTCGAGTGAAGAGCAATCCTCCCACTCGGGGGCTTAGCTGCAGTCCAGTACTCGCCTAAGTTTGTAAAATCCTACCAAGTGGTGAGCAACTCTCCCACTCGGGGGCTTACCTGCAGTCCAGTACTCGCCTAAGTTTAAAAAATCCTGCCGAGTGGTGAGCAATCCTCCAACTCGGGGGCTTAGCTGCAGTCCAGTACTCGCTTATGTTTGTAAAATCCTACCGAGTGGTGAGCAACCCTCCCACTCGGGGGCTTAGCTGTAGTACATTACTCGCCTAAGTTTAAAAATCATGTCGAGTGGTGAGAAATCCTCCCACTCGGGGGTTTTGCTCCAGTCCAATACTCGCCTAAGTTTGTAAAATCCAACCGAGTGGTGAGCAACCCTCCCACTCGGGAGCTTAGCTGCAGTCCAGTACTCGCGTAAGTTTAAATAATCGTGTCGAGTGCTGAGCAATCCTCCCACTCGGGGGCTTAGTTGTAGTCCAGTACTCGCCTAAGTTTGTAAAATCCTACAGAGTGGTGAGCAACCCTCCCACTCGGGGGCTTAGCTGCAGTCCGGTACTCGCCTAAGTTTAAAAAATCCTGCCGAGAGGTGAGAAATCCTCCCACTCGGGGGCTTAGCAGCAGTCCCGTACTCGCCTAAGTTTAAAAAATCCTGCCGAGTGGTGACCAATCCTCCCACTCGGGGGCTTAGCTGCAGTCCAGTACTCGACTAAGTTTAAAAAATCCTGCTGAGTGATGAGCAATCCTCCCACTCGGGGGCTTAGCTGCAGTCCAGTACTCGCCTAAGTTTGTAAAATCCTACCGAGTGGTGAGCAACCCTCCCACTCGGGGGCTTAGCTGTAGTCCAGTACTCGCCTAAGTTTAAAAAATCCTGCTGAGTGATGAGCAATCCTCCCACCCGGGAGCTTAGCTGCAGTCCAGTACTCACCTAAGTTTGTAAAATCCTACCGAGTGGTGAGCAACCCTCCCACTCGGGGGCTTAGCTGCAGTCCAGTACTCGCCTAAGTTTAAAAAATCCTGCCAAGTGGTGAGAAATCCTCCCACTTGGGGCTTAGCTGCAGTACAGAACTCGCCTAAGTTTAAAAAATCCTGTCGAGTGAAGAGCAATCCTCGCACTCGGGGGATTAGCTGCAGTCCAGTACTCTCCTAAGTTATTAAAATCCTACCAAGTGGTGAGCAACTCTCCCACTCGGGGGCTTACCTGCAGTCCAGTACTCGCCTAAGTTTAAAAAATCCTGCCGAGTGGTGAGCAATCCTCCAACTCGGGGGCTTAGCTGCAGTCCAGTACTCGCCTAAGTTTGTAAAATCCTACCGAGTGGTGAGCAACCCTCCCACTCGGGGGCTTAGCTGCAGTACAGTACTCGCCTAAGTTTAAAAAATCCTGTCGAGTGAAGAGCAATCCTCCCACTCGGGGTCTTAGCTGCAGTCCAGTACTCGCCTAAGTTTGTAAAATCCTACCAAGTGGTGAGCAACTCTCCCAGTCAGGGGCTTAACTCCAGTCCAGTACTCGCCTAAGTTTAAAAAATCCTTCCGAGTGGTGAGCAATCCTCCAACTCGGGGGCTTAGCTGCAGTCCAGTACTCGCCTAAGTTTGTAAAATCCTACCGAGTGGTGAGCAACCCTCCCACTCGGGGGCTTAGCTGCAGTACAGTACTCGCCTAAGTTTAAAAATCATGCCGAGTGGTGAGCAACCCTCCCACTCGGGGGCTTAGCTGCAGTACAGTACTCGCCTAAGTTTAAAAATCATGCCGAGTGGTGAGCAATCCTCCCACTTGGGGGTTTTGCTCCTGTCCAGTACTCGCCTATGTTTAAAAAATCTTGTCGAGTGATGAGCATTCCTCCCACTCGGGGGCTTAGCTGCAGTCCAGTACTCGCATAAGTTTAAAAAATCGTACCAAGTGCTGTGCAATCCTCCCACTCGGGGGCTTAGTTGCAGTCCAGTACTCGCCTAAGTTTGTAAAATCCTACAGAGTGGTGAGCAACCCTCCCACTCGGGGGCTTACCTGCAGTCCGGTACTCGCCTATGTTTAAAAAATCCTGCCGAGTGGTGAGCAATCCTCCCACTCGGGGGCTTAGCTACAGTCCCGTACTCGCCTAAGTTTAAAAAATCCTGCTGAGTGGTGAACAATCCTCCCACTCGGGGGCTTAGCTGCAGTCCAGTACTCGACTAAGTTTAAAAAATCCTACCGAGTGATGAGCAATCCTCCCACTCGGGGGCTTAGCTGCAGTCCAGTACTCGCCTAAGTTTGTAAAATCCTACCGAGTGGTGACCAACCCTCCCACTTGGGGGCTTAGCTGCAGTCCCGTACTTGCCTAAGTTTAAAAAATCCTGCTGAGTGATGAGTAATCCTCCCACTCGGGCGCTTAACTGCAGTCCAGTACTCGCCTAAGTTTGTAAAATCCTACCGAGTGGTGAGCAACCCTCCCACTTGGGGGCTTAGCTGCAGTCCAGTACTCGCCTAAGTTTAAAAAATCCTGCTGAGTGATGAGCAATCCTCCAACTCGGGGCCTTAGCTACAGTCCAGTACTCGCCTAAGTTTGTATAATCCTACCGAGTGGTGAGCAACCCTCCCACTCGGGGGCTTAGCTGCAGTCCAGTACTCGCCTAAGTTTAAAAAATCCTTCTGAGTGATGAGCAATCCTCCCACTCGGGGGCTTAGCTGCAGTCCAGTACTCGCCTAAGTTTGTCAAATCCTACCGAGTGGTGAGCAATCCTCCCACTCGGGGGCTTAGCTGCAGTCCAGTACTCGCCTAAGTTTGTAAAATCCTCCCGAGTGGTTAGCAACCCTCGCACTCGGGGGCTTAGCTGCAGTCCAGTACTCGCCTAAGTTTAAAAAATCCTGCTGAGTGGTGAGCAATCCTCCCACTCGGGGGCTTAGCTGCAGTCGAGTACTCGCCTAAGTTTAAAAAATCCTGCCGAGTGGTGACCAATCCTCCCACTCGGGGGCTTAGCTGCAGTCCAGTACTCGACTAAGTTTAAAAAATCCTACCGAGTGATGAGCAATCCTCCCACTCGGGGGCTTAGCTGCAGTCCAGTACTCGCCTAAGTTTGTAAAATCCTACCGAGTGGTGACCAACCCTCCCACTTGGGGGCTTAGCTGCAGTCCCGTACTTGCCTAAGTTTAAAAAATCCTGCTGAGTGATGAGTAATCCTCCCACTCGGGCGCTTAACTGCAGTCCAGTACTCGCCTAAGTTTGTAAAATCCTACCGAGTGGTGAGCAACCCTCCCACTTGGGGGCTTAGCTGCAGTCCAGTACTCGCCTAAGTTTAAAAAATCCTGCTGAGTGATGAGCAATCCTCCAACTCGGGGCCTTAGCTACAGTCCAGTACTCGCCTAAGTTTGTATAATCCTACCGAGTGGTGAGCAACCCTCCCACTCGGGGGCTTAGCTGCAGTCCAGTACTCGCCTAAGTTTAAAAAATCCTTCTGAGTGATGAGCAATCCTCCCACTCGGGGGCTTAGCTGCAGTCCAGTACTCGCCTAAGTTTGTAAAATCCTCCCGAGTGGTTAGCAACCCTCGCACTCGGGGGCTTAGCTGCAGTCCAGTACTCGCCTAAGTTTAAAAAATCCTGCTGAGTGGTGAGCAATCCTCCCACTCGGGGGCTTAGCTGCAGTCGAGTACTCGCCTAAGTTTAAAAAATCCTGCCGAGTGGTGACCAATCCTCCCACTCGGGGGCTTAGCTGCAGTCCAGTACTCGACTAAGTTTAAAAAATCCTGCTGAGTGATGAGCAATCCTCCCACTCGGGGGCTTAGCAGCAGTCCCGTACTCGCCTAAGTTTAAAAAATCCTGCCGAGTGGTGACCAATCCTCCCACTCGGGGGCTTAGCTGCAGTCCAGTACTCGACTAAGTTTAAAAAATCCTGCTGAGTGATGAGCAATCCTCCCACTCGGGGGCTTAGCTGCAGTACAGTACTCGCCTAAGTTTAAAAAATCTTTTCGAGTGAAGAGCAATCCTCCCACTCGGGGGCTTAGCTGCAGTCCAGTACTCGCCTAAGTTTGTAAAATCCTACCAAGTGGTGAGCAACTCTCCCACTCGGGGGCTTACCTGCAGTCCAGTACTCGCCTAAGTTTAAAAAATCCTGCCGAGTGGTGAGCAATCCTCCAACTCGGGGGCTTAGCTGCAGTCCAGTACTCGCTTATGTTTGTAAAATCCTACCGAGTGGTGAGCAACCCTCCCACTCGGGGGCTTAGCTGCAGTACATTACTCGCCTAAGTTTAAAAATCATGTCGAGTGGTGAGAAATCCTCCCACTCGGGGGTTTTGCTCCAGTCCAATACTCGCCTAAGTTTGTAAAATCCAACCGAGTGGTGAGCAACCCTCCCACTCGGGAGCTTAGCTGCAGTCCAGTACTCGCGTAAGTTTAAATAATCGTGTCGAGTGTTGAGCAATCCTCCCACTCGGGGGCTTAGTTGTAGTCCAGTACTCGCCTAAGTTTGTAAAATCCTACAGAGTGGTGAGCAACCCTCCCACTCGGGGGCTTAGCTGCAGTCCGGTACTCGCCTAAGTTTAAAAAAATCCTGCCGAGAGGTGAGAAATCCTCCCACTCGGGGGCTTAGCAGCAGTCCCGTACTCGCCTAAGTTTAAAAAATCCTGCCGAGTGGTGACCAATCCTCCCACTCGGGGGCTTAGCTGCAGTCCAGTACTCGACTAAGTTTAAAAAATCCTGCTGAGTGATGAGCAATCCTCCCACTCGGGGGCTTAGCTGCAGTCCAGTACTCGCCTAAGTTTGTAAAATCCTACCGAGTGGTGAGCAACCCTCCCACTCGGGGGCTTAGCTGCAGTCCAGTACTCGCCTAAGTTTAAAAAATCCTGCTGAGTGATGAGCAATCCTCCCACCCGGGAGCTTAGCTGCAGTCCAGTACTCACCTAAGTTTGTAAAATCCTACCGAGTGGTGAGAAACCCTCCCACTCGGGGGCTTAGCTGCAGTCCAGTACTCGCCTAAGTTTAAAAAATCCTGCCAAGTGGTGAGAAATCCTCCCACTTGGGGCTTAGCTGCAGTACAGAACTCGCCTAAGTTTAAAAAATCCTGTCGAGTGAAGAGCAATCCTCGCACTCGGGGGCTTAGCTGCAGTCCAGTACTCTCCTAAGTTATTAAAATCCTACCAAGTGGTGAGCAACTCTCCCACTCGGGGGCTTACCTGCAGTCCAGTACTCGCCTAAGTTTAAAAAATCCTGCCGAGTGGTGAGCAATCCTCCAACTCGGGGGCTTAGCTGCAGTCCAGTACTCGCCTAAGTTTGTAAAATCCTACCGAGTGGTGAGCAACCCTCCCACTCGGGGGCTTAGCTGCAGTACAGTACTCGCCTAAGTTTAAAAAATCCTGTCGAGTGAAGAGCAATCCTCCCACTCGGGGTCTTAGCTGCAGTCCAGTACTCGCCTAAGTTTGTAAAATCCTACCAAGTGGTGAGCAACTCTCCCAGTCAGGGGCTTAACTCCAGTCCAGTACTCGCCTAAGTTTAAAAAATCCTTCCGAGTGGTGAGCAATCCTCCAACTCGGGGGCTTAGCTGCAGTCAAGTACTCGCCTAAGTTTGTAAAATCCTACCGAGTGGTGAGCAACCCTCCCACTCGGGGGCTTAGCTGCAGTACAGTACTCGCCTAAGTTTAAAAATCATGCCGAGTGGTGAGCAACCCTCCCACTCGGGGGCTTAGCTGCAGTACAGTACTCGCCTAAGTTTAAAAATCATGCCGAGTGGTGAGCAATCCTCCCACTTGGGGGTTTTGCTCCTGTCCAGTACTCGCCTAAGTTTAAAAAATCTGGTCGAGTGATGAGCAATCCTCCCACTCGGGGGCTTAGCTGCAGTCCAGTACTCGCATAAGTTTAAAAAATCGTACCAAGTGCTGTGCAATCCTCCCACTCGGGGGCTTAGTTGCAGTCCAGTACTCGCCTAAGTTTGTAAAATCCTACAGAGTGGTGAGCAACCCTCCCACTCGGGGGCTTACCTGCAGTCCGGTACTCGCCTATGTTTAAAAAATCCTGCCGAGTGGTGAGCAATCCTCCCACTCGGGGGCTTAGCTACAGTCCCGTACTCGCCTAAGTTTAAAAAATCCTGCTGAGTGGTGAACAATCCTCCCACTCGGGGGCTTAGCTGCAGTCCAGTACTCGACTAAGTTTAAAAAATCCTACCGAGTGATGAGCAATCCTCCCACTCGGGGGCTTAGCTGTAGTCCAGTACTCGCCTAAGTTTGTAAAATCCTACCGAGTGGTGAGCAACCCTCCCACTTGGGGGCTTAGCTGCAGTCCCGTACTTGCCTAAGTTTAAAAAATCCTGCTGAGTGATGAGTAATCCTCCCACTCGGGCGCTTAACTGCAGTCCAGTACTCGCCTAAGTTTGTAAAATCCTACCGAGTGGTGAGCAACCCTCCCACTTGGGGCTTAGCTGCAGTCCAGTACTCGCCTAAGTTTAAAAAATCCTGCTGAGTGATGAGCAATCCTCCAACTCGGGGCCTTAGCTACAGTCCAGTACTCGCCTAAGTTTGTATAATCCTACCGAGTGGTGAGCAACCCTCCCACTCGGGGGCTTAGCTGCAGTCCAGTACTCGCCTAAGTTTAAAAAATCCTTCTGAGTGATGAGCAATCCTCCCACTCGGGGGCTTAGCTGCAGTCCAGTACTCGCCTAAGTTTGTCAAATCCTACCGAGTGGTGAGCAATCCTCCCACTCGGGGGCTTAGCTGCAGTCCAGTACTCGCCTAAGTTTGTAAAATCCTCCCGAGTGGTTAGCAACCCTCCCACTCGGGGGCTTAGCTGCAGTCCAGTACTCGCCTATGTTTAAAAAATCCTGCTGAGTGGTGAGCAATCCTCCCACTCGGGGGCTTAGCTACAGTCCAGTACTCGCCTAAGTTTAAAAAATCCTGCCGAGTGGTGAGCAATCCTCCCACTCAGGGGTTTAGCTGCAGTCCAGTACTAGCCAAAGTATGTATAATCCTACCGAGTGGTGAGCAACCCTCCCACTCGGCGGCTTAGCTGCAGTCCAGTACTCGCTTAGGTTTGTAAAATCCTACCGAGTGGTGAGCAACCCTCCCACTCGGGGGCTTAGCTGCACTACATTACTCGCCTAAGTTTAAAAATCATGTCGAGTGGTGAGAAATCCTCCCACTCGGGGGTTTTGCTCCAGTCCAATACTCGCCTAAGTTTGTAAAATCCAACCGAGTGGTGAGCAACCCTCCCACTCGGGAGCTTAGCTGTAGTCCAGTACTCGCGTAAGTTTAAATAATCGTGTCGAGTGCTGAGCAATCCTCCCACTCGGGGGCTTAGTTGCAGTCCAGTACTCGCCTAAGTTTGTAAAATCCTACAGAGTGGTGAGCAACCCTCCCACTTGGGGGCTTAGCTGCAGTCCGGTACTCACCTAAGTTTAAAAAATCCTGCCGAGAGGTGAGAAATCCTCCCACTCGGGGGCTTAGCAGCAGTCCCGTACTCGCCTAAGTTTAAAAAATCCTGCCGAGTGGTGACCAATCCTCCCACTCGGGGGCTTAGCTGCAGTCCAGTACTCGACTAAGTTTAAAAAATCCTGCTGAGTGATGAGCAATCCTCCCACTCGGGGGCTTAGCTGCAGTCCAGTACTCGCCTAAGTTTGTAAAATCCTACCGAGTGGTGAGCAACCCTCCCACTGGGGGGCTTAGCTGCAGTCCAGTACTCGCCTAAGTTTAAAAAATCCTGCTGAGTGATGAGCAATCCTCCCACCCGGGAGCTTAGCTGCAGTCCAGTAGTCACCTAAGTTTGTAAAATCCTACCGAGTGGTGAGCAACCCTCCCACTCGGGGGCTTAGCTGCAGTCCAGTACTCGCCTATGTTTAAAAAATCCTGCTGACTGATGAGCAATCCTCCCACTCGGGGGCTTAGCTGCAGTCCAGTACTCGCCTAAGTTTGTCAAATCCTACCGAGTGGTGAGCAATCCTCCCACTCGGGGGCTTAGCTGCAGTCCAGTACTCGCCTAAGTTTGTAAAATCCTCCCGAGTGGTGAGCAACCCTCCCACTCGGGGGCTTAGCTGCAGTCCAGTACTCGCCTATGTTTAAAAAATCCTGCTGACTGATGAGCAATCCTCCCACTCGGGGGCTTAGCTGCAGTCCAGTACTCGCCTAAGTTTGTCAAATCCTACCGAGTGGTGAGCAATCCTCCCACTCGGGGGCTTAGCTGCAGTCCAGTACTCGCCTAAGTTTGTAAAATCCTCCCGAGTGGTGAGCAACCCTCCCACTCGGGGGCTTAGCTGCAGTCCAGTACTCGCCTAAGTTTGTCAAATCCTACCGAGTGGTGAGCAACCCTCCCACTCGGGGGCTTAGCTGCAGTCCAGTACTCGCCTAAGTTTCTCAAATCCTACCGAGTGGTGAGCAATCCTCCCACTTGGGGGCTTAGCTGCAGTCCAGTACTCGCCTAAGTTTAAAAAATCCTGCTGAGTGGTGAGCAATCCTCCCACTCGGGGCTTAGCTGCAGTCCAGTACTCGCCTAAGTTTGTCAAATCCTACCGAGTGGTGAGCAATCCTCCCACTCGGGGGCTTAGCTGCAGTCCAGTACTCGCCTAAGTTTAAAAAATCATGCCGAGTGCTGAGCAATCCTCCCACTCGGGGGCTTAGTTGCAGTCCAGTACTCGCCTAAGTTTGTAAAATCCTACAAAGTGGTGAGCAACCCTCCCACTCGGGGGCTTAGCTGCAGTCCAGTACTCGCCTAAGTTTGTAAAATCCTGCTGAGTGGTGAGCAATCCTCCCACTCGGGGGCTTAGCTGCAGTCCAGTACTCGCCTAAGTTTAAAAAATCCTGCCGAGTGGTGAGCAATCCTCCCACTCAGGGGTTTAGCTGCAGTCCAGTACTAGCGTAAGTTTAAAAAATCGTGCCGAGTGCTGAGCAATCCTCCCACTCGGGGGCTTAGTTGCAGTCCAGTACTCGCCTAAGTTTGTAAAATCCTACAGAGTGGTGAGCAACCCTCCCACTCGGGGGCTTAGCTGCAGTCCGGTACTCGCCTAAGTTTAAAAAATCCTGCCGAGTGGTGAGCAATCCTCCCACTCGGGGGCTTAGCTGCAGTCCCGTACTCACCTAACTTTAAAAAATCCTGCCAAGTGGTGACCAATCCTCCCACTCGGGGGCTTAGATGCAGTCCAGTACTCAACTAAGTTTAAAAAATCCTGCCGAGTGATGAGCAATCCTCCCACTCGGGGGCTTAGCTGCTGTCCAGTACTCGCCTAAGTTTGTAAAATCCTACCGAGTGGTGAGCAACCCTCCCACTCGGGGGCTTAGCTGCAGTACAGTACTCGCCTAAGTTTAAAAAATCCTGTCGAGTGAAGAGCAATCCTCCCACTCGGGGTCTTAGCTGCAGTCCAGTACTCGCCTAAGTTTGTAAAATCCTACCAAGTGGTGAGCAACTCTCCCAGTCAGGGGCTTAACTCCAGTCCAGTACTCGCCTAAGTTTAAAAAATCCTTCCGAGTGGTGAGCAATCCTCCAACTCGGGGGCTTAGCTGCAGTCAAGTACTAGCCTAAGTTTGTAAAATCCTACCGAGTGGTGAGCAACCCTCCCACTCGGGGGCTTAGCTGCAGTACAGTACTCGCCTAAGTTTAAAAATCATGCCGAGTGGTGAGCAACCCTCCCACTCGGGGGCTTAGCTGCAGTACAGTACTCGCCTAAGTTTAAAAATCATGCCGAGTGGTGAGCAATCCTCCCACTTGGGGGTTTTGCTCCTGTCCAGTACTCGCCTAAGTTTAAAAAATCTGGTTGAGTGATGAGCAATCCTCCCACTCGGGGGCTTAGCTGCAGTCCAGTACTCGCATAAGTTTAAAAAATCGTACCAAGTGCTGTGCAATCCTCCCACTCGGGGGCTTAGTTGCAGTCCAGTACTCGCCTAAGTTTGTAAAATCCTACAGAGTGGTGAGCAACCCTCCCACTCGGGGGCTTACCTGCAGTCCGGTACTCGCCTATGTTTAAAAAATCCTGCCGAGTGGTGAGCAATCCTCCCACTCGGGGGCTTAGCTACAGTCCCGTACTCGCCTAAGTTTAAAAAATCCTGCTGAGTGGTGAACAATCCTCCCACTCGGGGGCTTAGCTGCAGTCCAGTACTCGACTAAGTTTAAAAAATCCTACCGAGTGATGAGCAATCCTCCCACTCGGGGGCTTAGCTGCAGTCCAGTACTCGCCTAAGTTTGTAAAATCCTACCGAGTGGTGAGCAACCCTCCCACTTGGGGGCTTAGCTGCAGTCCCGTACTTGCCTAAGTTTAAAAAATCCTGCTGAGTGATGAGTAATCCTCCCACTCGGGCGCTTAACTGCAGTCCAGTACTCGCCTAAGTTTGTAAAATCCTACCGAGTGGTGAGCAACCCTCCCACTTGGGGGCTTAGCTGCAGTCCAGTACTCGCCTAAGTTTAAAAAATCCTGCTGAGTGATGAGCAATCCTCCAACTCGGGGCCTTAGCTACAGTCCAGTACTCGCCTAAGTTTGTATAATCCTACCGAGTGGTGAGCAACCCTCCCACTCGGGGGCTTAGCTGCAGTCCAGTACTCGCCTAAGTTTAAAAAATCCTTCTGAGTGATGAGCAATCCTCCCACTCGGGGGCTTAGCTGCAGTCCAGTACTCGCCTAAGTTTGTCAAATCCTACCGAGTGGTGAGCAATCCTCCCACTCGGGGGCTTAGCTGCAGTCCAGTACTCGCCTAAGTTTGTAAAATCCTCCCGAGTGGTTAGCAACCCTCCCACTCGGGGGCTTAGCTGCAGTCCAGTACTCGCCTAAGTTTAAAAAATCCTACTGAGTGGTGAGCAATCCTCCCACTCGGGGGCTTAGCTACAGTCCAGTACTCGCCTAAGTTTAAAAAATCCTGCCGAGTGGTGAGCAATCCTCCCACTCAGGGGTTTAGCTGCAGTCCAGTACTAGCCAAAGTATGTATAATCCTACCGAGTGGTGAGCAACCCTCCCACTCGGCGGCTTAGCTGCAGTCCAGTACTCGCCTATGTTTAAAAAATCATGTCGAGTGGTGAGCAACCCTTCCACTCGGGGGCTTAGCTGTAGTCCAGTACTCGCCTAAGTTTTAAAAATCCTGCCGAGTGGTGAGAAACCCTCCCTCTTGGGGCTTAGCTGCAGTACAGTACTCGCCTAAGTTTAAAAAATCTTTTCGAGTGAAGAGCAATCCTCCCACTCGGGGGCTTAGCTGCAGTCCAGTACTCGCCTAAGTTTGTAAAATCCTACCAAGTGGTGAGCAACTCTCCCACTCGGGGGCTTACCTGCAGTCTAGTACTCGCCTAAGTTTAAAAAATCCTGCCGAGTGGTGAGCAATCCTCCAACTCGGGGGCTTAGCTGCAGTCCAGTACTCGCTTAGGTTTGTAAAATCCTACCGAGTGGTGAGCAACCCTCCCACTCGGGGGCTTAGCTGCACTACATTACTCGCCTAAGTTTAAAAATCATGTCGAGTGGTGAGAAATCCTCCCACTCGGGGGTTTTGCTCCAGTCCAATACTCGCCTAAGTTTGTAAAATCCAACCGAGTGGTGAGCAACCCTCCCACTCGGGAGCTTAGCTGCAGTCCAGTACTCGCGTAAGTTTAAATAATCGTGTCGAGTGCTGAGCAATCCTCCCACTCGGGGGCTTAGTTGCAGTCCAGTACTCGCCTAAGTTTGTAAAATCCTACAGAGTGGTGAGCAACCCTCCCACTTGGGGGCTTAGCTGCAGTCCGGTACTCACCTAAGTTTAAAAAATCCTGCCGAGAGGTGAGAAATCCTCCCACTCGGGGGCTTAGCAGCAGTCCCGTACTCGCCTAAGTTTAAAAAATCCTGCCGAGTGGTGACCAATCCTCCCACTCGGGGGCTTAGCTGCAGTCCAGTACTCGACTAAGTTTAAAAAATCCTGCTGAGTGATGAGCAATCCTCCCACTCGGGGGCTTAGCTGCAGTCCAGTACTCGCCTAAGTTTGTAAAATCCTACCGAGTGGTGAGCAACCCTCCCACTGGGGGGCTTAGCTGCAGTCCAGTACTCGCCTAAGTTTAAAAAATCCTGCTGAGTGATGAGCAATCCTCCCACCCGGGAGCTTAGCTGCAGTCCAGTACTCACCTAAGTTTGTAAAATCCTACCGAGTGGTGAGCAACCCTCCCACTCGGGGGCTTAGCTGCAGTCCAGTACTCGCCTATGTTTAAAAAATCCTGCTGACTGATGAGCAATCCTCCCACTCGGGGGCTTAGCTGCAGTCCAGTACTCGCCTAAGTTTGTCAAATCCTACCGAGTGGTGAGCAATCCTCCCACTCGGGGGCTTAGCTGCAGTCCAGTACTCGCCTAAGTTTGTAAAATCCTCCCGAGTGGTGAGCAACCCTCCCACTCGGGGGCTTAGCTGCAGTCCAGTACTCGCCTATGTTTAAAAAATCCTGCTGACTGATGAGCAATCCTCCCACTCGGGGGCTTAGCTGCAGTCCAGTACTCGCCTAAGTTTGTCAAATCCTACCGAGTGGTGAGCAATCCTCCCACTCGGGGGCTTAGCTGCAGTCCAGTACTCGCCTAAGTTTGTAAAATCCTCCCGAGTGGTGAGCAACCCTCCCACTCGGGGGCTTAGCTGCAGTCCAGTACTCGCCTAAGTTTGTCAAATCCTACCGAGTGGTGAGCAACCCTCCCACTCGGGGGCTTAGCTGCAGTCCAGTACTCGCCTAAGTTTCTCAAATCCTACCGAGTGGTGAGCAATCCTCCCACTTGGGGGCTTAGCTGCAGTCCAGTACTCGCCTAAGTTTAAAAAATCCTGCTGAGTGGTGAGCAATCCTCCCACTCGGGGCTTAGCTGCAGTCCAGTACTCGCCTAAGTTTGTCAAATCCTAGCGAGTGGTGAGCAATCCTCCCACTCGGGGGCTTAGCTGCAGTCCAGTACTCGCCTAAGTTTAAAAAATCATGCCGAGTGCTGAGCAATCCTCCCACTCGGGGGCTTAGTTGCAGTCCAGTACTCGCCTAAGTTTGTAAAATCCTACAAAGTGGTGAGCAACCCTCCCACTCGGGGGCTGAGCTGCAGTCCAGTACTCGCCTAAGTCTATAAAATCCTGCTGAGTGGTGAGCAATCCTCCCACTCGGGGGCTTAGCTGCAGTCCAGTACTCGCCTAAGTTTAAAAAATCCTGCCGAGTGGTGAGCAATCCTCCCACTCAGGGGTTTAGCTGCAGTCCAGTACTAGCGTAAGTTTAAAAAATCGTGCCGAGTGCTGAGCAATCCTCCCACTCGGGGGCTTAGTTGCAGTCCAGTACTCGCCTAAGTTTGTAAAATCCTACAGAGTGGTGAGCAACCCTCCCACTCGGGGGCTTAGCTGCAGTCCGGTACTCGCCTAAGTTTAAAAAATCCTGCCGAGTGGTGAGCAATCCTCCCACTCGGGGGCTTAGCTGCAGTCCCGTACTCACCTAAGTTTAAAAAATCCTGCCAAGTGGTGACCAATCCTCCCACTCGGGGGCTTAGCTGCAGTCCAGTACTCAACTAAGTTTAAAAAATCCTGCCGAGTGATGAGCAATCCTCCCACTCGGGGGCTTAGCTGCTGTCCAGTACTCGCCTAAGTTTGTAAAATCCTACCGAGTGGTGAGCAAC
Source organism: Triticum urartu (assembly GCF_056163025.1). Taxonomy (NCBI): domain Eukaryota; kingdom Viridiplantae; phylum Streptophyta; class Magnoliopsida; order Poales; family Poaceae; genus Triticum; species Triticum urartu. The sequence continues at coordinate 502,755,606 of NC_141877.1, forward strand.
CCTCCCACTCGGGGGCTTAGCTGCAGTCCAGTACTCGCCTAAGTTTAAAAAATCCTGCTGAGTGATGAGCAATCCTCCCACTCGGGGGCTTAACTGCAGTCCAGTACTCGCCTAAGTTTGTAAAATCCTACTGAGTGGTGAGCAACCCTCCCACTCGGGGGCTTAGCTGCAGTTCAGTACTCGCCTAAGTTTAAAAAATCCTGCTGAGTGATGAGCAATCCTCACACTCGGGGGCTTAGCTGAAGTCCGCTACTCGCCTATGTTTGTAAAATCCTACCGAGTGGTGAGCAACCCTCCCACTCGGGGGTTTTGCTCCAGTCCAGTACTCGCCTAAGTTTGTAAGATCCAACCGAGTGGTGAGCAACCCTCCCACTCGGGGGCTTAGCTGCAGTCCAGTACTCGCGTAAGTTTAAAAAATCCTACCGAGTGGTGAGCAATCCTCCAACTCGAGGGCTTAGTTGCAGTCCAGTACTAGCCTAAGTTTGTAAAATCCTACCGAGTGGTGAGCAACCCTCCCACTCGGGGGCTTAGCGACAGTCCGGTACTCGCCTAAGTTTAAAAAATCCTGCCGAGTGGTGAGCAATCCTCCCACTCGGGGGCTTAGCTGCAGTCCAGTACTCGCCTAAGTTTAAAAAATCCTGCCGAGTGCTGACCAATCCTCCCACTCGGGGGCTTAGCTGCAGTCCAATACTCGACTAAGTTTAAAAAATCCTGCCGAGTGGTGAGCAATCCTCCCACTCGGGGGTTTTGCTCCAGTCCAGTACTCGCCTATGTTTGTAAAATCCAACCGAGTGGTGAGCAACCCTCCCACTCGGGGGCTTAGCTGCAGTCCAGTACTCGCGTAAGTTTAAAAAATCCAGCCGAGTGGTGAGCAATCCTCCAACTCGGGGGCTTAGTTGTAGTCCAGTACTTGCCTACGTTTGTAAAATCCTACCGAGTGGTGAGCAACCCTCCCACTCGCGGCTTAGCTACAGTCCGGTACTCGCCTAAGTTTAAAAAATCCTGCCGAGTGGTGAGCAATCCTCCCACTCGGGGGCTTAGCTGCAGTCCAGTACTCGCCTAAGTTTAAAAAATACTGCCGAGTGCTGACCAATCCTCTGACTCGGGGGCTTAGCTGCAGTCCAATACTCGACTAAGTTTAAAAAATCCTGCCGAGTGATGAGCAATCCTCCCACTCGGGGGCTTAGCTACAGTCCAGTACTAGCCCAAGTTTAAAAAATCCTGCCGAGTGGTGAGCAATCCTCCCACTCGAGGGCTTAGCTGCAGTCCAGTACTCGCCTAAGTTTAAAAAATCCTGCCGAGTGGTAAGCAATCCTCCCACTCGGGGGCTTAGCTGCAGTCCAGTACTCGCCTAAGTTTGTAAAATCCTACCGAGTGCTGAGCAACCCTCCCACTCGGGGACTTAGCTACAGTCCAGTACTCGCCTAAGTTTAGAAAATCATGCCGAGTGGTGAGCAATCCTCCCACTCGGGGGTTTTCCTCCAGTCTAGTACTCGCCTAAGTTTGTAAAATCCAACCGAGTGGTGAGCAACCCTCCCACTCGGGGGCTTAGCTGCAGTCCAGTACTCGCCTAAGTTTAAAAAATCCTGCTGAGTGATGAGCAATCCTCCCACTCGGGGGCTTAACTGCAGTCCAGTACTCGCCTAAGTTTGTAAAATCCTACTGAGTGGTGAGCAACCCTCCCACTCGGGGGCTTAGCTGCAGTCCAGTACTCGCCTAAGTTTAAAAAATCCTGCTGAGTGATGAGCAATCCTCACACTCGGGGGCTTACCTGAAGTCCGCTACTCGCCTATGTTTGTAAAATCCTACCGAGTGGTGAGCAACCCTCCCACTCGGGGGCTTAGCTGCAGTACAGTACTCGCCTAAGTTTAAAAAATCATGCCGAGTGGTGAGCAATCCTCCCACTCGGGGGTTTTGCTCCAGTCCAGTACTCGCCTAAGTTTGTAAGATCCAACCGAGTGGTGAGCAACCCTCCCACTCGGGGGCTTAGCTGCAGTCCAGTACTCGCGTAAGTTTAAAAAATCCTACCGAGTGGTGAGCAATCCTCCAACTCGAGGGCTTAGTTGCAGTCCAGTACTCGCCTAAGTTTGTAAAATCCTACCGAGTGGTGAGCAACCCTCCCACTCGGGGGCTTAGCTGCAGTCCAGTACTCGCCTAAGTTTAAAAAATCCTGCTGAGTGATGAGCAATCCTCCCACTCGGGGGCTTAACTGCAGTCCAGTACTCGCCTAAGTTTGTAAAATCCTACTGAGTGGTGAGCAACCCTCCCACTCGGGGGCTTAGCTGCAGTCCAGTACTCGCCTAAGTTTAAAAAATCCTGCTGAGTGATGAGCAATCCTCACACTCGGGGGCTTAGCTGAAGTCCGCTACTCGCCTATGTTTGTAAAATCCTACCGAGTGGTGAGCAACCCTCCCACTCGGGGATTTTGCTCCAGTCCAGTACTCGCCTAAGTTTGTAAGATCCAACCGAGTGGTGAGCAACCCTCCCACTCGGGGGCTTAGCTGCAGTCCAGTACTCGCGTAAGTTTAAAAAATCCTACCGAGTGGTGAGCAATCCTCCAACTCGAGGGCTTAGTTGCAGTCCAGTACTCGCCTAAGTTTGTAAAATCCTACCGAGTGGTGAGCAACCCTCCCACTCGGGGGCTTAGCGACAGTCCGGTACTCGCCTAAGTTTAAAAAATCCTGCCGAGTGGTGAGCAATCCTCCCACTCGGGGGCTTAGCTGCAGTCCAGTACTCGCCTAAGTTTAAAAAATCCTGCCGAGTGCTGACCAATCCTCCCACTCGGGGGCTTAGCTGCAGTCCAATACTCGACTAAGTTTAAAAAATCCTGCCGAGTGGTGAGCAATCCTCCCACTCGGGGGTTTTGCTCCAGTCCAGTACTCGCCTATGTTTGTAAAATCCAACCGAGTGGTGAGCAACCCTCCCACTCGGGGGCTTAGCTGCAGTCCAGTACTCGCGTAAGTTTAAAAAATCCAGCCGAGTGGTGAGCAATCCTCCAACTCGGGGGCTTAGTTGTAGTCCAGTACTTGCCTACGTTTGTAAAATCCTACCGAGTGGTGAGCAACCCTCCCACTCGCGGCTTAGCTACAGTCCGGTACTCGCCTAAGTTTAAAAAATCCTGCCGAGTGGTGAGCAATCCTCCCACTCGGGGGCTTAGCTGCAGTCCAGTACTCGCCTAAGTTTAAAAAATACTGCCGAGTGCTGACCAATCCTCCGACTCGGGGGCTTAGCTGCAGTCCAATACTCGACTAAGTTTAAAAAATCCTGCCGAGTGATGAGCAATCCTCCCACTCGGGGGCGTAGCTACAGTCCAGTACTAGCCCAAGTTTAAAAAATCCTGCCGAGTGGTGAGCAATCCTCCCACTCGAGGGCTTAGCTGCAGTCCAGTACTCGCCTAAGTTTAAAAAATCCTGCCGAGTGGTAAGCAATCCTCCCACTCGGGGGCTTAGCTGCAGTCCAGTACTCGCCTAAGTTTGTAAAATCCTACCGAGTGCTGAGCAACCCTCCCACTCGGAGACTTAGCTACAGTACAGTACTCGCCTAAGTTTAGAAAATCATGCCGAGTGGTGAGCAATCCTCCCACTCGGGGGTTTTCCTCCAGTCTAGTACTCGCCTAAGTTTGTAAAATCCAACCGAGTGGTGAGCAACCCTCCCACTCGGGGGCTTAGCTGCAGTCCAGTACTCGCCTAAGTTTAAAAAATCCTGCTGAGTCATGAGCAATCCTCCCACTCGGGGGCTTAACTTCAGTCCAGTACTCGCCTAAGTTTGTAAAATCCTACTGAGTGGTGAGCAACCCTCCCACTCGGGGGCTTAGCTGCAGTCCAGTACTCGCCTAAGTTTAAAAAATCCTGCTGAGTGATGAGCAATCCTCACACTCGGGGGCTTACCTGAAGTCCGCTACTCGCCTATGTTTGTAAAATCCTACCGAGTGGTGAGCAACCCTCCCACTCGGGGGCTTAGCTGCAGTACAGTACTCGCCTAAGTTTAAAAAATCATGCCGAGTGGTGAGCAATCCTCCCACTCGGGGGTTTTGCTCCAGTCCAGTACTCGCCTAAGTTTGTAAGATCCAACCGAGTGGTGAGCAACCCTCCCACTCGGGGGCTTAGCTGCAGTCCAGTACTCGCGTAAGTTTAAAAAATCCTACCGAGTGGTGAGCAATCCTCCAACTCGAGGGCTTAGTTGCAGTCCAGTACTCGCCTAAGTTTGTAAAATCCTACCGAGTGGTGAGCAACCCTCCCACTCGGGGGCTTAGCTACAGTCCGGTACTCGCCTAATTTTAAAAAATCCTTCCGAGTGGTGAGCAATCCTCCCACTCGGGGGCTTAGCTGCAGTCCAGTACTCGCCTAAGTTTAAAAAATCCTGCCGAGTGCTGACCAATCCTCCCACTCGGGGGCTTAGCTGCAGTCCAATACTCGACTAAGTTTAAAAAATCCTGCCGAGTGGTGAGCAATCCTCCCACTTGGGGGTTTTGCTCCAGTCCAGTACTCGCCTATGTTTGTAAAATCCAACCGAGTGGTGAGCAACCCTCCCACTCGGGGGCTTAGCTGCAGTCCAGTACTCGCGTAAGTTTAAAAAATCCAGCCGAGTGGTGAGCAATCCTCCAACTCGGGGGCTTAGTTGTAGTCCAGTACTTGCCTAAGTTTGTAAAATCCTACCGAGTGGTGAGCAACCCTCCCACTCGGGGCTTAGCTACAGTCCGGTACTCGCCTAAGTTTAAAAAATCCTGCCGAGTGGTGAGCAATCCTCCCACTCGGGGGCTTAGCTGCAGTCCAGTACTCGCCTAAGTTTAAAAAATACTGCCGAGTGCTGACCAATCCTCCGACTCGGGGGCTTAGCTGCAGTCCAATACTCGACTAAGTTTAAAAAATCCTGCCGAGTGATGAGCAATCCTCCCACTCGGGGGCTTAGCTACAGTCCAGTACTAGCCCAAGTTTAAAAAATCCTGCCGAGTGGTGAGCAATCCTCCCACTCGAGGGCTTAGCTACAGTCCAGTACTCGCCTAAGTTTAAAAAATCCTGCCGAGTGGTAAGCAATCCTCCCACTCGGGGGCTTAGCTGCAGTCCAGTACTCGCCGAAGTATGTAAAATCCTACCGAGTGCTGAGCAACCCTCCCACTCGGGGACTTAGCTACAGTACAGTACTCGCCTAAGTTTAGAAAATCATGCCGAGTGGTGAGCAATCCTCCCACTCGGGGGTTTTCCTCCAGTCTAGTACTCGCCTAAGTTTGTAAAATCCAACCGAGTGGTGAGCAACCCTCCCACTCGGGGGCTTAGCTGCAGTCCAGTACTCGCCTAAGTTTAAAAAATCCTGCTGAGTGATGAGCAATCCTCCCACTCGGGGGCTTAACTGCAGTCCAGTACTCGCCTAAGTTTGTAAAATCCTACTGAGTGGTGAGCAACCCTCCCACTCGGGGGCTTAGCTGCAGTCCAGTACTCGCCTAAGTTTAAAAAATCCTGCTGAGTGATGAGCAATCCTCACACTCGGGGGATTACCTGAAGTCCGCTACTCGCCTATGTTTGTAAAATCCTACCGAGTGGTGAGCAACCCTCCCACTCGGGGGCTTAGCTGCAGTACAGTACTCGCCTAAGTTTAAAAAATCATGCCGAGTGGTGAGCAATCCTCCCACTCGGGGGTTTTGCTCCAGTCCAGTACTCGCCTAAGTTTGTAAGATCCAACCGAGTGGTGAGCAACCCTCCCACTCGGGGGCTTAGCTGCAGTCCAGTACTCGCGTCAGTTTAAAAAATCCTACCGAGTGGTGAGCAATCCTCCAACTCGAGGGCTTAGTTGCAGTCCAGTACTCGCCTAAGTTTGTAAAATCCTACCGAGTGGTGAGCAACCCTCCCACTCGGGGGCTTAGCTACAGTCCGGTACTCGCCTAAGTTTAAAAAATCCTGCCGAGTGGTGAGAAATCCTCCCACTCGGGGGCTTAGCTGGAGTCCAGTACTCGCCTAAGTTTAAAAAATCCTGCCGAGTGCTGACCAATCCTCCCACTCGGGGGCTTAGCTGCAGTCCAATACTCGACTAAGTTTAAAAAATCCTGCCGAGTGATGAGCAATCCTCCCACTCGGGGGCTTAGCTACGGTCCAGTACTAGCCCAAGTTTAAAAAATCCTGCCGAGTGGTGAGCAATCCTCCCACTCGAGGGCTTAGCTGCAGTCCAGTACTCGCCTAAGTTTAAAAAATCCTGCCGAGTGGTAAGCAATCCTCCCACTCGGGGGCTTAGCTGCAGTCCAGTACTCGCCTAAGTTTGTAAAATCCTACCGAGTGCTGAGCAACCCTCCCACTCGGGGACTTAGCTACAGTACAGTACTCGCCTAAGTTTAGAAAATCATGCCGAGTGGTGAGCAATCCTCCCACTCGGGGGTTTTCCTCCAGTCTAGTACTCGCCTAAGTTTGTAAAATCCAACCGAGTGGTGAGCAACCCTCCCACTCGGGGGCTTAGCTGCAGTCCAGTACTCGCCTAAGTTTAAAAAATCCTGCTGAGTGATGAGCAATCCTCCCACTCGGGGGCTTAACTGCAGTCCAGTACTCGCCTAAGTTTGTAAAATCCTACTGAGTGGTGAGCAACCCTCCCACTCGGGGGCTTAGCTGCAGTCCAGTACTCGCCTAAGTTTAAAAAATCCTGCTGAGTGATGAGCAATCCTCACACTCGGGGGCTTACCTGAAGTCCGCTACTCGCCTATGTTTGTAAAATCCTACCGAGTGGTGAGCAACCCTCCCACTCGGGGGCTTAGCTGCAGTACAGTACTCGCCTAAGTTTAAAAAATCATGCCGAGTGGTGAGCAATCCTCCCACTCGGGGGTTTTGCTCCAGTCCAGTACTCGCCTAAGTTTGTAAGATCCAACCGAGTGGTGAGCAACCCTCCCACTCGGGGGCTTAGCTGCAGTCCAGTACTCGCGTAAGTTTAAAAAATCCTACCGAGTGGTGAGCAATCCTCCAACTCGAGGGCTTAGTTGCAGTCCAGTACTCGCCTAAGTTTGTAAAATCCTACTGAGTGGTGAGCAACCCTCCCACTCGGGGGCTTAGCTACAGTCCGGTACTCGCCTAAGTTTAAAAAATCCTGCCGAGTGGTGAGCAATCCTCCCACTCGGGGGCTTAGCTGCAGTCCAGTACTCGCCTAAGTTTAAAAAATCCTGCCGAGTGCTGACCAATCCTCCCACTCGGGGGCTTAGCTGCAGTCCAATACTCGACTAAGTTTAAAAAATCCTGCCGAGTGGTGAGCAATCCTCCCACTCGGGGGTTTTGCTCCAGTCCAGTACTCGCCTATGTTTGTAAAATCCAACCGAGTGGTGAGCAACCCTCCCACTTGGGGGCTTAGCTGCAGTCCAGTACTCGCGTAAGTTTAAAAAATCCAGCCGAGTGGTGATCAATCCTCCAACTCGGGGGCTTAGTTGTAGTCCAGTACGTTCCTAAGTTTGTAAAATCCTACCGAGTGGTGAGCAACCCTCCCACTCGGGGCTTAGCTACAGTCCGGTACTCGCCTAAGTTTAAAAAATCCTGCCGAGTGGTGAGCAATCCTCCCACTCGGGGGCTTAGCAGCAGTCCAGTACTCGCCTAAGTTTAAAAAATACTGCCGAGTGCTGACCAATCCTCCGACTCGGGGGCTTAGCTGCAGTCCAATACTCGACTAAGTTTAAAAAATCCTGCCGAGTGATGAGCAATCCTCCCACTCGGGGGCTTAGCTACAGTCCAGTACTAGCCCAAGTTTAAAAAATCCTGCCGAGTGGTGAGCAATCCTCCCACTCGAGGGCTTAGCTGCAGTCCAGTACTCGCCTAAGTTTGTAAAATCCTACCGAGTGCTGAGCAACCCTCCCACTCGGAGACTTAGCTACAGTACAGTACTCGCCTAAGTTTAGAAAATCATGCCGAGTGGTGAGCAATCCTCCCACTCGGGGGTTTTCCTCCAGTCTAGTACTCGCCTAAGTTTGTAAAATCCAACCGAGTGGTGAGCAACCCTCCCACTCGAGGGCTTAGCTGCAGTCCAGTACTCGCCTAAGTTTAAAAAATCCTGCTGAGTCATGAGCAATCCTCCCACTCGGGGGCTTAACTTCAGTCCAGTACTCGCCTAAGTTTGTAAAATCCTACTGAGTGGTGAGCAACCCTCCCACTCGGGGGCTTAGCTGCAGTCCAGTACTCGCCTAAGTTTAAAAAATCCTGCTGAGTGATGAGCAATCCTCACACTCGGGGGCTTACCTTAAGTCCGCTACTCGCCTATGTTTGTAAAATCCTACCGAGTGGTGAGCAACCCTCCCACTCGGGGGCTTAGCTGCAGTACAGTACTCGCCTAAGTTTAAAAAATCATGCCGAGTGGTGAGCAATCCTCCCACTCGGGGGTTTTGCTCCAGTCCAGTACTCGCCTAAGTTTGTAAGATCCAACCGAGTGGTGAGCAACCCTCCCACTCGGGGGCTTAGCTGCAGTCCAGTACTCGCGTAAGTTTAAAAAATCCTACCGAGTGGTGAGCAATCCTCCAACTCGAGGGCTTAGTTGCAGTCCAGTACTCGCCTAAGTTTGTAAAATCCTACCGAGTGGTGAGCAACCCTCCCACTCGGGGGCTTAGCTACAGTCCGGTACTCGCCTAATTTTAAAAAATCCTTCCGAGTGGTGAGCAATCCTCCCACTCGGGGGCTTAGCTGCAGTCCAGTACTCGCCTAAGTTTAAAAAATCCTGCCGAGTGCTGACCAATCCTCCCACTCGGGGGCTTAGCTGCAGTCCAATACTCGACTAAGTTTAAAAAATCCTGCCGAGTGGTGAGCAATCCTCCCACTTGGGGGTTTTGCTCCAGTCCAGTACTCGCCTATGTTTGTAAAATCCAACCGAGTGGTGAGCAACCCTCCCACTCGGGGGCTTAGCTGCAGTCCAGTACTCGCGTAAGTTTAAAAAATCCAGCCGAGTGGTGAGCAATCCTCCAACTCGGGGGCTTAGTTGTAGTCCAGTACTTGCCTAAGTTTGTAAAATCCTACCGAGTGGTGAGCAACCCTCCCACTCGGGGCTTAGCTACAGTCCGGTACTCGCCTAAGTTTAAAAAATCCTGCCGAGTGGTGAGCAATCCTCCCACTCGGGGGCTTAGCTGCAGTCCAGTACTCGCCTAAGTTTAAAAAATACTGCCGAGTGCTGACCAATCCTCCGACTCGGGGGCTTAGCTGCAGTCCAATACTCGACTAAGTTTAAAAAATCCTGCCGAGTGATGAGCAATCCTCCCACTCGGGGGCTTAGCTACAGTCCAGTACTAGCCCAAGTTTAAAAAATCCTGCCGAGTGGTGAGCAATCCTCCCACTCGAGGGCTTAGCTACAGTCCAGTACTCGCCTAAGTTTAAAAAATCCTGCCGAGTGGTAAGCAATCCTCCCACTCGGGGGCTTAGCTGCAGTCCAGTACTCGCCGAAGTATGTAAAATCCTACCGAGTGCTGAGCAACCCTCCCACTCGGGGACTTAGCTACAGTACAGTACTCGCCTAAGTTTAGAAAATCATGCCGAGTGGTGAGCAATCCTCCCACTCGGGGGTTTTCCTCCAGTCTAGTACTCGCCTAAGTTTGTAAAATCCAACCGAGTGGTGAGCAACCCTCCCACTCGGGGGCTTAGCTGCAGTCCAGTACTCGCCTAAGTTTAAAAAATCCTGCTGAGTGATGAGCAATCCTCCCACTCGGGGGCTTAACTGCAGTCCAGTACTCGCCTAAGTTTGTAAAATCCTACTGAGTGGTGAGCAACCCTCCCACTCGGGGGCTTAGCTGCAGTCCAGTACTCGCCTAAGTTTAAAAAATCCTGCTGAGTGATGAGCAATCCTCACACTCGGGGGATTACCTGAAGTCCGCTACTCGCCTATGTTTGTAAAATCCTACCGAGTGGTGAGCAACCCTCCCACTCGGGGGCTTAGCTGCAGTACAGTACTCGCCTAAGTTTAAAAAATCATGCCGAGTGGTGAGCAATCCTCCCACTCGGGGGTTTTGCTCCAGTCCAGTACTCGCCTAAGTTTGTAAGATCCAACCGAGTGGTGAGCAACCCTCCCACTCGGGGGCTTAGCTGCAGTCCAGTACTCGCGTCAGTTTAAAAAATCCTACCGAGTGGTGAGCAATCCTCCAACTCGAGGGCTTAGTTGCAGTCCAGTACTCGCCTAAGTTTGTAAAATCCTACCGAGTGGTGAGCAACCCTCCCACTCGGGGGCTTAGCTACAGTCCGGTACTCGCCTAAGTTTAAAAAATCCTGCCGAGTGGTGAGAAATCCTCCCACTCGGGGGCTTAGCTGGAGTCCAGTACTCGCCTAAGTTTAAAAAATCCTGCCGAGTGCTGACCAATCCTCCCACTCGGGGGCTTAGCTGCAGTCCAATACTCGACTAAGTTTAAAAAATCCTGCCGAGTGATGAGCAATCCTCCCACTCGGGGGCTTAGCTACAGTCCAGTACTAGCCCAAGTTTAAAAAATCCTGCCGAGTGGTGAGCAATCCTCCCACTCGAGGGCTTAGCTGCAGTCCAGTACTCGCCTAAGTTTAAAAAATCCTGCCGAGTGGTAAGCAATCCTCCCACTCGGGGGCTTAGCTGCAGTCCAGTACTCGCCTAAGTTTGTAAAATCCTACCGAGTGCTGAGCAACCCTCCCACTCGGGGACTTAGCTACAGTACAGTACTCGCCTAAGTTTAGAAAATCATGCCGAGTGGTGAGCAATCCTCCCACTCGGGGGTTTTCCTCCAGTCTAGTACTCGCCTAAGTTTGTAAAATCCAACCGAGTGGTGAGCAACCCTCCCACTCGGGGGCTTAGCTGCAGTCCAGTACTCGCCTAAGTTTAAAAAATCCTGCTGAGTGATGAGCAATCCTCCCACTCGGGGGCTTAACTGCAGTCCAGTACTCGCCTAAGTTTGTAAAATCCTACTGAGTGGTGAGCAACCCTCCCACTCGGGGGCTTAGCTGCAGTCCAGTACTCGCCTAAGTTTAAAAAATCCTGCTGAGTGATGAGCAATCCTCACACTCGGGGGCTTACCTGAAGTCCGCTACTCGCCTATGTTTGTAAAATCCTACCGAGTGGTGAGCAACCCTCCCACTCGGGGGCTTAGCTGCAGTACAGTACTCGCCTAAGTTTAAAAAATCATGCCGAGTGGTGAGCAATCCTCCCACTCGGGGGTTTTGCTCCAGTCCAGTACTCGCCTAAGTTTGTAAGATCCAACCGAGTGGTGAGCAACCCTCCCACTCGGGGGCTTAGCTGCAGTCCAGTACTCGCGTAAGTTTAAAAAATCCTACCGAGTGGTGAGCAATCCTCCAACTCGAGGGCTTAGTTGCAGTCCAGTACTCGCCTAAGTTTGTAAAATCCTACTGAGTGGTGAGCAACCCTCCCACTCGGGGGCTTAGCTACAGTCCGGTACTCGCCTAAGTTTAAAAAATCCTGCCGAGTGGTGAGCAATCCTCCCACTCGGGGGCTTAGCTGCAGTCCAGTACTCGCCTAAGTTTAAAAAATCCTGCCGAGTGCTGACCAATCCTCCCACTCGGGGGCTTAGCTGCAGTCCAATACTCGACTAAGTTTAAAAAATCCTGCCGAGTGGTGAGCAATCCTCCCACTCGGGGGTTTTGCTCCAGTCCAGTACTCGCCTATGTTTGTAAAATCCAACCGAGTGGTGAGCAACCCTCCCACTTGGGGGCTTAGCTGCAGTCCAGTACTCGCGTAAGTTTAAAAAATCCAGCCGAGTGGTGATCAATCCTCCAACTCGGGGGCTTAGTTGTAGTCCAGTACGTTCCTAAGTTTGTAAAATCCTACCGAGTGGTGAGCAACCCTCCCACTCGGGGCTTAGCTACAGTCCGGTACTCGCCTAAGTTTAAAAAATCCTGCCGAGTGGTGAGCAATCCTCCCACTCGGGGGCTTAGCAGCAGTCCAGTACTCGCCTAAGTTTAAAAAATACTGCCGAGTGCTGACCAATCCTCCGACTCGGGGGCTTAGCTGCAGTCCAATACTCGACTAAGTTTAAAAAATCCTGCCGAGTGATGAGCAATCCTCCCACTCGGGGGCTTAGCTACAGTCCAGTACTAGCCCAAGTTTAAAAAATCCTGCCGAGTGGTGAGCAATCCTCCCACTCGAGGGCTTAGCTGCAGTCCAGTACTCGCCTAAGTTTAAAAAATCCTGCCGAGTGGTAAGCAATCCTCCCACTCGGGGGCTTAGCTGCAGTCCAGTACTCGCCGAAGTTTGTAAAATCCTACCGAGTGCTGAGCAACCCTCCCACTCGGGGACTTAGCTACAGTACAGTACTCGCCTAAGTTTAGAAAATCATGCCGAGTGGTGAGCAATCCTCCCACTCGGGGGTTTTCCTCCAGTCTAGTACTCGCCTAAGTTTGTAAAATCCAACCGAGTGGTGAGCAACCCTCCCACTCGGGGGCTTAGCTGCAGTCCAGTACTCGCCTAAGTTTAAAAAATCCTGCTGAGTGATGAGCAATCCTCCCACTCGGGGGCTTAACTGCAGTCCAGTACTCGCCTAAGTTTGTAAAATCCTACTGAGTGGTGAGCAACCCTCCCACTCGGGGGCTTAGCTGCAGTCCAGTACTCGCCTAAGTTTAAAAAATCCTGCTGAGTGATGAGCAATCCTCACACTCGGGGGCTTACCTGAAGTCCGCTACTCGCCTATGTTTGTAAAATCCTACCGAGTGGTGAGCAACCCTCCCACTCGGGGGCTTAGCTGCAGTACAGTACTCGCCTAAGTTTAAAAAATCATGCCGAGTGGTGAGCAATCCTCCCACTCGGGGGTTTTGCTCCAGTCCAGTACTCGCCTAAGTTTGTAAGATCCAACCGAGTGGTGAGCAACCCTCCCACTCGGGGGCTTAGCTGCAGTCCAGTACTCGCGTAAGTTTAAAAAATCCTACCGAGTGGTGAGCAATCCTCCAACTCGAGGGCTTAGTTGCAGTCCAGTACTCGCCTAAGTTTGTAAAATCCTACCGAGTGGTGAGCAACCCTCCCACTCGGGGGCTTAGCTACAGTCCGGTACTCGCCTAAGTTTAAAAAATCCTGCCGAGTGGTGAGCAATCCTCCCACTCGGGGGCTTAGCTGCAGTCCAGTACTCGCCTAAGTTTAAAAAATCCTGCCGAGTGCTGACCAATCCTCCCACCCGGGGGCTTAGCTGCAGTCCAATACTCGACTAAGTTTAAAAAATCCTGCCGAGTGGTGAGCAATCCTCCCACTCGGGGGTTTTGCTCCAGTCCAGTACTCGCCTAAGTTTCTAAAATCCAACCGAGTGGTGAGCAACCCTCCCACTCGGGGGCTTAGCTGCAGTCCAGTACTCGCGTAAGTTTAAAAAATCCAGCCGAGTGGTGAGCAATCCTCCCACTCGGGGGCTTAGCTGCAGTCCAGTACTCGCCTAAGTTTAAAAAATCCTGCCGAGTGCTGACCAATCCTCCCACTCGGGGGCTTAGCTGCAGTCCAATACTCGACTAAGTTTAAAAAATCCTGCCGAGTGATGAGCAATCCTCCCACTCGGGGGCTTAGCTACAGTCCAGTACTAGCCCAAGTTTAAAAAATCCTGCGGAGTGGTGAGCAATCCTCCCACTCGAGGGCTTAGCTGCACTCCAGTACTCGCCTAATTTTAAAAAATCCTGCCGAGTGGTAAGCAATCCCCCCACTCGGGGGCTTAGCTGCAGTCCAGTACTCGCCTAAGTTTGTAAAATCCTACCGAGTGGTGAGCAACCCTCCCACTCGGGGGCTTAGCTGCAGTGCAGTACTCGCCTAAGTTTAAAAAATCATGCCGAGTGGTGAGCAATCCTCCCACTCGGGGGTTTTGCTCCAGTCCAGTACTCGCCTAAGTTTGTAAGATCCAACCGAGTGGTGAGCAACCCTCCCACTCGGGGGCTTAGCTGCAGTCCAGTACTCGCGTAAGTTTAAAAAATCCTACCGAGTGGTGAGCAATCCTCCAACTCGAGGGCTTAGTTGCAGTCCAGTACTCGCCTAAGTTTGTAAAATCCTACTGAGTGGTGAGCAACCCTCCCACTCGGGGGCTTAGCTACAGTCCGGTACTCGCCTAAGTTTAAAAAATCCTGCCGAGTGGTGAGCAATCCTCCCACTCGGGGGCTTAGCTGCAGTCCAGTACTCGCCTAAGTTTAAAAAATCCTGCCGAGTGCTGACCAATCCTCCCACTCGGGGGCTTAGCTGCAGTCCAATACTCGACTAAGTTTAAAAAATCCTGCCGAGTGGTGAGCAATCCTCCCACTCGGGGGTTTTGCTCCAGTCCAGTACTCGCCTATGTTTGTAAAATCCAACCGAGTGGTGAGCAACCCTCCCACTTGGGGGCTTAGCTGCAGTCCAGTACTCGCGTAAGTTTAAAAAATCCAGCCGAGTGGTGATCAATCCTCCAACTCGGGGGCTTAGTTGTAGTCCAGTACGTTCCTAAGTTTGTAAAATCCTACCGAGTGGTGAGCAACCCTCCCACTCGGGGCTTAGCTACAGTCCGGTACTCGCCTAAGTTTAAAAAATCCTGCCGAGTGGTGAGCAATCCTCCCACTCGGGGGCTTAGCTGCAGTCCAGTACTCGCCTAAGTTTAAAAAATACTGCCGAGTGCTGACCAATCCTCCGACTCGGGGGCTTAGCTGCAGTCCAATACTCGACTAAGTTTAAAAAATCCTGCCGAGTGATGAGCAATCCTCCCACTCGGGGGCTTAGCTACAGTCCAGTACTAGCCCAAGTTTAAAAAATCCTGCCGAGTGGTGAGCAATCCTCCCACTCGAGGGCTTAGCTGCAGTCCAGTACTCGCCTAAGTTTAAAAAATCCTGCCGAGTGGTAAGCAATCCTCCCACTCGGGGGCTTAGCTGCAGTCCAGTACTCGCCGAAGTTTGTAAAATCCTACCGAGTGCTGAGCAACCCTCCCACTCGGGGACTTAGCTACAGTACAGTACTCGCCTAAGTTTAGAAAATCATGCCGAGTGGTGAGCAATCCTCCCACTCGGGGGTTTTCCTCCAGTCTAGTACTCGCCTAAGTTTGTAAAATCCAACCGAGTGGTGAGCAACCCTCCCACTCGGGGGCTTAGCTGCAGTCCAGTACTCGCCTAAGTTTAAAAAATCCTGCTGAGTGATGAGCAATCCTCCCACTCGGGGGCTTAACTGCAGTCCAGTACTCGCCTAAGTTTGTAAAATCCTACTGAGTGGTGAGCAACCCTCCCACTCGGGGGCTTAGCTGCAGTCCAGTACTCGCCTAAGTTTAAAAAATCCTGCTGAGTGATGAGCAATCCTCACACTCGGGGGCTTACCTGAAGTCCGCTACTCGCCTATGTTTGTAAAATCCTACCGAGTGGTGAGCAACCCTCCCACTCGGGGGCTTAGCTGCAGTACAGTACTCGCCTAAGTTTAAAAAATCATGCCGAGTGGTGAGCAATCCTCCCACTCGGGGGTTTTGCTCCAGTCCAGTACTCGCCTAAGTTTGTAAGATCCAACCGAGTGGTGAGCAACCCTCCCACTCGGGGGCTTAGCTGCAGTCCAGTACTCGCGTAAGTTTAAAAAATCCTACCGAGTGGTGAGCAATCCTCCAACTCGAGGGCTTAGTTGCAGTCCAGTACTCGCCTAAGTTTGTAAAATCCTACCGAGTGGTGAGCAATCCTCCAACTCGAGGGCTTAGTTGCAGTCCAGTACTCGCCTAAGTTTGTAAAATCCTACTGAGTGGTGAGCAACCCTCCCACTCGGGGGCTTAGCTACAGTCCGGTACTCGCCTAAGTTTAAAAAATCCTGCCGAGTGGTGAGCAATCCTCCCACTCGGGGGCTTAGCTGCAGTCCAGTACTCGCCTAAGTTTAAAAAATCCTGCCGAGTGCTGACCAATCCTCCCACTCGGGGGCTTAGCTGCAGTCCAATACTCGACTAAGTTTAAAAAATCCTGCCGAGTGGTGAGCAATCCTCCCACTCGGGGGTTTTGCTCCAGTCCAGTACTCGCCTATGTTTGTAAAATCCAACCGAGTGGTGAGCAACCCTCCCACTTGGGGGCTTAGCTGCAGTCCAGTACTCGCGTAAGTTTAAAAAATCCAGCCGAGTGGTGATCAATCCTCCAACTCGGGGGCTTAGTTGTAGTCCAGTACGTTCCTAAGTTTGTAAAATCCTACCGAGTGGTGAGCAACCCTCCCACTCGGGGCTTAGCTACAGTCCGGTACTCGCCTAAGTTTAAAAAATCCTGCCGAGTGGTGAGCAATCCTCCCACTCGGGGGCTTAGCTGCAGTCCAGTACTCGCCTAAGTTTAAAAAATACTGCCGAGTGCTGACCAATCCTCCGACTCGGGGGCTTAGCTGCAGTCCAATACTCGACTAAGTTTAAAAAATCCTGCCGAGTGATGAGCAATCCTCCCACTCGGGGGCTTAGCTACAGTCCAGTACTAGCCCAAGTTTAAAAAATCCTGCCGAGTGGTGAGCAATCCTCCCACTCGAGGGCTTAGCTGCAGTCCAGTACTCGCCTAAGTTTAAAAAATCCTGCCGAGTGGTAAGCAATCCTCCCACTCGGGGGCTTAGCTGCAGTCCAGTACTCGCCGAAGTTTGTAAAATCCTACCGAGTGCTGAGCAACCCTCCCACTCGGGGACTTAGCTACAGTACAGTACTCGCCTAAGTTTAGAAAATCATGCCGAGTGGTGAGCAATCCTCCCACTCGGGGGTTTTCCTCCAGTCTAGTACTCGCCTAAGTTTGTAAAATCCAACCGAGTGGTGAGCAACCCTCCCACTCGGGGGCTTAGCTGCAGTCCAGTACTCGCCTAAGTTTAAAAAATCCTGCTGAGTGATGAGCAATCCTCCCACTCGGGGGCTTAACTGCAGTCCAGTACTCGCCTAAGTTTGTAAAATCCTACTGAGTGGTGAGCAACCCTCCCACTCGGGGGCTTAGCTGCAGTCCAGTACTCGCCTAAGTTTAAAAAATCCTGCTGAGTGATGAGCAATCCTCACACTCGGGGGCTTACCTGAAGTCCGCTACTCGCCTATGTTTGTAAAATCCTACCGAGTGGTGAGCAACCCTCCCACTCGGGGGCTTAGCTGCAGTACAGTACTCGCCTAAGTTTAAAAAATCATGCCGAGTGGTGAGCAATCCTCCCACTCGGGGGTTTTGCTCCAGTCCAGTACTCGCCTAAGTTTGTAAGATCCAACCGAGTGGTGAGCAACCCTCCCACTCGGGGGCTTAGCTGCAGTCCAGTACTCGCGTAAGTTTAAAAAATCCTACCGAGTGGTGAGCAATCCTCCAACTCGAGGGCTTAGTTGCAGTCCAGTACTCGCCTAAGTTTGTAAAATCCTACCGAGTGGTGAGCAACCCTCCCACTCGGGGGCTTAGCTACAGTCCGGTACTCGCCTAAGTTTAAAAAATCCTGCCGAGTGGTGAGCAATCTTCCCACTCGGGGTCTTAGCTGCAGTCCAGTACTCGCCTAAGTTTAAAAAATCCTGCCGAGTGCTGACCAATCCTCCCACCCGGGGGCTTAGCTGCAGTCCAATACTCGACTAAGTTTAAAAAATCCTGCCGAGTGGTGAGCAATCCTCCCACTCGGGGGTTTTGCTCCAATCCAGTACTCGCCTAAGTTTCTAAAATCCAACCGAGTGGTGAGCAACCCTCCCACTCGGGGGCTTAGCTGCAGTCCAGTACTCGCGTAAGTTTAAAAAATCCAGCCGAGTGGTGAGCAATCCTCCCACTCGGGGGCTTAGCTGCAGTCCAGTACTCGCCTAAGTTTAAAAAATCCTGCCGAGTGCTGACCAATCCTCCCACTCGGGGGCTTAGCTGCAGTCCAATACTCGACTAAGTTTAAAAAATCCTGCCGAGTGATGAGCAATCCTCCCACTCGGGGGCTTAGCTACAGTCCAGTACTAGCCCAAGTTTAAAAAATCCTGCGGAGTGGTGAGCAATCCTCCCACTCGAGGGCTTAGCTGCACTCCAGTACTCGCCTAATTTTAAAAAATCCTGCCGAGTGGTAAGCAATCCCCCCACTCGGGGGCTTAGCTGCAGTCCAGTACTCGCCTAAGTTTGTAAAATCCTACCGAGTGGTGAGCAACCCTCCCACTCGGGGGCTTAGCTGCAGTGCAGTACTCGCCTAAGTTTAAAAAATCATGCCGAGTGGTGAGCAATCCTCCCACTCGGGGGTTTTGCTCCAGTCCAGTACTCGCCTAAGTTTGTAAGATCCAACCGAGTGGTGAGCAACCCTCCCACTCGGGGGCTTAGCTGCAGTCCAGTACTCGCGTAAGTTTAAAAAATCCTACCGAGTGGTGAGCAATCCTCCAACTCGAGGGCTTAGTTGCAGTCCAGTACTCGCCTAAGTTTGTAAAATCCTACCGAGTGGTGAGCAACCCTCCCACTCGGGGGCTTAGCTACAGTCCGGTACTCGCCTAAGTTTAAAAAATCCTGCCGAGTGGTAAGCAATCCTCCCACTCGGGGGCTTAGCTGCAGTCCAGTACTCGCCTAAGTTTGTAAAATCCTGCCGAGTGCTGAGCAACCCTCCCACTCGGGGACTTAGCTACAGTACAGTACTCGCCTAAGTTTAGAAAATCATGCCGAGTGGTGAGCAATCCTCCCACTCGGGGGTTTTCCTCCAGTCTAGTATTCGCCTAAGTTTGTGAAATCCAACCGAGTGGTGAGCAACCCTCCCACTCGGAGGCTTAGCTGCAGTCCAGTACTCGCGTAAGTTTAAAAAATCGTGCCGAGTGGTGAGCAATCCTCCCACTCGGGGGCTTAGTTGCAGTCCAGTACTCGCCTAAGTTTGTAAAATCCTACCGAGTGGTGAGCAACCCTCCCACTCGGGGGCTTAGCTGCAGTCCGGTACTCGCCTAAGTTTAAAAAATCCTACCGAGTGGTGAGCAATCCTCAAACTCAGGGGCTTAGCTGCAGTCCAGTACTCGCCTAAGTTTAAAAAATCCTGCCGAGTGGTGACCAATCCTCCCACTCGGGGGCTTAGCTGCAGTCCAATACTCGACTAAGTTTAAAAAATCCTGCCGAGTGGTGAGCAATCCTCTCACTCGGGGGTTATGCTCTAGTCCAGTACTCGCCTAAGTTTGTAAAATCCAACCGAGTGGTGAGCAACCCTCCCACTCGGGGGCTTAGCTGCAGTCCAGTACTCGCGTAAGTTTAAAAAATCCTGCCGAGTGGTGAGCAATCCTCCAACTCGGGGGCTTAGTTGCAGTCCAGTACTTGCCTAAGTTTGTAAAATCCTACCGAGTGGTGAGCAACCCTCCCACTCAGGGGCTTAACTACAGTCCGGTACTCGCCTAAGTTTAAAAAATCCTGCCGAGTGGTGAGCAATCCTCCCACTCGGGGGCTTAGCTGCAGTCCAGTACTCGCCTAAGTTTAAAAAATCCTGCCGAGTGCTGACCAATCCTCCCACTCGGGGGCTTAGCTGCAGTCCAATACTCGACTAAGTTTAAAAAATCCTGCCGAGTGATGAGCAATCCTCCCACTCGGGGGCTTAGCTACAGTCCAGTACTAGCCCAAGTTTAAAAAATCCTGCCGAGTGGTGAGCAATCCTCCCACTCGAGGGCTTAGCTGCAGTCCAGTACTCGCCTAATTTTAAAAAATCCTGCCGAGTGGTAAGCAATCCCCCCACTCGGGGGCATAGCTGCAGTCCAGTACTCGCCTAAGTTTGTAAAATCCTACGGAGTGGTGAGCAACCCTCCCACTCAGGGGCTTAGCTGCAGTACAGTACTCGCCTAAGTTTAAAAAATCATGCCGAGTGGTGAGCAATCCTCCCACTCGGGGGTTTTGCTCCAGTCCAGTACTCGCCTAAGTTTGTAAGATCCAACCGAGTGGTGAGCAACCCTCCCACTCGGGGGCTTAGCTGCAGTCCAGTACTCGCGTATGTTTAAAAAATCCTACCGAGTGGTGAGCAATCCTCCAACTCGAGGGCTTAGTTGCAGTCCAGTACTCTCCTAAGTTTGTAAAATCCTACCGAGTGGTGAGCAACCCTCCCACTCGGGGGCTTAGCTACAGTCCGGTACTCGCCTAAGTTTAAAAAATCCTGCCGAGTGGTGAGCAATCCCCCCACTCGGGGGCTTAGCTGCAGTCCAGTACTCGCCTAAGTTTAAAAAATCCTGCCGAGTGCTGACCAATCCTCCCACTCGGGGGCTTAGCTGCAGTCCAATACTCGACTAAGTTTAAAAAATCCTGCCGAGTGATGAGCAATCCTCCCACTCGGGGGCTTAGCTACAGTCCAGTACTAGCCCAAGTTTAAAAAATCCTGCGGAGTGGTGAGCAATCCTCCCACTCGAGGGCTTAGCTGCACTCCAGTACTCGCCTAATTTTAAAAAATCCTGCCGAGTGGTAAGCAATCCCCCCACTCGGGGGCTTAGCTGCAGTCTAGTACTCGCCTAAGTTTGTAAAATCCTACCGAGTGGTGAGCAACCCTCCCACTCGGGGGCTTAGCTGCAGTGCAGTACTCGCCTAAGTTTAAAAAATCATGCCGAGTGGTGAGCAATCCTCCCACTCGGGGGTTTTGCTCCAGTCCAGTACTCGCCTAAGTTTGTAAGATCCAACCGAGTGGTGAGCAACCCTCCCACTCGGGGGCTTAGCTGCAGTCCAGTACTCGCGTAAGTTTAAAAAATCCTACCGAGTGGTGAGCAATCCTCCAACTCGAGGGCTTAGTTGCAGTCCAGTACTCGCCTAAGTTTGTAAAATCCTACCGAGTGGTGAGCAACCCTCCCACTCGGGGGCTTAGCTACAGTACAGTACTCGCCTAAGTTTAGAAAATCATGCCGAGTGGTGAGCAATCCTCCCACTCGGGGGTTTTCCTCCAGTCTAGTACTCGCCTAAGTTTGTAAAATCCAACCGAGTGGTGAGCAACCCTCCCACTCGGGGGCTTAGCTGCAGTCCAGTACTCGCCTAAGTTTAAAAAATCCTGCTGAGTGATGAGCAATCCTCCCACTCGGGGGCTTAACTGCAGTCCAGTACTCGCCTAAGTTTGTAAAATCCTACTGAGTGGTGAGCAACCCTCCCACTCGGGGGCTTAGCTGCAGTCCAGTACTCGCCTAAGTTTAAAAAATCCTGCTGAGTGATGAGCAATCCTCACACTCGGGGGCTTACCTGAAGTCCGCTACTCGCCTATGTTTGTAAAATCCTACCGAGTGGTGAGCAACCCTCCCACTCGGGGGCTTAGCTGCAGTACAGTACTCGCCTAAGTTTAAAAAATCATGCCGAGTGGTGAGCAATCCTCCCACTCAGGGGTTTTGCTCCAGTCCAGTACTCGCCTAAGTTTGTAAGATCCAACCGAGTGGTGAGCAACCCTCCCACTCGGGGGCTTAGCTGCAGTCCAGTACTCGCGTAAGTTTAAAAAATCCTACCGAGTGGTGAGCAATCCTCCAACTCGAGGGCTTAGTTGCAGTCCAGTACTCGCCTAAGTTTGTAAAATCCTACCGAGTGGTGAGCAACCCTCCGACTCGGGGGCTTAGCTACAGTCCGGTACTCGCCTAAGTTTAAAAAATCCTGCCGAGTGGTGAGCAATCCTCCCACTCGGGGGCTTAGCTGCAGTCCAGTACTCGCCTAAGTTTAAAAAATCCTGCCGAGTGCTGACCAATCCTCCCACCCGGGGGCTTAGCTGCAGTCCAATACTCGACTAAGTTTAAAAAATCCTGCCGAGTGGTGAGCAATCCTCCCACTCGGGGGTTTTGCTCCAGTCCAGTACTCGCCTAAGTTTCTAAAATCCAACCGAGTGGTGAGCAACCCTCCCACTCGGGGGCTTAGCTGCAGTCCAGTACTCGCGTAAGTTTAAAAAATCCAGCCGAGTGGTGAGCAATCCTCCCACTCGGGGGCTTAGCTGCAGTCCAGTACTCGCCTAAGTTTAAAAAATCCTGCCGAGTGCTGACCAATCCTCCCACTCGGGGGCTTAGCTGCAGTCCAATACTCGACTAAGTTTAAAAAATCCTGCCGAGTGATGAGCAATCCTCCCACTCGGGGGCTTAGCTACAGTCCAGTACTAGCCCAAGTTTAAAAAATCCTGCGGAGTGGTGAGCAATCCTCCCACTCGAGGGCTTAGCTGCACTCCAGTACTCGCCTAATTTTAAAAAATCCTGCCGAGTGGTAAGCAATCCCCCCACTCGGGGGCTTAGCTGCAGTCCAGTACTCGCCTAAGTTTGTAAAATCCTACCGAGTGGTGAGCAACCCTCCCACTCGGGGGCTTAGCTGCAGTGCAGTACTCGCCTAAGTTTAAAAAATCATGCCGAGTGGTGAGCAATCCTCCCACTCGGGGGTTTTGCTCCAGTCCAGTACTCGCCTAAGTTTGTAAGATCCAACCGAGTGGTGAGCAACCCTCCCACTCGGGGGCTTAGCTGCAGTCCAGTACTCGCGTAAGTTTAAAAAATCCTACCGAGTGGTGAGCAATCCTCCAACTCGAGGGCTTAGTTGCAGTCCAGTACTCGCCTAAGTTTGTAAAATCCTACCGAGTGGTGAGCAACCCTCCCACTCGGGGGCTTAGCTACAGTCCGGTACTCGCCTAAGTTTAAAAAATCCTGCCGAGTGGTAAGCAATCCTCCCACTCGGGGGCTTAGCTGCAGTCCAGTACTCGCCTAAGTTTGTAAAATCCTGCCGAGTGCTGAGCAACCCTCCCACTCGGGGACTTAGCTACAGTACAGTACTCGCCTAAGTTTAGAAAATCATGCCGAGTGGTGAGCAATCCTCCCACTCGGGGGTTTTCCTCCAGTCTAGTATTCGCCTAAGTTTGTGAAATCCAACCGAGTGGTGAGCAACCCTCCCACTCGGAGGCTTAGCTGCAGTCCAGTACTCGCGTAAGTTTAAAAAATCGTGCCGAGTGGTGAGCAATCCTCCCACTCGGGGGCTTAGTTGCAGTCCAGTACTCGCCTAAGTTTGTAAAATCCTACCGAGTGGTGAGCAACCCTCCCACTCGGGGGCTTAGCTGCAGTCCGGTACTCGCCTAAGTTTAAAAAATCCTACCGAGTGGTGAGCAATCCTCAAACTCAGGGGCTTAGCTGCAGTCCAGTACTCGCCTAAGTTTAAAAAATCCTGCCGAGTGGTGACCAATCCTCCCACTCGGGGGCTTAGCTGCAGTCCAATACTCGACTAAGTTTAAAAAATCCTGCCGAGTGGTGAGCAATCCTCTCACTCGGGGGTTATGCTCTAGTCCAGTACTCGCCTAAGTTTGTAAAATCCAACCGAGTGGTGAGCAACCCTCCCACTCGGGGGCTTAGCTGCAGTCCAGTACTCGCGTAAGTTTAAAAAATCCTGCCGAGTGGTGAGCAATCCTCCAACTCGGGGGCTTAGTTGCAGTCCAGTACTTGCCTAAGTTTGTAAAATCCTACCGAGTGGTGAGCAACCCTCCCACTCGGGGGCTTAACTACAGTCCGGTACTCGCCTAAGTTTAAAAAATCCTGCCGAGTGGTGAGCAATCCTCCCACTCGGGGGCTTAGCTGCAGTCCAGTACTCGCCTAAGTTTAAAAAATCCTGCCGAGTGCTGACCAATCCTCCCACTCGGGGGCTTAGCTGCAGTCCAATACTCGACTAAGTTTAAAAAATCCTGCCGAGTGATGAGCAATCCTCCCACTCGGGGGCTTAGCTACAGTCCAGTACTAGCCCAAGTTTAAAAAATCCTGCCGAGTGGTGAGCAATCCTCCCACTCGAGGGCTTAGCTGCAGTCCAGTACTCGCCTAATTTTAAAAAATCCTGCCGAGTGGTAAGCAATCCCCCCACTCGGGGGCATAGCTGCAGTCCAGTACTCGCCTAAGTTTGTAAAATCCTACGGAGTGGTGAGCAACCCTCCCACTCAGGGGCTTAGCTGCAGTACAGTACTCGCCTAAGTTTAAAAAATCATGCCGAGTGGTGAGCAATCCTCCCACTCGGGGGTTTTGCTCCAGTCCAGTACTCGCCTAAGTTTGTAAGATCCAACCGAGTGGTGAGCAACCCTCCCACTCGGGGGCTTAGCTGCAGTCCAGTACTCGCGTATGTTTAAAAAATCCTACCGAGTGGTGAGCAATCCTCCAACTCGAGGGCTTAGTTGCAGTCCAGTACTCTCCTAAGTTTGTAAAATCCTACCGAGTGGTGAGCAACCCTCCCACTCGGGGGCTTAGCTACAGTCCGGTACTCGCCTAAGTTTAAAAAATCCTGCCGAGTGGTGAGCAATCCCCCCACTCGGGGGCTTAGCTGCAGTCCAGTACTCGCCTAAGTTTAAAAAATCCTGCCGAGTGCTGACCAATCCTCCCACTCGGGGGCTTAGCTGCAGTCCAATACTCGACTAAGTTTAAAAAATCCTGCCGAGTGATGAGCAATCCTCCCACTCGGGGGCTTAGCTACAGTCCAGTACTAGCCCAAGTTTAAAAAATCCTGCGGAGTGGTGAGCAATCCTCCCACTCGAGGGCTTAGCTGCACTCCAGTACTCGCCTAATTTTAAAAAATCCTGCCGAGTGGTAAGCAATCCCCCCACTCGGGGGCTTAGCTGCAGTCTAGTACTCGCCTAAGTTTGTAAAATCCTACCGAGTGGTGAGCAACCCTCCCACTCGGGGGCTTAGCTGCAGTGCAGTACTCGCCTAAGTTTAAAAAATCATGCCGAGTGGTGAGCAATCCTCCCACTCGGGGGTTTTGCTCCAGTCCAGTACTCGCCTAAGTTTGTAAGATCCAACCGAGTGGTGAGCAACCCTCCCACTCGGGGGCTTAGCTGCAGTCCAGTACTCGCGTAAGTTTAAAAAATCCTACCGAGTGGTGAGCAATCCTCCAACTCGAGGGCTTAGTTGCAGTCCAGTACTCGCCTAAGTTTGTAAAATCCTACCGAGTGGTGAGCAACCCTCCCACTCGGGGGCTTAGCTACAGTACAGTACTCGCCTAAGTTTAGAAAATCATGCCGAGTGGTGAGCAATCCTCCCACTCGGGGGTTTTCCTCCAGTCTAGTACTCGCCTAAGTTTGTAAAATCCAACCGAGTGGTGAGCAACCCTCCCACTCGGGGGCTTAGCTGCAGTCCAGTACTCGCCTAAGTTTAAAAAATCCTGCTGAGTGATGAGCAATCCTCCCACTCGGGGGCTTAACTGCAGTCCAGTACTCGCCAAAGTTTGTAAAATCCTACTGAGTGGTGAGCAACCCTCCCACTCGGGGGCTTAGCTGCAGTCCAGTACTCGCCTAAGTTTAAAAAATCCTGCTGAGTGATGAGCAATCCTCACACTCGGGGGCTTACCTGAAGTCCGCTACTCGCCTATGTTTGTAAAATCCTACCGAGTGGTGAGCAACCCTCCCACTCGGGGGCTTAGCTGCAGTACAGTACTCGCCTAAGTTTAAAAAATCATGCCGAGTGGTGAGCAATCCTCCCACTCGGGGGTTTTGCTCCAGTCCAGTACTCGCCTAAGTTTGTAAGATCCAACCGAGTGGTGAGCAACCCTCCCACTCGGGGGCTTAGCTGCAGTCCAGTACTCGCGTAAGTTTAAAAAATCCTACCGAGTGGTGAGCAATCCTCCAACTCGAGGGCTTAGTTGCAGTCCAGTACTCGCCTAAGTTTGTAAAATCCTACCGAGTGGTGAGCAACCCTCCGACTCGGGGGCTTAGCTACAGTCCGGTACTCGCCTAAGTTTAAAAAATCCTGCCGAGTGGTGAGCAATCCTCCCACTCGGGGGCTTAGCTGCAGTCCAGTACTCGCCTAAGTTTAAAAAATCCTGCCGAGTGCTGACCAATCCTCCCACCCGGGGGCTTAGCTGCAGTCCAATACTCGACTAAGTTTAAAAAATCCTGCCGAGTGGTGAGCAATCCTCCCACTCGGGGGTTTTGCTCCAGTCCAGTACTCGCCTAAGTTTCTAAAATCCAACCGAGTGGTGAGCAACCCTCCCACTCGGGGGCTTAGCTGCAGTCCAGTACTCGCGTAAGTTTAAAAAATCCAGCCGAGTGGTGAGCAATCCTCCCACTCGGGGGCTTAGCTGCAGTCCAGTACTCGCCTAAGTTTAAAAAATCCTGCCGAGTGCTGACCAATCCTCCCACTCGGGGGCTTAGCTGCAGTCCAATACTCGACTAAGTTTAAAAAATCCTGCCGAGTGATGAGCAATCCTCCCACTCGGGGGCTTAGCTACAGTCCAGTACTAGCCCAAGTTTAAAAAATCCTGCGGAGTGGTGAGCAATCCTCCCACTCGAGGGCTTAGCTGCACTCCAGTACTCGCCTAATTTTAAAAAATCCTGCCGAGTGGTAAGCAATCCCCCCACTCGGGGGCTTAGCTGCAGTCCAGTACTCGCCTAAGTTTGTAAAATCCTACCGAGTGGTGAGCAACCCTCCCACTCGGGGGCTTAGCTGCAGTGCAGTACTCGCCTAAGTTTAAAAAATCATGCCGAGTGGTGAGCAATCCTCCCACTCGGGGGTTTTGCTCCAGTCCAGTACTCGCCTAAGTTTGTAAGATCCAACCGAGTGGTGAGCAACCCTCCCACTCGGGGGCTTAGCTGTAGTCCAGTACTCGCGTAAGTTTAAAAAATCCTACAGAGTGGTGAGCAATCCTCCAACTCGAGGGCTTAGTTGCAGTCCAGTACTCGCCTAAGTTTGTAAAATCCTACCGAGTGGTGAGCAACCCTCCCACTCGGGGGCTTAGCTACAGTCCGGTACTCGCCTAAGTTTAAAAAATCCTGCCGAGTGGTAAGCAATCCTCCCACTCGGGGGCTTAGCTGCAGTCCAGTACTCGCCTAAGTTTGTAAAATCCTGCCGAGTGCTGAGCAACCCTCCCACTCGGGGACTTAGCTACAGTACAGTACTCGCCTAAGTTTAGAAAATCATGCCGAGTGGTGAGCAATCCTCCCACTCGGGGGTTTTCCTCCAGTCTAGTACTCGCCTAAGTTTGTGAAATCCAACCGAGTGGTGAGCAACCCTCCCACTCGGAGGCTTAGCTGCAGTCCAGTACTCGCGTAAGTTTAAAAAATCGTGCCGAGTGGTGAGCAATCCTCCCACTCGGGGGCTTAGTTGCAGTCCAGTACTCGCCTAAGTTTGTAAAATCCTACCGAGTGGTGAGCAACCCTCCCACTCGGGGGCTTAGCTGCAGTCCGGTACTCGCCTAAGTTTAAAAAATCCTACCGAGTGGTGAGCAATCCTCAAACTCAGGGGCTTAGCTTCAGTCCAGTACTCGCCTAAGTTTAAAAAATCCTGCCGAGTGGTGACCAATCCTCCCACTCGGGGGCTTAGCTGCAGTCCAATACTCGACTAAGTTTAAAAAATCCTGCCGAGTGGTGAGCAATCCTCTCACTCGGGGGTTATGCTCTAGTCCAGTACTCGCCTAAGTTTGTAAAATCCAACCGAGTGGTGAGCAACCCTCCCACTCGGGGGCTTAGCTGCAGTCCAGTACTCGCGTAAGTTTAAAAAATCCTGCCGAGTGGTGAGCAATCCTCCAACTCGGGGGCTTAGTTGCAGTCCAGTACTTGCCTAAGTTTGTAAAATCCTACCGAGTGGTGAGCAACCCTCCCACTCGGGGGCTTAACTACAGTCCGGTACTCGCCTAAGTTTAAAAAATCCTGCCGAGTGGTGAGCAATCCTCCCACTCGGGGGCTTAGCTGCAGTCCAGTACTCGCCTAAGTTTAAAAAATCCTGCCGAGTGCTGACCAATCCTCCCACTCGGGGGCTTAGCTGCAGTCCAATACTCGACTAAGTTTAAAAAATCCTGCCGAGTGATGAGCAATCCTCCCACTCGGGGGCTTAGCTACAGTCCAGTACTAGCCCAAGTTTAAAAAATCCTGCCGAGTGGTGAGCAATCCTCCCACTCGAGGGCTTAGCTGCAGTCCAGTACTCGCCTAATTTTAAAAAATCCTGCCGAGTGGTAAGCAATCCCCCCACTCGGGGGCATAGCTGCAGTCCAGTACTCGCCTAAGTTTGTAAAATCCTACGGAGTGGTGAGCAACCCTCCCACTCAGGGGCTTAGCTGCAGTACAGTACTCGCCTAAGTTTAAAAAATCATGCCGAGTGGTGAGCAATCCTCCCACTCGGGGGTTTTGCTCCAGTCCAATACTCGCCTAAGTTTGTAAGATCCAACCGAGTGGTGAGCAACCCTCCCACTCGGGGGCTTAGCTGCAGTCCAGTACTCGCGTATGTTTAAAAAATCCTACCGAGTGGTGAGCAATCCTCCAACTCGAGGGCTTAGTTGCAGTCCAGTAC
The DNA here is from genome assembly GCF_056163025.1 of Triticum urartu. NCBI lineage: Eukaryota > Viridiplantae > Streptophyta > Magnoliopsida > Poales > Poaceae > Triticum > Triticum urartu. The sequence continues at coordinate 502,783,591 of NC_141877.1, forward strand.
TCTCCTAAGTTTGTAAAATCCTACCGAGTGGTGAGCAACCCTCCCACTCGGGGGCTTAGCTACAGTCCGGTACTCGCCTAAGTTTAAAAAATCCTGCCGAGTGGTGAGCAATCCCCCCACTCGGGGGCTTAGCTGCAGTCCAGTACTCGCCTAAGTTTAAAAAATCCTGCCGAGTGCTGACCAATCCTCCCACTCGGGGGCTTAGCTGCAGTCCAATACTCGACTAAGTTTAAAAAATCCTGCCGAGTGGTGAGCAATCGTCCCACTCGGGGGTTTTGCTCCAGTCCAGTACTCGCCTAAGTTTCTAAAATCCAACCGAGTGGTGAGCAACCCTCCCACTCGGGGGCTTAGCTGCAGTCCAGTACTCGCGTAAGTTTAAAAAATCCAGCCGAGTGGTGAGCAATCCTCCAAATCGGGGGATTATTTGTAGTCCAGTACTTGCCTAAGTTTGTAAAATCCTACCGAGTGGTGAGCAACCCTCCCACTCGGGGGCTTAGCTACAGTCCGGTACTCGCCTAAGTTTAAAAAGTCCTGCCGAGTGGTGAGCAATCCTCCCACTCGGGGGCTTAGCTGCAGTCCAGTACTCGCCTAAGTTTAAAAAATCCTTCCGAGTGCTGACCAATCCTCCGACTCGGGGGCTTAGCTGCAGTCCAATACTCGACTAAGTTTAAAAAATCCTGCCGAGTGATGAGCAATCCTCCCACTCGGGGGCTTAGCTACAGTCCAGTACTAGCCCAAGTTTAAAAAATCCTGTCGAGTGGTGAGCAATCCTCCCACTCGAGGGCTTAGCTGCAGTCCAGTACTCGCCTAAGTTTAAAAAATCCTGCCGAGTGGTAAGCAATCCTCCCACTCGGGGGCTTAGCTGCAGTCCAGTACTCGCCTAAGTTTGTAAAATCCTACCGAGTGCTGAGCAACCCTCCCACTCGGGGACTTAGCTACAGTACAGTACTCGCCTAAGTTTAGAAATTCATGCCGAGTGGTGAGCAATCCTCCCACTCGGGGGTTTTCCTCCAGTCTAGTACTCGCCTAAGTTTGTGAAATCCAACCGAGTGGTGAGCAACCCTCCCACTCGGAGGCTTAGCTGCAGTCCAGTACTCGCGTAAGTTTAAAAAATCGTGCCGAGTGGTGAGCAATCCTCCCACTCGGGGGCTTAGTTGCAGTCCAGTACTCGCCTAAGTTTGTAAAATCCTACCGAGTGGTGAGCAACCCTCCCACTCGGGGGCTTAGCTGCAGTCCGGTACTCGCCTAAGTTTAAAAAATCCTACCGAGTGGTGAGCAATCCTCCCACTCAGGGGCTTAGCTGCAGTCTAGTACTCACCTAAGTATAAAAAATCCTGCTGAGTGGTGACCAATCCTCCCACTCGGGGGCTTAGCTGCAGTCCAATACTCGACTAAGTTTAAAAAATCCTGCCGAGTGGTGAGCAATCCTCTCACTCGGGGGTTATGCTCTAGTCCAGTACTCGCCTAAGTTTGTAAAATCCAACCGAGTGGTGAGCAACCCTCCCACTCGGGGGCTTAGCTGCAGTCCAGTACTCGCGTAAGTTTAAAAAATCCTGCCGAGTGGTGAGCAATCCTCCAACTCGGGGGCTTAGTTGCAGTCCAGTACTTGCCTAAGTTTGTAAAATCCTACCGAGTGGTGAGCAACCCTCCCACTCGGGGGCTTAACTACAGTCCGGTACTCGCCTAAGTTTAAAAAATCCTGCCGAGTGGTGAGCAATCCTCCCACTCGGGGGCTTAGCTGCAGTCCAGTACTCGCCTAAGTTTAAAAAATCCTGCCGAGTGCTGACCAATCCTCCCACTCGGGGGCTTAGCTGCAGTCCAATACTCGACTAAGTTTAAAAAATCCTGCCGAGTGATGAGCAATCCTCCCACTCGGGGGCTTAGCTACAGTCCAGTACTAGCCCAAGTTTAAAAAATCCTGCCGAGTGGTGAGCAATCCTCCCACTCGAGGGCTTAGCTGCAGTCCAGTACTCGCCTAAGTTTAAAAAATCCTGCCGAGTGGTAAGCAATCCCCCCACTCGGGGGCTTAGCTGCAGTCCAGTACTCGCCTAAGTTTGTAAAATCCTACCGAGTGCTGAGCAACCCTCCCACTCGGGGGCTTAGCTACAGTACAGTACTTGACTAAGTTTAAAAAATCCTGCCGAGTGGTGAGCAATCCTCCCACTCAGGGGCTTAGCTGCAGTCCAGTAATCGCCTAAGTTTAAAAAATCCTGCTGAGTGGTGACCAATCCTCCCACTCGGGGGCTTAGCTGCAGTCCAGTACTTGACTAAGTTTAAAAAATCCTGCCGAGTGATGAGCAATCCTCCCACTCGGGGGCTTAGCTGCAGTCCAGTACTCGCCTAAGTTTGTAAAATCCTATCGAGTGGTGAGCAACCCTCCCACTCGGGGGCTTAGCTGTAGTCCGGTACTCGCCTAAGTTTAAAAAATCCTGCTGAGTGGTGAGCAATCCTCCCACTCGGGGGCTTAGCAGCAGTCTCGTACTCGCCTAAGTTTTAAAAATCCTGCCGAGTGTTGACCAATCCTCCCACTCGGGGGCTTAGCTGCAGTCCAGTACTCGACTAAGTTTAAAAAATCCAGCTAAGTGATGAGCAATCCTCACACTCGGGGGCTTAGCTGCAGTCCAGTACTCGCCAAATTTGTAAAATCCTACCGAGTGGTGAGCAACCCTCCCACTCGGGGGCTTAGCTGCAGTCCAGTACTCGCCTAAGTTTAAAAAATCCTGCTGAGTGATGTGCAATCCTCTCACCCGGGGGCTTAGCTGCAGTCCAGTACTAGCCTAAGTTTGTAAAATCCTACCGAGTGGTGAGCAATCCTCCAACTCGGGGCCTTAGCTACAGTCCAGTACTCGCCTAAGTTTGTAAAATCCTACGGAGTGGTGAGCAACCCTCCCACTCGGGGGCTTAGCTGTAGTCCAGTACTCGCCTAAGTTTAAAAAATCCTGCTGAGTGATGAGCAATCCTCCCACTCGGGGGCTTAGCTACAGTCCAGTACTCGCCTAAGTTTGTCAAATCCTACCGAGTGGTGAGAAATCCTCCCACTCGGGGGCTTAGCTGCAGTCCAGTACTCGCCTAAGTTTGTAAAATCCTCCCGAGTGGTGAGCAACCCTCCCACTCGGGGGCTTAGCTGCAGTCCAGTACTCGCCTAAGTTTAAAAAATCCTGCTGAGTGGTGGGCAATCCTCCCACTCGGGGGCTTACCTGCAGTCCAGTACTCGCCTAAGTTTGTAAAATCCTCCCGAGTGGTGAGCAACCCTCCCACTCGGGGGCTTAGCTGTAGTCCAGTACTCGCCTAAGTTTAAAAAATCCTGCCGAGTGGTGAGCAACCCTCCCACTCAGGGGCTTAGTTGCAGTCCAGTACTCGCCTATGTTTGTAAAGTCCTACAGAGTGGTGAGCAACCCTCCACTCGGGGGCTTAGCTGCAGTCCGGTACTCGCCTAAGTTTAAAAAATCCTGCCGAGTGGTGAGCAATCCTCCCACTCGGGGGCTTAGCAGCAGTCCCGTACTCGCCTAAGTTTTAAAAATCCTGCCGAGTGGTGACCAATCCTCCCACTCGGGGGCTTAGCTGCAGTCCAGTACTCGACTAAGTTTAAAAAATCCTGCTGAGTGATGAGCAATCCTCACACTCGGGGGCTTAGCTGCAGCCCAGTACTCGCCTAAGTTTGTAAAATCCTACCGAGTGGTGAGCAACCCTCCCACTCGGGGGCTTAGCTGCAGTCCAGTGTTCGCCTAAGTTTAAAAAATCCTGCTGAGTGATGAGCAATCCTCCCACCCGGGGGCTTAGCTGCAGTCCAGTACTCGCCTAAGTTTGTAAAATCCTACCGAGTGCTGAGCAACCCTCCCACTCGGGGGCTTAGCTGCAGTCCAGTACTTGCCTAAGTTTAAAAAATCCTGCTGAGTGATGAGCAATCCTCCAACTTGGGGCCTTAGCTACAGTCCAGTACTCGCCTAAGTTTGTAAAATCCTACCGAGTGGTGAGCAACCCTCCCACTCGGGGGCTTAGCTGTAGTCCAGTACTCGCCTAAGTTCAAAAAATCCTGCTGAGTGATGAGCAATCCTCCCACTCGGGGGCTTAGCTGCAGTCCAGTACTCGCCTAAGTTTGTCAAATCCTACCGAGTGGTGAGTAATCCTCCCACTCGGGGGCTTAGCTGCAGTCCCGTACTCGCCTAAGTTTGTAAAATCCTCCCGAGTGGTGAGCAACCCTCCCACTCGGGGGCTTAGCTGCAGTCCAGTACTCGCCTAAGTTTAAAAAATCCTGCTGAGTGGTGAGCAATCCTCCCACTCGGGGGCTTAGCTGCAGTCCAGTTCTCGCCTAAGTTTAAAATATCCTACCGAGTGGTGAGCAATCCTCCTACTTAGGGGTTTAGCTGCAGTCCAGTACTAGCGTAAGTTTAAAAAATCGTGCCGAGTGCTGGGCAATCCTCCCACTCGGGGGCTTAGTTGTAGTCCAGTACTCGCCTAAGTTTGTAAAATCGTACAGAGTGGTGACCAACCCTCCCACTCGAGGGCTTAGCTGCAGTCCGGTACTCGCCTAAGTTTAAAAAATCCTGCCGAGTGGTGAGCAATCCTCCCACCCGGGGGCTTCGCTGCAGTCCCGTACTCACCTAAGTTTAAAAAATCCTGCCGAGTGGTGACGAATCCTCCCACTCGGGGGCTTAGCTGCAGTCCAGTTCTCGACTAAGTTTAAAAAATCCTGCCGAGTGATGAGCAATCCTCCCACTCGGGGACTTAGCTGCAGTCCAGTACTCGCCTAAGTTTGTAAAATCCTACCGAGTGGTGAGCAACCCTCCCACTCGGGGGCTTTGCTGCAGTGCAGTACTCGCCTAAGTTTGTAAAATCCTACCGAGTGATGAGCAATCCTCCCACTCGGGGGCTTAGCTACAGTCCAGTACTCGCCTAAGTTTGTAAAATCCTACCGAGTGGTGAGCAACCCTCCCACTCGGGGGCTTAGCTGCAGTCCAGTAGTTGCCTAAGTTTAAAAAATCCTGCTGAGTGATGAGCAATCCTCACACTCGGGGCCTTAGCTACAGTCCAGTACTCGCCTAAGTTTGTAAAATCCTACCGAGTGGTGAGCAACCCTCCCACTCGGGGGCTTAGCTGGAGTCCAGTACTCGCCTAAGTTTGAAAAATCCTGCTGAGTGATGAGCAATCCTCCCACTCGGGGCTTAGCTGCAGTCCAGTACTCGCCTAAGTTTGTCAAATCCTACCGAGTGGTGAGCAATCCTCCCACTCGGGGGCTTAGCTGCAGTCCAGTACTCGCCTAAGTTTGTAAAATCCTCCCGAGTGGTGAGCAACCCTCCCACTCGGGGGCTTAGCTGTAGTCCAGTACTCGCCTAAGTTTAAAAAATCCTGCCGAGTGGTGAGCAATCCTCCCACTCGGGGGCTTAGCTGTAGTCCAGTACTCGCCTAAGTTTAAAAAATCCTGCCAAATGGTGAGCAATTCTCCCATCGGGGGCTTAGCTGCAGTCCAGTACTCGCCTAAGTTTGTCAAATCCTACCGAGTGGTGAGCAATCCTCCCACTCGGGGGCTTAGCTGCAGTCCAGTACTCGCCTAAGTTTGTAAAATCCTCTCGAGTGGTGAGCAACCCTCCCACTCGGGGGCTTAGCTGCAGTCCAGTACTCGCCTAAGTTTAAAAAATCCTGCCGAGTGGTGAGCAATCCTCCCACTCGGGGGCTTAGCTGTAGTCCAGTACTCGCCTAAGTTTAAAAAATCCTGCCGAGTGGTGAGCAATCCTCCCACTCAGGAGTTTAGCTGCAGTCCAGTACTAGCCTAAGTTTGTAAAATCCTACCGAGTGGTGAGCAACCCTCCCACTCTGCGGCTTAGCTGCAGTCTAGTACTCGCGTAAGTTTAAAAAATCGTGCCGAGTGCCGAACAATCCTCCCACTCGGGGGCTTAGCTGCAGTCCAGTACTCGCCTAAGTTTGTAATATCCTACAGAGTGGTGAGCAACCCTCCCACTCGGGGGCTTAGCTGCAGTCCGGTACTCGCCTAAGTTTAAAAAATCCTGCAGAGTGGTGAGCAATCCTCCCACTCGGGGGCTTAGCTGCAGTCCAGTAATCGACTAAGTTTGTAAAATCCTACAGAGTGGTGGGCAACCCTCCCACTCGGGGGCTTAGCTGCAGTCCAGTACTCGCCTAAGTTTGTAAAATCCTACCGAGTGGTGAGCACACCTCCTACTCGGGGGCTTAGCTGCAGTACAGTACTCGCCTAAGTTTAAAAAATCCTGCGGAGTGATGAGCAATCCTCCCACCTGGGGGCTTAGCTGTAGTCCAGTACTCGCCTAAGTTTGTAAAATCCTACCGAGTGGTGAGCAACCCTCCCACTCGGGGGCTTAGCTGCAATCCAATACTCGCCTATCTTTAAAAAATCCTGCGGAGTGATGAGCAATCCTCCAACTCGGGGCCTTAGCTACAGTCCAGTACTCGCCTAAGTTTGTAAAATCCTACCGAGTGGTGAGCAACCCTCCCACTCGGGGGCTTAGCTGCAGTCCAGTACTCGCCTAAGTTTAAAAAATCCTGCTGAGTGATGAGCAATCCTCCCACTCGGGGGCTTAGCTGCAGTCCAGTACTCGCCTAAGTTTGTCAAATCCTACCGAGTGGTGAGCAATCCTCCCACTCGGGGGCTTAGCTGTAGTCCAGTACTCGCCTAAGTTTGTAAAATCCTACCGAGTGGTGAGCAACCCTCCCACTCGGGGGCTTAGCTGTAGTCCAGTACTCGCCTAAGTTCAAAAAATCCTGCTGAGTGATGAGCAATCCTCCCACTCGGGGGCTTAGCTCCAGTCCAGTACTCGCCTAAGTTTGTCAAATCCTACCGAGTGGTGAGTAATCCTCCCACTCGGGGGCTTAGCTGCAGTCCCGTACTCGCCTAAGTTTGTAAAATCCTCCCGAGTGGTGAGCAACCCTCCCACTCGGGGGCTTAGCTGCAGTCCAGTACTCGCCTAAGTTTAAAAAATCCTACTGAGTGGTGAGCAATCCTCCCACTCGGGGGCTTAGCTGCAGTCCAGTACTCGCCTAAGTTTAAAATATCCTGCCGAGTGGTGAGCAATCCTCCTACTTAGGGGTTTAGCTGCAGTCCAGTACTAGCGTAAGTTTAAAAAATCGTGCCGAGTGCTGAGCAATCCTCCCACTCGGGGGCTTAGTTGTAGTCCAGTACTCGCCTAAGTTTGTAAAATCGTACAAAGTGGTGACCAACCCTCCCACTCGGGGGCTTAGCTGCAGTCCGGTACTCGCCTAAGTTTAAAAAATCCTGCCGAGTGGTGAGCAATCCTCCCACTCGGGGGCTTCGCTGCAGTCCCGTACTCACCTAAGTTTAAAAAATCCTGCCGAGTGGTGACGAATCCTCCCACTCGGGGGCTTAGCTGCAGTCCAGTTCTCGACTAAGTTTAAAAAATCCTGCCGAGTGATGAGCAATCCTCCCACTCGGGGGCTTAGCTGCAGTCCAGTACTCGCCTAAGTTTGTAAAATCCTACCGAGTGGTGAGCAACCCTCCCACTCGGGGGCTTAGCTGCAGTCCAGTACTCGCCTAAGTTTGTAAAATCCTACCGAGTGATGAGCAATCCTCCCATTCGGGGGCTTAGCTACAGTCCAGTACTCGCCTAAGTTTGTAAAATCCTACCGAGTGGTGAGCAACCCTCCCTCTCGGGGGCTTAGCTGCAGTCCAGTAGTTGCCTAAGTTTAAAAAATCCTGCTGAGTGATGAGCAATCCTCACACTCGGGGCCTTAGCAACAGTCCAGTACTCGCCTAAGTTTGTAAAATCCTACCGAGTGGTGAGCAACCCTCCCACTCGGGGGCTTAGCTGTAGTCCAGTACTCGCCTAAGTTTGAAAAATCCTGCTGAGTGATGAGCAATCCTCCCACTCGGGGGCTTAGCTGCAGTCCAGTACTCTCCTAAGTTTGTCAAATCCTACCGAGTGGTGAGCAATCCTCCCACTCGGGGGCTTAGCTGCAGTCCAGTACTCGCCTAAGTTTGTAAAATCCTCCCGAGTGGTGAGCAAACCTCCCACTCGGGGGCCTAGCTGTAGTCCAGTACTCGCCTCAGTTTAAAAAATCCTGCCGAGTGGTGAGCAATCCTCCCACTCGGGGGCTTAGCTGTAGTCCAGTACTCGCCTAAGTTTAAAAAATCCTGCCAAATGGTGAGCAATTCTCCCATCGGGGGCTTAGCTGCAGTCCAGTACTCGCCTAAGTTTGTCAAATCCTACCGAGTGGTGAGCAATCCTCCCACTCGGGGGCTTAGCTGCAGTCCAGTACTCGCCTAAGTTTGTAAAATCCTCTCGAGTGGTGAGCAACCCTCCCACTCGGGGGCTTAGCTGCAGTCCAGTACTCGCCTAAGTTTAAAAAATCCTGCCGAGTGGTGAGCAATCCTCCCACTCGGGGGCTTAGCTGTAGTCCAGTACTCGCCTAAGTTTAAAAAATCCTGCCGAGTGGTGAGCAATCCTCCCACTCAGGAGTTTAGCTGCAGTCCAGTACTAGCCTAAGTTTGTAAAATCCTACCGAGTGGTGAGCAACCCTCCCACTCTGCGGCTTAGCTGCAGTCTAGTACTCGCGTAAGTTTAAAAAATCGTGCCGAGTGCTGAACAATCCTCCCACTCGGGGGCTTAGCCGCAGTCCAGTACTCGCCTAAGTTTGTAATATCCTACAGAGTGGTGAGCAACCCTCCCACTTGGGGGCTTAGCTGCAGTCCGGTACTCGCCTAAGTTTAAAAAATCCTGCAGAGTGGTGAGCAATCCTCCGACTCGGGGGCTTAGCTGCAGTCCAGTACTCGACTAAGTTTGTAAAATCCTACAGAGTGGTGGGCAACCCTCCCACTCGGGGGCTTAGCTGCAGTCCAGTACTCGCCTAAGTTTGTAAAATCCTACCGAGTGGTGAGCACACCTCCTACTCGGGGGCTTAGCTGCAGTCCAGTACTCGCCTAAGTTTAAAAAATCCTGCGGAGTGATGAGCAATCCTCCCACCTGGGGGCTTAGCTGTAGTCCAGTACTCGCCTAAGTTTGTAAAATCCTACCGAGTGGTGAGCAACCCTCCCACTCGGGGGCTTAGCTGCAGTCCAGTACTCGCCTATGTTTAAAAAATCCTGCGGAGTGATGAGCAATCCTCCAACTCGGGGCCTTAGCTACAGTCCAGTACTCGCCTAAGTTTGTAAAATCCTACCGAGTGGTGAGCAACCCTCCCACTCGGGGGCTTAGCTGCAGTCCAGTACTCGCCTAAGTTTAAAAAATCCTGCTGAGTGATGAGCAATCCTCCCACTCGGGGGCTTAGCTGCAGTCCAGTACTCGCCTAAGTTTGTCAAATCCTACCGAGTGGTGAGCAATCCTCCCACTCGGGGGCTTAGCTGCAGTCCAGTACTCGCCTAAGTTTGTAAAATCCTCCCGAGTGGTGAGCAACCCTCCCACTCGGGGGCTTAGCTGCAGTCCAGTACTCGCCTAAGTTTAAAAAATCCTGCTGAGTGGTGAGCAATCCTCCCACTCGGGGGCTTGGCCGCAGTCCAGTACTCGCCTAAGTTTCAAAAATCCTGCCAAGTGATGAGCAATCCTCCTACTCAGGGGTTTAGCTGCAGTCCTGTACTAGCGTAAGTTTAAAAAATCGTGCCGAGTGCTGAGCAACCCTCCCACTCGGGGGCTTAGCTGCAGTACAGCACTCGCCTAAATTTGGAAAATCGTACAGAGTGGTGACCAACCCTCCCACTCGGGGGCTTAGCTGCAGTCCGGTACTCGCCTAAGTTTAAAAAATCCTGCCGAGTGGTGAGCAATCCTCCCACTCGGGGGCTTAGCAGCAGTCCCGTACTCGCCTAAGTTTTAAAAATCCTGCCGAGTGGTGACCAATCCTCCCACTCGGGGGCTTAGCTGCAGTCCAGTACTCGACTAAGTTTAAAAAATCCTGCTGAGTGATGAGCAATCCTCACACTCGGGGGCTTAGCTGCAGTCCAGTACTCGCCTAAGTTTGTAAAATCCTATCGATTGGTGAGCAACCCTCCCACTCGGGGGCTTAGCTGCAGTCCAGTGTTCGCCTAAGTTTAAAAAATCCTGCTGAGTGATGAGCAATCCTCCAACTCGGGGCCTTAGCTACAGTCTAGTACTCGCCTAAGTTTGTAAAATCCTACCGAGTGGTGAGCAACCCTCCCACTCGGGGGCTTAGCTGTATTCCAGTACTCGCCTAAGTTCAAAAAATCCTGCTGAGTGATGAGCAATCCTCCCACTCGGGGGCTTAGCTGCAGTCCAGTACTCGCCTAAGTTTGTCAAATCCTACCGAGTGGTGAGTAATCCTCCCACTCGGGGGCTTTGCTGCAGTCCCGTACTCGCCTAAGTTTGTAAAATCCTCCCGAGTGGTGAGCAACCCTCCCACTCGGGGGCTTAGCTGCAGTCCAGTACTCGCCTAAGTTTAAAAAATCCTGCTGAGTGGTGAGCAATCCTCCCACTCGGAGGCTTAGCTGCAGTCCAGTACTCGCCTAAGTTTAAAATATCCTGCCGAGTGGTGATCAATCCTCCTACTTAGGGGTTTAGCTGCAGTCCAGTACTAGCGTAAGTTTAAAAAATCGTGCCGAGTGCTGAGCAATCCTCCCACTCGGGGGCTTAGTTGTAGTCCAGTACTCGCCTAAGTTTGTAAAATCGTACAGAGTGGTGACCAACCCTCCCACTCGGGGGCTTAGCTGCAGTCCGGTACTCGCGTAAGTTTGTCAAATCCTACCGAGTGGAGAGCAATCCTCCCACTCGGGGGCTTCGCTGCAGTCCCGTACTCACCTAAGTTTAAAAAATCCTGCCAAGTGGTGACGAATCCTCCCACTCGGGGGCTTAGCTGCAGTCCAGTTCTCGACTAAGTTTAAAAAATCCTGCCGAGTGATGAGCAATCCTCCCACTCGGGGGCTTAGCTGCAGTCCAGTACTCGCCTAAGTTTGTAAAATCCTACCGAGTGGTGAGCAACCCTCCCACTCGGGGGCTTAGCTGCAGTCCAGTACTCGCCTAAGTTTGTAAAATCCTACCGAGTGATGAGCAATCCTCCCACTCGGGGGCTTAGCTACAGTCCAGTACTCGCCTAAGTTTGTAAAATCCTACCGAGTGGTGAGCAACCCTCCCACTCGGGGGCTTAGCTGCAGTCCAGTAGTTGCCTAAGTTTAAAAAATCCTGCTGAGTGATGAGCAATCCTCACACTCGGGGCCTTAGCTACAGTCCAGTACTCGCCTAAGTTTGTAAATCCTACCGAGTGGTGAGCAACCCTCCCACTCGGGGGCTTAGCTGTAGTCCAGTACTCGCCTAAGTTTGAAAAATCCTGCTGAGTGGTGAGCAATCCTCCCACTCGGGGGCTTAGCTGCAGTCCAGTACTCGCCTAAGTTTGTCAAATCCTACCGAGTGGTGAGCAATCCTCCCACTCGGGGGCTTAGCTGCAGTCCAGTACTCGCCTAAGTTTGTAAAATCCTCCCGAGTGGTGAGCAACCCTCCCACTCGGGGGCTTAGCTGTAGTCCAGTACTCGCCTAAGTTAAAAAAATCCTGCCGAGTGGTGAGCAATCCTCCCACTCGGGGGCTTAGCTGTAGTCCAGTACTCGCCTAAGTTTAAAAAATCCTGCCAAGTGGTGAGCACTTCTCCCATCGGGGGCTTAGCTGCAGTCCAGTACTCGCCTAAGTTTGTCAAATCCTACCGAGTGGTGAGCAATCCTCCCACTCGGGGGCTTAGCTGCAGTCCAGTACTCGCCTAAGTTTGTAAAATCCTCTCGAGTGGTGAGCAACCCTCCCACTCGGGGGCTTAGCTGCAGTCCAGTACTCGCCTAAGTTTAAAAAATCCTGCCGAGTGGTGAGCAATCCTCCCACTCGGGGGCTTAGCTGTAGTCCAGTAATCGCCTAAGTTTAAAAAATCCTGCCGAGTGGTGAGCAATCCTCCCACTCAGGAGTTTAGCTGCAGTCCAGTACTAGCCTAAGTTTGTAAAATCCTACCGAGTGGTGAGCAACCCTCCCACTCTGCGGCTTAGCTGCAGTCTAGTACTCGCGTAAGTTTAAAAAATCGTGCCGAGTGCTGAACAATCCTCCCACTCGGGGGCTTAGCTGCAGTCCAGTACTCGCCTAAGTTTGTAATATCCTACAGAGTGGTGAGCAACCCTCCCACTCGGGGCTTAGCTGCAGTCCAGTACTCGCCTAAGTTTAAAAAATCCTGCCGAGTGGTGAGCAATCCTCCCACTCGGGGGCTTAGCTGCAGTCCAGTACTCGACTAAGTTTGTAAAATCCTACAGAGTGGTGGGCAACCCTCCCACTCGGGGGCTTAGCTGCAGTCTAGTACTCGCCTAAGTTTGTAAAATCCTACCGAGTGGTGAGCACACCTCCTACTCGGGGGCTTAGCTGCAGTCCAGTACTCGCCTAAGTTTAAAAAATCCTGCGGAGTGATGAGCAATCCTCCCACCTGGGGGCTTAGCTGTAGTCCAGTACTCGCCTAAGTTTGTAAAAACCTACCGAGTGGTGAGCAACCCTCCCACTCGGGGGCTTAGCTACAGTCCAGTACTCGCCTATGTTTAAAAAATCCTGCGGAGTGATGAGCAATCCTCGAACTCGGGGCCTTAGCTACAGTCCAGTACTCGCCTAAGTTTGTAAAATCCTACCGAGTGGTGAGCAACCCTCCCACTCGGGGGCTTAGCTGCAGTCCAGTACTCGCCTAAGTTTAAAAAATCCTGCTGAGTGATGAGCAATCCTCCCACTCGGGGGCTTAGCTGCAGTCCAGTACTCGCCTAAGTTTGTCAAATCCTACCGAGTGGTGAGCAATCCTCCCACTCGGGGGCTTAGCTGCAGTCCAGTACTCGCCTAAGTTTGTAAAATCCTCCCGAGTGGTGAGCAACCCTCCCACTCGGGGGCTTAGCTGCAGTCCAGTACTCGCCTAAGTTTAAAAAATCCTGCTGAGTGGTGAGCAATCCTCCCACTCGGGGGCTTAGCCGCAGTCCAGTACTCGCCTAAGTTTAAAAAATCCTGCCGAGTGGTGAGCAATCCTCCTACTTAGGGATTTAGCTGCAGTCCAGTACTAGCGTAAGTTTAAAAAATCGTGCCGAGTGCTGAGCAACCCTCCCACTCGGGGGCTTAGCTGAAGTACAACACTCGCCTAAGTTTGGAAAATCGTACAGAGTGGTGACCAACCCTCCCACTCGGGGGCTTAGCTGCAGTCCGGTACTCGCCTAAGTTTAAAAAATCCTGCCGAGTGGTGAGCAATCCTCCCACTCGGGGGCTTAGCAGCAGTCCCGTACTCGCCTAAGTTTTAAAAATCCTGCCGAGTGGTGAGCAATCCTCCCACTCGGGGGCTTAGCTGCAGTCCAGTACTCGCCTAAGTTTGTAAAATCCTACCGAGTGGTGAGCAACCCTCCCACTCGGGGGCTTAGCTGCAGTCCAGTAGTCGCCTAAGTTTAAAAAAATCCTGCTGAGTGATGAGCAATCCTCACACTCGGGGGCTTAGCTGCAGTCCAGTACTTGCCTAATTTTGTAAAATCCTACCGAGTGGTGAGCAACCCTCCCACTCGGGGGCTTAGCTGCAGTCCAGTGTTCGCCTAAGTTTAAAAAATCCTGCTGAGTGATGAGCAATCCTCCCACCCGGGGGCTTAGCTGCAGTCCAGTACTCGCCTAAGTTTGTAAAATCCTACCGAGTGCTGAGCAACCCTCCCACTCGGGGGCTTAGCTGCAGTCCAGTACTTGCCTAAGTTTAAAAAATCCAGCTGAGTGATGAGCAATCCTCCAACTCGGGGCCTTAGCTACAGTCCAGTACTCGCCTAAGTTTGTAAAATCCTACCGAGTGGTGAGCAACCCTCCCACTCGGGGGCTTAGCTGTAGTCCAGTACTCGCCTAAGTTCAAAAAATCCTGCTGAGTGATGAGCAATCCTCCCACTCGGGGGCTTAGCTGCAGTCCAGTACTCGCCTAAGTTTGTCAAATCCTACCGAGTGGTGAGTAATCCTCCCACTCGGGGGCTTAGCTGCAGTCCCGTACTCGCCTAAGTTTGTAAAATCCTCCCGAGTGGTGAGCAACCCTCCCACTTGGGGGCTTAGCTGCAGTCCAGTACTCGCCTAAGTTTAAAAAATCCTGCTGAGTGGTGAGCAATCCTCCCACTCGGGGGCTTAGCTGCAGTCCAGTACTCGCCTAAGTTTAAAATATCCTGCCGAGTGGTGAGCAATCCTCCTACTTAGGGGTTTAGCTGCAGTCCAGTACTAGCGTAAGTTTAAAAAATCGTGCCGAGTGCTGAGCAATCCTCCCACTCGGGGGCTTAGTTGCAGTCCAGTACTCGCCTAAGTTTGTAAAATCGTACAGAGTGGTGACCAACCCTCCCACTCGGGGGCTTAGCTGCAGTCCGGTACTCGCCTAAGTTTAAAAAATCCTGCCGAGTGGTGAGCAATCCTCCCACTCGGGGGCTTCGCTGCAGTCCCGTACTAACCTAAGTTTAAAAAATCCTGCCGAGTGGTGACGAATCCTCCTACTCGGGGGCTTAGCTGAAGTCCAGTTCTCGACTAAGTTTAAAAAATCCTGCCGAGTGATGAGCAATCCTCCCACTCGGGGGCTTAGCTGCAGTCCAGTACTCGCCTAAGTTTGTAAAATCCTACCGAGTGGTGAGCAACCCTCCCACTCGGGGGCTTAGCTGCAGTCCAGTACTCGCCTAAGTTTGTAAAATCCTACCGAGTGATGAGCAATCTTCCCACTCGGGCGCTTAGCTACAGTCCAGTACTCGCCTAAGTTTGTAAAATCCTACCGAGTGGTGAGCAACCCTCCCATTCTGGGGCTTAGCTGCAGTCCAGTAGTTGCCTAAGTTTAAAAAATCCTGCTGAGTGATGAGCAATCCTCACACTCGGGGCCTTAGCTACAGTCCAGTACTCGCCTAAGTTTGTAAAATCCTACCGAGTGGTGAGCAACCCTCCCACTCGGGGGCTTAGCTGTAGTCCAGTACTCGCCTAAGTTTGAAATATCCTGCTGAGTGCTGAGCAATCCTCCCACTCGGGGGCTTAGCTGCAGTCCAGTACTCGCCTAAGTTTGTCAAATCCTACCGAGTGGTGAGCAATCCTCCCACTCGGGGGCTTAGCTGCAGTCCAGTACTCGCCTAAGTTTGTAAAATCCTCCCGAGTGGTGAGTAACCCTCCCACTCGGGGCTTAGCTGTAGTCCAGTACTCGCCTAAGTTTAAAAAATCCTGCCGAGTGGTGAGCAATCCTCCCACTCGGGGGTTTAGCTGTAGTCCAGTACTCGCCTAATTTTAAAAAATCCTGCCAAGTGGTGAGCAATTCTCCCATCGGGGGCTTAGCTGTAGTCCAGTACTCGCCTAAGTTTGTCAAATCCTACCGAGTGGTGAGCAATCCTCCCACTCGGGGGCTTAGCTGCAGTCCAGTACTCGCCTAAGTTTGTAAAATCCTCTCGAGTGGTGAGCAACCCTCCCACTCGGGGGCTTAGCTGCAGTCCAGTACTCGCCTAAGTTTAAAAAATCCAGCTGAGTGATGAGCAATCCTCCAACTCGGGGCCTTAGCTACAGTCCACTACTCGCCTAAGTTTGTAAAATCCTACCGAGTGGTGAGCAACCCTCCCACTCGGGGGCTTAGCTGTAGTCCAGTACTCGCCTAAGTTCAAAAAATCCTGCTGAGTGATGAGCAATCCTCCCACTCGGGGGCTTAGCTGCAGTCCAGTACTCGCCTAAGTTTGTCAAATCCTACCGAGTGGTGAGTAATCCTCCCACTCGGGGGCTTAGCTGCAGTCCCGTACTCGCCTAAGTTTGTAAAATCCTCCCGAGTGGTGAGCAACCCTCCCACTTGGGGGCTTAGCTGCAGTCCAGTACTCGCCTAAGTTTAAAAAATCCTGCTGAGTGGTGAGCAATCCTCCCACTCGGGGGCTTAGCTGCAGTCCAGTACTCGCCTAAGTTTAAAATATCCTGCCGAGTGGTGAGCAATCCTCCTACTTAGGGGTTTAGCTGCAGTCCAGTACTAGCGTAAGTTTAAAAAATCGTGCCGAGTGCTGAGCAATCCTCCCACTCGGGGGCTTAGTTGCAGTCCAGTACTCGCCTAAGTTTGTAAAATCGTACAAAGTGGTGACCAACCCTCCCACTCGGGGGCTTAGCTGCAGTCCGGTACTCGCCTAAGTTTAAAAAATCCTGCCGAGTGGTGAGCAATCCTCCCACTCGGGGGCTTCGCTGCAGTCCCGTACTCACCTAAGTGTAAAAAATCCTGCCGAGTGGTGACGAATCCTCCCGCTCGGGGGCTTAGCTGCAGTCCAGTTCTCGACTAAGTTTAAAAAATCCTGCCGAGTGATGAGCAATCCTCCCACTCGGGGGCTTAGCTGCAGTCCAGTACTCGCCTAAGTTTGTAAAATCCTACCGAGTGGTGAGCAACCCTCCCACTCGGGGGCTTAGCTGCAGTCCAGTACTCGCCTAAGTTTGTAAAATCCTACCGAGTGATGAGCAATCCTCCCACTCGGGGGCTTAGCTACAGTCCAGTACTCGCCTAAGTTTGTAAAATCCTACCGAGTGGTGAGCAACCCTCCCACTCTGGGGCTTAGCTGCAGTCCAGTAGTTGCCTAAGTTTAAAAAATCCTGCTGAGTGATGAGCAATCCTCACACTCGGGGCCTTAGCTACAGTCCAGTACTCGCCTAAGTTTGTAAAATCCTACCGAGTGGTGAGCAACCCTCCCACTCGGGGGCTTAGCTGTAGTCCAGTACTCGCCTAAGTTTGAAAAATCCTGCTGAGTGATGAGCAATCCTCCCACTCGGGGGCTTAGCTGCAGTCCAGTACTCGCCTAAGTTTGTCAAATCCTACCGAGTGGTGAGCAATCCTCCCACTCGGGGGCTTAGCTGCAGTCCAGTACTCGCCTAAGTTTGTAAAATCCTCCCGAGTGGTGAGTAACCCTCCCACTCGGGGGCTTATCTGTAGTCTAGTACTCGCCTAAGTTTAAAAAATCCTGCCGAGTGGTGAGCAATGCTCCCACTTGGGGGCTTAGCTGTAGTCCAGTACTCGCCTAATTTTAAAAAATCCTGCCAAGTGGTTAGCAATTCTCCCATCGGGGGCTTAGCTGCAGTCCAGTACTCGCCTAAGTTTGCCAAATCCTACCGAGTGGTGAGCAATCCTCCCACTCGGGGGCTTAGCTGCAGTCCAGTACTCGCCTAAGTTTGTAAAATCCTCTCGAGTGGTGAGCAACCCTCCCACTCGGGGGCTTAGCTGCAGTCCAGTACTCGCCTAAGTTTAAAAAATCCTGCCGAGTGGTGAGCAATCCTCCCACTCGGGGGCTTAGCTGTAGTCCAGTACTCGCCTAAGTTCAAAAAATCCTGCTGAGTGATGAGCAATCCTCCCACTCGGGGGCTTAGCTGCAGTCCAGTACTCGCCTAAGTTTGTCAAATCCTACGGAGTGGTGAGTAATCCTCCCACTCGGGGGCTTAGCTGCAGTCCCGTACTCGCCTAAGTTTGTAAAATCCTCCCGAGTGGTGAGCAACCCTCCCACTTGGGGGCTTAGCTGCAGTCCAGTACTCGCCTAAGTTTAAAAAATCCTGCTGAGTGGTGAGCAATCCTCCCACTCGGGGGCTTAGCTGCAGTCCAGTACTCGCCTAAGTTTAAAATATCCTGCCGAGTGGTGAGCAATCCTCCTACTTAGGGGTTTAGCTACAGTCCAGTACTAGCGTAAGTTTAAAAAATCGTGCCGAGTGCTGAGCAATCCTCCCACTCGGGGGCTTAGTTGCAGTCCAGTACTCGCCTAAGTTTGTAAAATCGTACAGAGTGGTGACCAACCCTCCCACTCGGGGGCTTAGCTGCAGTCCGGTACTCGCCTAAGTTTAAAAAATCCTGCCGAGTGGTGAGCAATCCTCCCACTCGGGGGCTTCGCTGCAGTCCCGTACTAACCTAAGTTTAAAAAATCCTGCCGAGTGGTGACGAATCCTCCTACTCGGGGGCTTAGCTGAAGTCCAGTTCTCGACTAAGTTTAAAAAATCCTGCCGAGTGATGAGCAATCCTCCCACTCGGGGGCTTAGCTGCAGTCCAGTACTCGCCTAAGTTTGTAAAATCCTACCGAGTGGTGAGCAACCCTCCCACTCGGGGGCTTAGCTGCAGTCCAGTACTCGCCTAAGTTTGTAAAATCCTACCGAGTGATGAGCAATCTTCCCACTCGGGGGCTTAGCTACAGTCCAGTACTCGCCTAAGTTTGTAAAATCCTACCGAGTGGTGAGCAACCCTCCCATTCTGGGGCTTAGCTGCAGTCCAGTAGTTGCCTAAGTTTAAAAAATCCTGCTGAGTGATGAGCAATCCTCACACTCGGGGCCTTAGCTACAGTCCAGTACTCGCCTAAGTTTGTAAAATCCTACCGAGTGGTGAGCAACCCTCCCACTCGGGGGCTTAGCTGTAGTCCAGTACTCGCCTAAGTTTGAAATATCCTGCTGAGTGCTGAGCAATCCTCCCACTCGGGGGCTTAGCTGCAGTCCAGTACTCGCCTAAGTTTGTCAAATCCTACCGAGTGGTGAGCAATCCTCCCACTCGGGGGCTTAGCTGCAGTCCAGTACTCGCCTAAGTTTGTAAAATCCTCCCGAGTGGTGAGTAACCCTCCCACTCGGGGCTTAGCTGTAGTCCAGTACTCGCCTAAGTTTAAAAAATCCTGCCGAGTGGTGAGCAATCCTCCCACTCGGGGGTTTAGCTGTAGTCCAGTACTCGCCTAATTTTAAAAAATCCTGCCAAGTGGTGAGCAATTCTCCCATCGGGGGCTTAGCTGCAGTCCAGTACTCGCCTAAGTTTGTCAAATCCTACCGAGTGGTGAGCAATCCTCCCACTCGGGGGCTTAGCTGCAGTCCAGTACTCGCCTAAGTTTGTAAAATCCTCTCGAGTGGTGAGCAACCCTCCCACTCGGGGGCTTAGCTGCAGTCCAGTACTCGCCTAAGTTTAAAAAATCCAGCTGAGTGATGAGCAATCCTCCAACTCGGGGCCTTAGCTACAGTCCACTACTCGCCTAAGTTTGTAAAATCCTACCGAGTGGTGAGCAACCCTCCCACTCGGGGGCTTAGCTGTAGTCCAGTACTCGCCTAAGTTCAAAAAATCCTGCTGAGTGATGAGCAATCCTCCCACTCGGGGGCTTAGCTGCAGTCCAGTACTCGCCTAAGTTTGTCAAATCCTACCGAGTGGTGAGTAATCCTCCCACTCGGGGGCTTAGCTGCAGTCCCGTACTCGCCTAAGTTTGTAAAATCCTCCCGAGTGGTGAGCAACCCTCCCACTTGGGGGCTTAGCTGCAGTCCAGTACTCGCCTAAGTTTAAAAAATCTTGCTGAGTGGTGAGCAATCCTCCCACTCGGGGGCTTAGCTGCAGTCCAGTACTCGCCTAAGTTTAAAATATCCTGCCGAGTGGTGAGCAATCCTCCTACTTAGGGGTTTAGCTGCAGTCCAGTACTAGCGTAAGTTTAAAAAATCGTGCCGAGTGCTGAGCAATCCTCCCACTCGGGGCTTAGTTGCAGTCCAGTACTCGCCTAAGTTTGTAAAATCGTACAAAGTGGTGACCAACCCTCCCACTCGGGGGCTTAGCTGCAGTCCGGTACTCGCCTAAGTTTAAAAAATCCTGCCGAGTGGTGAGCAATCCTCCCACTCGGGGGCTTCGCTGCAGTCCCGTACTCACCTAAGTGTAAAAAATCCTGCCGAGTGGTGACGAATCCTCCCGCTCGGGGGCTTAGCTGCAGTCCAGTTCTCGACTAAGTTTAAAAAATCCTGCCGAGTGATGAGCAATCCTCCCACTCGGGGGCTTAGCTGCAGTCCAGTACTCGCCTAAGTTTGTAAAATCCTACCGAGTGGTGAGCAACCCTCCCACTCGGGGGCTTAGCTGCAGTCCAGTACTCGCCTAAGTTTGTAAAATCCTACCGAGTGATGAGCAATCCTCCCACTCGGGGGCTTAGCTACAGTCCAGTACTCGCCTAAGTTTGTAAAATATTACCGAGTGGTGAGCAACCCTCCCACTCTGGGGCTTAGCTGCAGTCCAGTAGTTGCCTAAGTTTAAAAAATCCTGCTGAGTGATGAGCAATCCTCACACTCGGGGCCTTAGCTACAGTCCAGTACTCGCCTAAGTTTGTAAAATCCTACCGAGTGGTGAGCAACCCTCCCACTCGGGGGCTTAGCTGTAGTCCAGTACTCGCCTAAGTTTGAAAAATCCTGCTGAGTGATGAGCAATCCTCCCACTCGGGGGCTTAGCTGCAGTCCAGTACTCGCCTAAGTTTGTCAAATCCTACCGAGTGGTGAGTAATCCTCCCACTCGGGGGCTTAGCTGCAGTCCCGTACTCGCCTAAGTTTGTAAAATCCTCCCGAGTGGTGAGCAACCCTCCCACTTGGGGGCTTAGCTGCAGTCCAGTACTCGCCTAAGTTTAAAAAATCTTGCTGAGTGGTGAGCAATCCTCCCACTCGGGGGCTTAGCTGCAGTCCAGTACTCGCCTAAGTTTAAAATATCCTGCCGAGTGGTGAGCAATCCTCCTACTTAGGGGTTTAGCTGCAGTCCAGTACTAGCGTAAGTTTAAAAAATCGTGCCGAGTGCTGAGCAATCCTCCCACTCGGGGGCTTAGTTGCAGTCCAGTACTCGCCTAAGTTTGTAAAATCGTACAAAGTGGTGACCAACCCTCCCACTCGGGGGCTTAGCTGCAGTCCGGTACTCGCCTAAGTTTAAAAAATCCTGCCGAGTGGTGAGCAATCCTCCCACTCGGGGGCTTCGCTGCAGTCCCGTACTCACCTAAGTGTAAAAAATCCTGCCGAGTGGTGACGAATCCTCCCGCTCGGGGGCTTAGCTGCAGTCCAGTTCTCGACTAAGTTTAAAAAATCCTGCCGAGTGATGAGCAATCCTCCCACTCGGGGGCTTAGCTGCAGTCCAGTACTCGCCTAAGTTTGTAAAATCCTACCGAGTGGTGAGCAACCCTCCCACTCGGGGGCTTAGCTGCAGTCCAGTACTCGCCTAAGTTTGTAAAATCCTACCGAGTGATGAGCAATCCTCCCACTCGGGGGCTTAGCTACAGTCCAGTACTCGCCTAAGTTTGTAAAATATTACCGAGTGGTGAGCAACCCTCCCACTCTGGGGCTTAGCTGCAGTCCAGTAGTTGCCTAAGTTTAAAAAATCCTGCTGAGTGATGAGCAATCCTCACACTCGGGGCCTTAGCTACAGTCCAGTACTCGCCTAAGTTTGTAAAATCCTACCGAGTGGTGAGCAACCCTCCCACTCGGGGGCTTAGCTGTAGTCCAGTACTCGCCTATGTTTGAAAAATCCTGCTGAGTGATGAGCAATCCTCCCACTCGGGGGCTTAGCTGCAGTCCAGTACTCGCCTACGTTTGTCAAATCCTACCGAGTGGTGAGCAATCCTCCCACTCGGGGGCTTAGCTGCAGTCCAGTACTCGCCTAAGTTTGTAAAATCCTCCCGAGTGGTGAGTAACCCTCCCACTCGGGGGCTTATCTGTAGTCTAGTACTCGCCTAAGTTTAAAAAATCCTGCCGAGTGGTGAGCAATGCTCCCACTTGGGGGCTTAGCTGTAGTCCAGTACTCGCCTAATTTTAAAAAATCCTGCCAAGTGGTTAGCAATTCTCCCATCGGGGGCTTAGCTGCAGTCCAGTACTCGCCTAAGTTTAAAATATCCTGCCGAGTGGTGAGCAATCCTCCCACTCGGGGGCTTAGCTGCAGTCCAGTACTCGCCTAAGTTTAAAATATCCTGCCGAGTGGTGAGCAATCCTCCTACTTAGGGGTTTAGCTGCAGTCCAGTACTAGCGTAAGTTTAAAAAATCGTGCCGAGTGCTGAGCAATCCTCCCACTCGGGGGCTTAGTTGCAGTCCAGTACTCGCCTAAGTTTGTAAAATCGTACAAAGTGGTGACCAACCCTCCCACTCGGGGGCTTAGCTGCAGTCCGGTACTCGCCTAAGTTTAAAAAATCCTGCCGAGTGGTGAGCAATCCTCCCACTCGGGGGCTTCGCTGCAGTCCCGTACTCACCTAAGTGTAAAAAATCCTGCCGAGTGGTGACGAATCCTCCCGCTCGGGGGCTTAGCTGCAGTCCAGTTCTCGACTAAGTTTAAAAAATCCTGCCGAGTGATGAGCAATCCTCCCACTCGGGGGCTTAGCTGCAGTCCAGTACTCGCCTAAGTTTGTAAAATCCTACCGAGTGGTGAGCAACCCTCCCACTCGGGGGCTTAGCTGCAGTCCAGTACTCGCCTAAGTTTGTAAAATCCTACCGAGTGATGAGCAATCCTCCCACTCGGGGGCTTAGCTACAGTCCAGTACTCGCCTAAGTTTGTAAAATATTACCGAGTGGTGAGCAACCCTCCCACTCTGGGGCTTTGCTGCAGTCCAGTAGTTGCCTAAGTTTAAAAAATCCTGCTGAGTGATGAGCAATCCTCACACTCGGGGCCTTAGCTACAGTCCAGTACTCGCCTAAGTTTGTAAAATCCTACCGAGTGGTGAGCAACCCTCCCACTCGGGGGCTTAGCTGTAGTCCAGTACTCGCCTATGTTTGAAAAATCCTGCTGAGTGATGAGCAATCCTCCCACTCGGGGGCTTAGCTGCAGTCCAGTACTCGCCTACGTTTGTCAAATCCTACCGAGTGGTGAGCAATCCTCCCACTCGGGGGCTTAGCTGCAGTCCAGTACTCGCCTAAGTTTGTAAAATCCTCCCGAGTGGTGAGTAACCCTCCCACTCGGGGGCTTATCTGTAGTCTAGTACTCGCCTAAGTTTAAAAAATCCTGCCGAGTGGTGAGCAATGCTCCCACTTGGGGGCTTAGCTGTAGTCCAGTACTCGCCTAATTTTAAAAAATCCTGCCAAGTGGTTAGCAATTCTCCCATCGGGGGCTTAGCTGCAGTCCAGTACTCGCCTAAGTTTGCCAAATCCTACCGAGTGGTGAGCAATCCTCCCACTCGGGGGCTTAGCTGCAGTCCAGTACTCGCCTAAGTTTGTAAAATCCTCTCGAGTGGTGAGCAACCCTCCCACTCGGGGGCTTAGCTGCAGTCCAGTACTCGCCTAAGTTTAAAAAATCCTGCCGAGTGGTGAGCAATCCTCCCACTCGGGGGCTTAGCTGTAGTCCAGTACTCGCCTAAGTTTAAAAAATCCTGCCGAGTGGTGAGCAATCCTCCCACTCAGGAGTTTAGCTGCAGTCCAGTACTAGCCTCAGTTTGTAAAATCCTACCGAGTGGTGAGCAACCCTCCCACTCTGCGGCTTAGCTGCAGTCTAGTACTCGCGTAAGTTTAAAAAATCGTGCCGAGTGCTGAACAATCCTCCCACTCGGGGGCTTAGCTGCAGTCCAGTACTCGCCTAAGTTTGTAATATCCTACAGAGTGGTGAGCAACCCTCCCACTTGGGGGCTTAGCTGCAGTCCGGTACTCGCCTAAGTTTAAAAAATCCTGCCGAGTGGTGAGCAATCCTCCCACTCGGGGGCTTAGCTGCATTCCAGTACTCGACTAAGTTTGTAAAATCCTACAGAGTGGTGGGCAACCCTCCCACTCGGGGGCTTAGCTGCAGTCCAGTACTCGCCTAAGTTTGTAAAATCCTACCGAGTGGTGAGCACACCTCCTACTCGGGGGCTTAGCTGCAGTCCAGTACTCGCCTAAGTTTAAAAAATCCTGTGGAGTGATGAGCAATCCTCCCATCTGGGGGCTTAGCTGTAGTCCAGTACTCGCCTAAGTTTGTAAAATCCTACCGAGTGGTGAGCAACCCTCCCACTCGGGGGCTTAGCTGCAGTCCAGTACTCGCCTATGTTTAAAAAATCCTACGGAGTGATGAGCAATCCTCCAACTCGGGGCCTTAGCTACAGTCCAGTACTCGCCTAAGTTTGTAAAATCCTACCGAGTGGTGAGCAACCCTCCCACTCGGGGGCTTAGCTGCAGTCCAGTACTCGCCTAAGTTTAAAAAATCCTGCTGAGTGATGAGCAATCCTCCCACTCGGGGGCTTAGCTGCTGTCCAGTACTCGCCTAAGTTTGTCAAATCCTACCGAGTGGTGAGCAATCCTCCCACTCGGGGGCTTAGCTGCAGTCCAGTACTCGCCTAAGTTTGTAAAATCCTCGCGAGTGGTGAGCAACCCTCCCACTCGGGGGCTTAGCTGCAGTCCAGTACTCGCCTAAGTTTAAAAAATCCTGCTGAGTGGTGAGCAATCCTCCCACTCGGGGGCTTAGCTGCAGTCTAGTACTCGCCTAAGTTTAAAAAATCCTGCCGAGTGGTGAGCAATCCTCCTACTCAGGGGTTTAGCTGCAGTCCAGTACTCGCCTAAGTTTGGAAAATCGTACAGAGTGGTGACCAACCCTCCCACTCGGGGGCTTAGCTGCAGTCCGGTACTCGCCTAAGTTTAAAAAATCCTGCCGAGTGGTGAGCAATCCTCCCACTCGGGGGCTTAGCTGCAGTCCCGTACTCACCTAAGTTTAAAATATCCTGCCGAGTGGTGACCAATCCTCCCACTCGGGGGCTTAGCTGCAGTCCAGTACTCGACTAAGTTTAGAAAATCCTGCCGAGTGATGAGCAATCCTCCCACTCGGGGGCTTAGCTGCAGTTCAGTACTAGCCTAAGTTTGTAAAATCCTACCGAGTGGTGAGCAACCCTCCCACTCGGGGGCTTAGCTGCAGTCCAGTACTCGCCTAAGTTTAAAAAATACTGCTGAGTGATGAGCAATCCTCCCACTCGGGGGCTTAGCTGCAGTCTAGTACTCGCCTAAGTTTGTAAAATCCTACCGAGTGGTGAGCAACCCTCCCACTCCGGGGCTTAGCTGCACTCCAGTACTCGCCTAAGTTTAAAAAATCCTGCTGAGTGATGAGCAATCCTCCCACTCGGGGGCTTAGCTACAGTCCAGTACTCGCCTAAGTTTGTCAAATCCTACCGAGTGGTGAGCAATCCTCCCACTCGGGGGCTTAGCTGCAGTCCAATACTCGCCTAAGTTTAAAAAATCCTGCTGAGTGGTGAGCAATCCTCCCACTCGGGGGCTTAGCCGCAGTCCAGTACTCGCCTAAGTTTAAAAAATCCTGCCGAGTGGTGAGCAATCCTCCTACTCAGGGGTTTAGCTGCAGTCCAGTACTAGCGTAAGTTTAAAAAATCGTGCCGAGTGCTGAGCAACCCTCCCACTCGGGGGCTTAGCTGCAGTACAGCACTCGCCTAAGTTTGGAAAATCGTACAGAGTGGTGACCAACCCTCCCACTCGGGGGCTTAGCTGCAGTCCGGTACTCGCCTAAGTTTAAAAAATACTGCCGAGTGGTGAGCAATCCTCCCACTCAAGGGCTTAGCTGCAGTCCCGTACTCACCTAAGTTTAAAAAATCCTGCCGAGTGGTGACCAATCCTCCCACTCGGGGGCTTAGCTGCAGTCCAGTACTCGACTAAGTTTAGAAAATCCTGTCGAGTGATGAGCAATCCTCCCACTCGGGGGCTTAGCTGCAGTTCAGTACTAGCCTAAGTTTGTAAAATCCTACCGAGTGGTGAGCAACCCTCCCACTCGGGGGCTTAGCTGCAGTCCAGTACTCGCCTAAGTTTAAAAAATCCTGCTGAGTGATGAGCAATCCTCCCACTCGGGGGCTTAGCTGCAGTCTAGTACTCGCCTAAGTTTGTAAAATCCTACCGAGTGGTGAGCAACCCTCCCACTCGGGGGCTTAGTTGCACTCCAGTACTCGCCTAAGTTTAAAAAATCCTGCTGAGTGATGAGCAATCCTCCCACTCGGGGGCTTAGCTGCAGTCCAGTACTCGCCTAAGTTTGTCAAATCCTACCGAGTGGTGAGCAATCCTCCCACTCGGGGGCTTAGCTGCAGTCCAGTACTCGCCTAAGTT
This sequence comes from Triticum urartu, assembly GCF_056163025.1. Lineage (NCBI taxonomy): Eukaryota > Viridiplantae > Streptophyta > Magnoliopsida > Poales > Poaceae > Triticum > Triticum urartu. The sequence goes on from NC_141877.1 coordinate 502,809,283, forward strand.
TGTAAAATCCTCCCGAGTGGTGAGCAACCCTCCCACTCGGGGGCTTAGCTGCAGTCCAGTACTCGCCTAAGTTTAAAAAATCCTGCTGAGTGGTGAGCAATCCTCCCACTCGGGGGCTTAGCTGCAGTCTAGTACTCGCCTAAGTTTAAAAAATCCTGCCGAGTGGTGAGCAATCCTCCTACTCAGGGGTTTAGCTGTAGTCCAGTACTAGCGTAAGTTTAAAAACTCGTGCCGAGTGCTGAGCAACCCTCCCACTCGGGGGCTTAGCTGCAGTACAGCACTCGCCTAAGTTTGGAAAATCGTACAGAGTGGTGACCAACCCTCCCACTCGGCGGCTTAGCTGCAGTCCGGTACTCGCCTAAGTTTAAAAAATCCTGCCGAGTGGTGAGCAATCCTCCCACTCGGGGGCTTAGCTGCAGTCCCGTACTCACCTAAGTTTAAAAAATCCTGCCGAGTGGTGACCAATCCTCCCACTCGGGGGCTTAGCTGCAGTCCAGTACTCGACTAAGTTTAGAAAATCCTGCCGAGTGATGAGCAATCCTCCCACTCGGGGGCTTAGCTGCAGTTCAGTACTAGCCTAAGTTTGTAAAATCCTACCGAGTGGAGAGCAACCCTCCCACTCGGGGGCTTAGCTGCAGTCCAGTACTCGCCTAAGTTTAAAAAATACTGCTGAGTGATGAGCAATCCTCCCACTCGGGGGCTTAGCTGCAGTCTAGTACTCGCCTAAGTTTGTAAAATCCTACCGAGTGGTGAGCAACCCTCCCACTCGGGGGCTTAGCTGCACTCCAGTACTCGCCTAAGTTTAAAAAATCCTGCTGAGTGATGAGCAATCCTCCCACTCGGGGGCTTAGCTGCAGTCCAGTACTCGCCTAAGATTGTCAAATCCTACCGAGTGGTGAGCAATCCTCCCACTCGGGGGCTTAGCTGCAGTCCAGTACTCGCCTAAGTTTAAAAAATCCTGCTGAGTGGTGAGCAATCCTCCCACTCGGGGGCTTAGCCGCAGTCCAGTACTCGCCTAAGTTTAAAAAATCCTGCCGAGTGGTGAGCAATCCTCCTACTCAGGGGTTTAGCTGCAGTCCAGTACTAGCGTAAGTTTAAAAAATCGTGCCGAGTGCTGAGCAACCCTCCCACTCGGGGGCTTAGCTGCAGTACAGCACTCACCTAAGTTTGGAAAATCGTACAGAGTGGTGACCAACCCTCCCACTCGGGGGCTTAGCTGCAGTCCGGTACTCGCGTAAGTTTAAAAAATACTGCCGAGTGGTGAGCAATCCTCCCACTCAAGGGCTTAGCTGCAGTCCCGTACTCACCTAAGTTTAAAAAATCCTGCCGAGTGGTGACCAATCCTCCCACTCGGGGGCTTAGCTGCAGTCCAGTACTCGACTAAGTTTAGAAAATCCTGCCGAGTGATGAGCAATCCTCCCACTCGGGGGCTTAGCTGCAGTTCAGTACTCGCCTAAGTTTGTAAAATCCTACCGAGTGGTGAGCAACCCTCCCACTCGGGGGCTTAGCTGCAGTCCAGTACTCGCCTAAGTTTAAAAAATTCTGCTGAGTGATGAGCAATCCTCCCACTCGGGGGCTTAGCTGCAGTCTAGTACTCGCCTAAGTTTGTAAAATCCTACTGAGTGGTGAGCAACCCTCCCACTCGGGGGCTTAGCTGCACTCCAGTACTCGCCTAAGTTTAAAAAATCCTGCTGAGTGATGAGCAATCCTCCCACTCGGGGGCTTAGCTGCAGTCCAGTACTCGCCTAAGTTTGTCAAATCCTACCGAGTGGTGAGCAATCCTCCCACTCGGGGGCTTAACTGCAGACCAGTACTCGCCTAAGTTTGTAAAATCCTCCCGAGTGGTGAGCAACCCTCCCACTCGGGGACTTAGCTGCAGTCCAGTACTCGCCTAAGTTTAAAAAATCCTGCTGAGTGGTGAGCAATCCTACCACTCGGGGGCTTAGCTGCAGTCCAGTACTCGCCTAAGTTTAAAAAATCCTGCCGAGTGGTGAGCAATCCTCCTACTCAGGGGTTTAGCTGTAGTCCAGTACTAGCGTCAATTAAAAAAATCATGCCGAGTGCTGAGCAATCCTCCCACTCGGGGGCTTAGTTGCAGTCCAGTACTCGCCTAAGTTTGTAAAATCGTACAGAGTGGTGACCAACCCTCCCACTCGGGGGCTTAGCTGCAGTCAGGTACTCGCCTAAGTTTAAAAAATCCTGCCGAGTGGTGAGCAATCCTCCCACTCGGGGGCTTAGCTGCAGTCCCGTACTCACCTAAGTTTAAAAAATCCTGCCGAGTGGTGACCAATCCTCCCACTCGGGGGCTTAGCTGCAGTCCAGTACTCGACTAAGTTTAAAAAATCCTGCCGAGTGATGAGCAATCCTCCCACTCGGGGGCTTAGCTGCAGTCCAGTACTCGCCTAAGTTTGTAAAATCCTAATGAGTGGTGAGCAACCCTCCCACTCGGGGGCTTAACTGCAGTCCAGTACTCGCCTAAGTTTAAAAAATCCTGCTGAGTGATGAGCAATCCTCCCACTCGGGGGCTTAGCTGCAGTCCAGTACTCGCCTAAGTTTGTAAAATCCTGCCGAGTGGTGAGCAACCCTCCCACTCGGGGGCTTAGCTGCAGTCCAGTACTCGCCTAAGTTTAAAAAATCCTGCTGAGTGATAAGCAATCCTCCAACTCGGGGCCTTAGCTACAGTCCAGTACTCGCCTAAGTTTGTAAAATCCTACCGAGTGATGAGCAACCCTCCCACTCGGGGGCTTAGCTGCAGTCCAGTACTCGCCTAAGTTTAAAAAATCCAGCTGAGTGATGAGCAATCCTCCCACTCGGGGGCTTAATTGCATTCTAGTACTCGCCTAAGTTTGAAAAATCCTGCCGAGTGGTGACCAATCCTCCCACTCGGGGGCTTAGCTGCAGTCCAGTACTCGACTAAGTTTAAAAAATCCTGCCGAGTGGTGAGCAATCCTCCCACTCGGGGGCTTAGCTGCAGTCGAGTACTCGCCTAAGTTTGTAAAATCCTCCCGAGTGGTGAGCAACCCTCCCACTCGGGGGCTTAGCTGCAGTCCAGTACTCGCCTAAGTTTAAAAAATCCTGCGGAGTGATGAGCAATCCTCCAACTCGGGGCCTTAGCTACAGTCCAGTACTCGCCTAAGTTTGTAAAATCCTACCGAGTGGTGAGCAACCCTCCCACTCGGGGGCTTAGCTGCAGTCCAGTACTCGCCTAAGTTTAAAAAATCCTGCTGAGTGATGAGCAATCCTCCCACTCGGGGTCTTAGCTCAAGTCCAGTACTCGCCTAAGTTTGTCAAATCCTACCGAGTGGTGAGCAATCCTCCCACTCGGGGGCTTAGCTGCAGTCCAGTACTCGCCTAAGTTTGTAAAATCCTACCGAGTGGTGAGCAACCCTCCCACTCGGGGGCTTAGCTATAGTCCAGTACTCGCCTAAGTTCAAAAAATCCTGCTGAGTGATGAGCAATCCTCCCACTCGGGGGCTTAGCTCCAGTCCAGTACTCGCCTAAGTTTGTCAAATCCTACCGAGTGGTGAGTAATCCTCCCACTCGGGGGCTTAGCTGCAGTCCCGTACTCGCCTAAGTTTGTAAAATCCTCCCGAGTGGTGAGCAACCCTCCCACTCGGGGGCTTAGCTGCAGTCCAGTACTCGCCTAAGTTTAAAAAATCCTGCTGAGTGGTGAGCAATCCTCCCACTCGGGGGCTTAGCTGCAGTCCAGTACTCGCCTAAGTTTAAAATATCCTGCCGAGTGGTGAGCAATCCTCCTACTTAGGGGTTTAGCTGCAGTCCAGTACTAGCGTAAGTTTAAAAAATCGTGCCGAGTGCTGAGCAATCCTCCCACTCGGGGGCTTAGTTGTAGTCCAGTACTCGCCTAAGTTTGTAAAATCGTACAAAGTGGTGACCAACCCTCCCACTCGGGGGCTTAGCTGGAGTCCGGTACTCGCCTAAGTTTAAAAAATCCTGCCGAGTGGTGAGCAATCCTCCCACTCGGGGGCTTCGCTGCAGTCCCGTACTCACCTAAGTTTAAAAAATCCTGCCGAGTGGTGACGAATCCCCCCACTCGGGGGCTTAGCTGCAGTCCAGTTCTCGACTAAGTTTCAAAAATCCTGCCGAGTGATGAGCAATCCTCCCACTCGGGGGCTTAGCTGCAGTCCAGTACTCGCCTAAGTTTGTAAAATCCTACCGAGTGGTGAGCAACCCTCCCACTCGGGGGCTTAGCTGCAGTCCAGTACTCGCCTAAGTTTGTAAAATCCTACCGAGTGATGAGCAATCCTCCCACTCGGGGGCTTAGCTACAGTCCAGTACTCGCCTAAGTTTGTAAAATCCTACCGAGTGGTGAGCAACCCTCCCACTCGGGGGCTTAGCTGCAGTCCAGTAGTTGCCTAAGTTTAAAAAATCCTGCTGAGTGATGAGCAATCCTCACACTCGGGGCCTTAGCTACAGTCCAGTACTCGCCTAAGTTTGTAAAATCCTACCGAGTGGTGAGCAACCCTCCCACTCGGGGGCTTAGCTGTAGTCCAGTACTCGCCTAAGTTTGAAAAATCCTGCTGAGTGATGAGCAATCCTCCCACTCGGGGGCTTAGCTGCAGTCCAGTACTCGCCTAAGTTTGTCAAATCCTACCGAGTGGTGAGCAATCCTCCCACTCGGGGGCTTAGCTGCAGTCCAGTACTCGCCTAAGTTTGTAAAATCCTCCCGAGTGGTGAGCAAACCTCCCACTCGGGGGCTTAGCTGTAGTCCAGTACTCGCCTAAGTTTAAAAAATCCTGCCGAGTGGTGAGCAATCCTCCCACTCGGGGGCTTAGCTGTAGTCCAGTACTCGCCTAAGTTTAAAAAATCCTGCCAAATGGTGAGCAATTCTCCCATCGGGGGCTTAGCTGTAGTCCAGTACTCGCCTAAGTTTGTCAAATCCTACCGAGTGGTGAGCAATCCTCCCACTCGGGGGCTTAGCTGCAGTCCAGTACTCGCCTAAGTTTGTAAAATCCTCTCGAGTGGTGAGCAACCCTCCCACTCGGGGGCTTAGCTGCAGTCCAGTACTCGCCTAAGTTTAAAAAATCCTGCTGAGTGATAAGCAATCCTCCAACTCGGGGCCTTAGCTACAGTCCAGTACTCGCCTAAGTTTGTAAAATCCTACCGAGTGATGAGCAACCCTCCCACTCGGGGGCTTAGCTGCAGTCCAGTACTCGCCTAAGTTTAAAAAATCCAGCTGAGTGATGAGCAATCCTCCCACTCGGGGGCTTAATTGCATTCTAGTACTCGCCTAAGTTTGAAAAATCCTGCCGAGTGGTGACCAATCCTCCCACTCGGGGGCTTAGCTGCAGTCCAGTACTCGACTAAGTTTAAAAAATCCTGCCGAGTGGTGAGCAATCCTCCCACTCGGGGGCTTAGCTGCAGTCGAGTACTCGCCTAAGTTTGTAAAATCCTCCCGAGTGGTGAGCAACCCTCCCACTCGGGGGCTTAGCTGCAGTCCAGTACTCGCCTAAGTTTAAAAAATCCTGCGGAGTGATGAGCAATCCTCCAACTCGGGGCCTTAGCTACAGTCCAGTACTCGCCTAAGTTTGTAAAATCCTACCGAGTGATGAGCAACCCTCCCACTCGGGGGCTAGCTGCAGTCCAGTACTCGCCTAAGTTTAAAAAATCCAGCTGAGTGATGAGCAATCCTCCCACTCGGGGGCTTAATTGCATTCTAGTACTCGCCTAAGTTTGAAAAATCCTGCCGAGTGGTGACCAATCCTCCCACTCGGGGGCTTAGCTGCAGTCCAGTACTCGACTAAGTTTAAAAAATCCTGCCGAGTGGTGAGCAATCCTCCCACTCGGGGGCTTAGCTGCAGTCGAGTACTCGCCTAAGTTTGTAAAATCCTCCCGAGTGGTGAGCAACCCTCCCACTCGGGGGCTTAGCTGCAGTCCAGTACTCGCCTAAGTTTAAAAAATCCTGCGGAGTGATGAGCAATCCTCCAACTCGGGGCCTTAGCTACAGTCCAGTACTCGCCTAAGTTTGTAAAATCCTACCGAGTGGTGAGCAACCCTCCCACTCGGGGGCTTAGCTGCAGTCCAGTACTCGCCTAAGTTTAAAAAATCCTGCTGAGTGATGAGCAATCCTCCCACTCGGGGTCTTAGCTCAAGTCCAGTACTCGCCTAAGTTTGTCAAATCCTACCGAGTGGTGAGCAATCCTCCCACTCGGGGGCTTAGCTGCAGTCCAGTACTCGCCTAAGTTTGTAAAATCCTACCGAGTGGTGAGCAACCCTCCCACTCGGGGGCTTAGCTATAGTCCAGTACTCGCCTAAGTTCAAAAAATCCTGCTGAGTGATGAGCAATCCTCCCACTCGGGGGCTTAGCTCCAGTCCAGTACTCGCCTAAGTTTGTCAAATCCTACCGAGTGGTGAGTAATCCTCCCACTCGGGGGCTTAGCTGCAGTCCCGTACTCGCCTAAGTTTGTAAAATCCTCCCGAGTGGTGAGCAACCCTCCCACTCGGGGGCTTAGCTGCAGTCCAGTACTCGCCTAAGTTTAAAAAATCCTGCTGAGTGGTGAGCAATCCTCCCACTCGGGGGCTTAGCTGCAGTCCAGTACTCGCCTAAGTTTAAAATATCCTGCCGAGTGGTGAGCAATCCTCCTACTTAGGGGTTTAGCTGCAGTCCAGTACTAGCGTAAGTTTAAAAAATCGTGCCGAGTGCTGAGCAATCCTCCCACTCGGGGGCTTAGTTGTAGTCCAGTACTCGCCTAAGTTTGTAAAATCGTACAAAGTGGTGACCAACCCTCCCACTCGGGGGCTTAGCTGGAGTCCGGTACTCGCCTAAGTTTAAAAAATCCTGCCGAGTGGTGAGCAATCCTCCCACTCGGGGGCTTCGCTGCAGTCCCGTACTCACCTAAGTTTAAAAAATCCTGCCGAGTGGTGACGAATCCCCCCACTCGGGGGCTTAGCTGCAGTCCAGTTCTCGACTAAGTTTCAAAAATCCTGCCGAGTGATGAGCAATCCTCCCACTCGGGGGCTTAGCTGCAGTCCAGTACTCGCCTAAGTTTGTAAAATCCTACCGAGTGGTGAGCAACCCTCCCACTCGGGGGCTTAGCTGCAGTCCAGTACTCGCCTAAGTTTGTAAAATCCTACCGAGTGATGAGCAATCCTCCCACTCGGGGGCTTAGCTACAGTCCAGTACTCGCCTAAGTTTGTAAAATCCTACCGAGTGGTGAGCAACCCTCCCACTCGGGGGCTTAGCTGCAGTCCAGTAGTTGCCTAAGTTTAAAAAATCCTGCTGAGTGATGAGCAATCCTCACACTCGGGGCCTTAGCTACAGTCCAGTACTCGCCTAAGTTTGTAAAATCCTACCGAGTGGTGAGCAACCCTCCCACTCGGGGGCTTAGCTGTAGTCCAGTACTCGCCTAAGTTTGAAAAATCCTGCTGAGTGATGAGCAATCCTCCCACTCGGGGGCTTAGCTGCAGTCCAGTACTCGCCTAAGTTTGTCAAATCCTACCGAGTGGTGAGCAATCCTCCCACTCGGGGGCTTAGCTGCAGTCCAGTACTCGCCTAAGTTTGTAAAATCCTCCCGAGTGGTGAGCAAACCTCCCACTCGGGGGCTTAGCTGTAGTCCAGTACTCGCCTAAGTTTAAAAAATCCTGCCGAGTGGTGAGCAATCCTCCCACTCGGGGGCTTAGCTGTAGTCCAGTACTCGCCTAAGTTTAAAAAATCCTGCCAAATGGTGAGCAATTCTCCCATCGGGGGCTTAGCTGTAGTCCAGTACTCGCCTAAGTTTGTCAAATCCTACCGAGTGGTGAGCAATCCTCCCACTCGGGGGCTTAGCTGCAGTCCAGTACTCGCCTAAGTTTGTAAAATCCTCTCGAGTGGTGAGCAACCCTCCCACTCGGGGGCTTAGCTGCAGTCCAGTACTCGCCTAAGTTTAAAAAATCCTGCCGAGTGGTGAGCAATCCTCCCACTCGGGGGCTTAGCTGTAGTCCAGTACTCGCCTAAGTTTAAAAAATCCTGCCGAGTGGTGAGCAATCCTCCCACTCAGGAGTTTAGCTGTAGTCCAGTACTAGCCTAAGTTTGTAAAATCCTACCGAGTGGTGAGCAACCCTCCCACTCTGCGGCTTAGCTGCAGTCTAGTACTCGCGTAAGTTTAAAAAATCGTGCCGAGTGCTGAACAATCCTCCCACTCGGGGGCTTAGCTGCAGTCCAGTACTCGCCTAAGTTTGTAATATCCTACAGAGTGGTGAGCAACCCTCCCACTCGGGGGCTTAGCTGCAGTCCGGTACTCGCCTAAGTTTAAAAAATCCTGCAGAGTGGTGAGCAATCCTCCCACTCGGGGGCTTAGCTGCAGTCCAGTACTCGACTAAGTTTGTAAAATCCTACAGAGTGGTGGGCAACCCTCCCACTCGGGGGCTTAGCTGCAGTCCAGTACTCGCCTAAGTTTGTAAAATCCTACCGAGTGGTGAGCACACCTCCTACTCGGGGGCTTAGCTGCAGTCCAGTACTCGCCTAAGTTTAAAAAATCCTGCGGAGTGATGAGCAATCCTCCCACCTGGGGGCTTAGCTGTAGTCCAGTACTCGCCTAAGTTTGTAAAATCCTACCGAGTGGTGAGCAACCCTCCCACTCGGGGGCTTAGCTGCAGTCCAGTACTCGCCTATGTTTAAAAAATCCTGCGGAGTGATGAGCAATCCTCCAACTCGGGGCCTTAGCTACAGTCCAGTACTCGCCTAAGTTTGTAAAATCCTACCGAGTGGTGAGCAACCCTCCCACTCGGGGGCTTAGCTGCAGTCCAGTACTCGCCTAAGTTTAAAAAATCCTGCTGAGTGATGAGCAATCCTCCCACTCGGGGGCTTAGCTGCAGTCCAGTACTCGCCTAAGTTTGTCAAATCCTACCGAGTGGTGAGCAATCCTCCCACTCGGGGGCTTAGCTGCAGTCCAGTACTCGCCTAAGTTTGTAAAATCCTCCCGAGTGGTGAGCAACCCTCCCACTCGGGGGCTTAGCTGTAGTCCAGTACTCGCCTAAGTTTAAAAAATCCTGCTGAGTGGTGAGCAATCCTCCCACTCGGGGGCTTGGCCGCAGTCCAGTACTCGCCTAAGTTTCAAAAATCCTGCCAAGTGATGAGCAATCCTCCTACTCAGGGGTTTAGCTGCAGTCCAGTACTAGCGTAAGTTTAAAAAATCGTGCCGAGTGCTGAGCAACCCTCCCACTCGGGGGCTTAGCTGCAGTACAGCACTCGCCTAAGTTTGGAAAATCATACAGAGTGGTGACCAACCCTCCCACTCGGGGGCTTAGCTGCAGTCCGGTACTCGCCTAAGTTTAAAAAATCCTGCCGAGTGGTGAGCAATCCTCCCACTCGGGGGCTTAGCAGCAGTCCCGTACTCGCCTAAGTTTTAAAAATCCTGCCGAGTGGTGACCAATCCTCCCACTCGGGGGCTTAGCTGCAGTCCAGTACTCGACTAAGTTTAAAAAATCCTGCTGAGTGATGAGCAATCCTCACACTCGGGGGCTTAGCTGCAGTCCAGTACTCGCCTAAGTTTGTAAAATCCTATCGAGTGGTGAGCAACCCTCCCACTCGGGGGCTTAGCTGCAGTCCAGTGTTCGCCTAAGTTTAAAAAATCCTGCTGAGTGATGAGCAATCCTCCAACTCGGGGCCTTAGCTACAGTCCAGTACTCGCCTAAGTTTGTAAAATCCTACCGAGTGGTGAGCAACCCTCCCACTCGGGGGCTTAGCTGTAGTCCAGTACTCGCCTAAGTTCAAAAAATCCTGCTGAGTGATGAGCAATCCTCCCACTCGGGGGCTTAGCTGCAGTCCAGTACTCGCCTAAGTTTGTCAAATCCTACCGAGTGGTGAGTAATCCTCCCACTCGGGGGCTTAGCTGCAGTCCCGTACTCGCCTAAGTTTGTAAAATCCTCCCGAGTGGTGAGCAACCCTCCCACTCGGGGGCTTAGCTGCAGTCCAGTACTCGCCTAAGTTTAAAAAATCCTGCTGAGTGGTGAGAAATCCTCCCACTCGGGGGCTTAGCTGCAGTCCAGTACTCGCCTAAGTTTAAAATATCCTGCCGAGTGGTGATCAATCCTCCTACTTAGGGGTTTAGCTGCAGTCCAGTACTAGCGTAAGTTTAAAAAATCGTGCCGAGTGCTGAGCAATCCTCCCACTCGGGGGCTTAGTTGTAGTCCAGTACTCGCCTAACTTTGTAAAATCGTACAGAGTGGTGACCAACCCTCCCACTCGGGGGCTTAGCTGCAGTCCCGTACTCGCGTAAGTTTAAAAAATCCTGCCGAGTGGAGAGCAATCCTCCCACTCGGGGGCTTCGCTGCAGTCCCGTACTCACCTAAGTTTAAAAAATCCTGCCGAGTGGTGACGAATCCTCCCACTCGGGGGCTTAGCTGCAGTCCAGTTCTCGACTAAGTTTAAAAAATCCTGCCGAGTGATGAGCAATCCTCCCACTCGGGGGCTTAGCTGCAGTCCAGTACTCGCCTAAGTTTGTAAAATCCTACCGAGTGGTGAGCAACCCTCCCACTCGGGGGCTTAGCTGCAGTCCAGTACTCGCCTAAGTTTGTAAAATCCTACCGAGTGATGAGCAATCCTCCCACTCGGGGGCTTAGCTACAGTCCAGTACTCGCCTAAGTTTGTAAAATCCTACCGAGTGGTGAGCAACCCTCCCACTCGGGGGCTTAGCTGCAGTCCAGTAGTTGCCTAAGTTTAAAAAATCCTGCTGAGTGATGAGCAATCCTCACACTCGGGGCCTTAGCTACAGTCCAGTACTCGCCTAAGTTTGTAAAATCCTACCGAGTGGTGAGCAACCCTCCCACTCGGGGGCTTAGCTGTAGTCCAGTACTCGCCTAAGTTTGAAAAATCCTGCTGAGTGGTGAGCAATCCTCCCACTCGGGGGCTTAGCTGCAGTCCAGTACTCGCCTAAGTTTGTCAAATCCTACCGAGTGGTGAGCAATCCTCCCACTCGGGGGCTTACCTACAGTCCAGTACTCGCCTAAGTTTGTAAAATCCTCCCGAGTAGTGAGCAACCCTCCCACTCGGGGGCTTAGCTGTAGTCCAGTACTCGCCTAAGTTAAAAAAATCCTGCCGAGTGGTGAGCAATCCTCCCACTCGGGGGCTTAGCTGTAGTCCAGTACTCGCCTAAGTTTAAAAAATCCTGCCAAGTGGTGAGCACTTCTCCCATCGGGGGCTTAGCTGCAGTCCAGTACTCGCCTAAGTTTAAAAAATCCTGCTGAGTGATGAGCAATCCTCCCACTCGGGGGCTTAGCTGCAGTCCAGTACTCGCCTAAGTTTGTCAAATCCTACCGAGTGGTGAGCAATCCTCCCACTCGGGGGCTTAGCTGCAGTCCAGTACTCGCCTAAGTTTGTAAAATCCTCCCGAGTGGTGAGCAACCCTCCCACTCGGGGGCTTAGCTGTAGTCCAGTACTCGCCTAAGTTTAAAAAATCCTGCTGAGTGGTGAGCAATCCTCCCACTCGGGGGCTTGGCCGCAGTCCAGTACTCGCCTAAGTTTCAAAAATCCTGCCAAGTGATGAGCAATCCTCCTACTCAGGGGTTTAGCTGCAGTCCAGTACTAGCGTAAGTTTAAAAAATCGTGCCGAGTGCTGAGCAACCCTCCCACTCGGGGGCTTAGCTGCAGTACAGCACTCGCCTAAGTTTGGAAAATCATACAGAGTGGTGACCAACCCTCCCACTCGGGGGCTTAGCTGCAGTCCGGTACTCGCCTAAGTTTAAAAAATCCTGCCGAGTGGTGAGCAATCCTCCCACTCGGGGGCTTAGCAGCAGTCCCGTACTCGCCTAAGTTTTAAAAATCCTGCCGAGTGGTGACCAATCCTCCCACTCGGGGGCTTAGCTGCAGTCCAGTACTCGACTAAGTTTAAAAAATCCTGCTGAGTGATGAGCAATCCTCACACTCGGGGGCTTAGCTGCAGTCCAGTACTCGCCTAAGTTTGTAAAATCCTATCGAGTGGTGAGCAACCCTCCCACTCGGGGGCTTAGCTGCAGTCCAGTGTTCGCCTAAGTTTAAAAAATCCTGCTGAGTGATGAGCAATCCTCCAACTCGGGGCCTTAGCTACAGTCCAGTACTCGCCTAAGTTTGTAAAATCCTACCGAGTGGTGAGCAACCCTCCCACTCGGGGGCTTAGCTGTAGTCCAGTACTCGCCTAAGTTCAAAAAATCCTGCTGAGTGATGAGCAATCCTCCCACTCGGGGGCTTAGCTGCAGTCCAGTACTCGCCTAAGTTTGTCAAATCCTACCGAGTGGTGAGTAATCCTCCCACTCGGGGGCTTAGCTGCAGTCCCGTACTCGCCTAAGTTTGTAAAATCCTCCCGAGTGGTGAGCAACCCTCCCACTCGGGGGCTTAGCTGCAGTCCAGTACTCGCCTAAGTTTAAAAAATCCTGCTGAGTGGTGAGAAATCCTCCCACTCGGGGGCTTAGCTGCAGTCCAGTACTCGCCTAAGTTTAAAATATCCTGCCGAGTGGTGATCAATCCTCCTACTTAGGGGTTTAGCTGCAGTCCAGTACTAGCGTAAGTTTAAAAAATCGTGCCGAGTGCTGAGCAATCCTCCCACTCGGGGGCTTAGTTGTAGTCCAGTACTCGCCTAACTTTGTAAAATCGTACAGAGTGGTGACCAACCCTCCCACTCGGGGGCTTAGCTGCAGTCCCGTACTCGCGTAAGTTTAAAAAATCCTGCCGAGTGGAGAGCAATCCTCCCACTCGGGGGCTTCGCTGCAGTCCCGTACTCACCTAAGTTTAAAAAATCCTGCCGAGTGGTGACGAATCCTCCCACTCGGGGGCTTAGCTGCAGTCCAGTTCTCGACTAAGTTTAAAAAATCCTGCCGAGTGATGAGCAATCCTCCCACTCGGGGGCTTAGCTGCAGTCCAGTACTCGCCTAAGTTTGTAAAATCCTACCGAGTGGTGAGCAACCCTCCCACTCGGGGGCTTAGCTGCAGTCCAGTACTCGCCTAAGTTTGTAAAATCCTACCGAGTGATGAGCAATCCTCCCACTCGGGGGCTTAGCTACAGTCCAGTACTCGCCTAAGTTTGTAAAATCCTACCGAGTGGTGAGCAACCCTCCCACTCGGGGGCTTAGCTGCAGTCCAGTAGTTGCCTAAGTTTAAAAAATCCTGCTGAGTGATGAGCAATCCTCACACTCGGGGCCTTAGCTACAGTCCAGTACTCGCCTAAGTTTGTAAAATCCTACCGAGTGGTGAGCAACCCTCCCACTCGGGGGCTTAGCTGTAGTCCAGTACTCGCCTAAGTTTGAAAAATCCTGCTGAGTGGTGAGCAATCCTCCCACTCGGGGGCTTAGCTGCAGTCCAGTACTCGCCTAAGTTTGTCAAATCCTACCGAGTGGTGAGCAATCCTCCCACTCGGGGGCTTAGCTACAGTCCAGTACTCGCCTAAGTTTGTAAAATCCTCCCGAGTAGTGAGCAACCCTCCCACTCGGGGGCTTAGCTGTAGTCCAGTACTCGCCTAAGTTAAAAAAATCCTGCCGAGTGGTGAGCAATCCTCCCACTCGGGGGCTTAGCTGTAGTCCAGTACTCGCCTATGTTTAAAAAATCCTGCCAAGTGGTGAGCACTTCTCCCATCGGGGGCTTAGCTGCAGTCCAGTACTCGCCTAAGTTTGTCAAATCCTACCGAGTGGTGAGCAATCCTCCCACTCGGGGGCTTAGCTGCAGTCCAGTACTCGCCTAAGTTTAAAAAATCCTGCTGAGTGATGAGCAATCCTCCCACTCGGGGGCTTAGCTGCAGTCCAGTACTCGCCTAAGTTTGTCAAATCCTACCGAGTGGTGAGCAATCCTCCCACTCGGGGGCTTAGCTGCAGTCCAGTACTCGCCTAAGTTTGTAAAATCCTCCCGAGTGGTGAGCAACCCTCCCACTCGGGGGCTTAGCTGCAGTCCAGTACTCGCCTAAGTTTAAAAAATCCTGCTGAGTGGTGAGCAATCCTCCCACTCGGGGGCTTAGCCGCAGTCCAGTACTCGCCTAAGTTTAAAAAATCCTGCCGAGTGGTGAGCAATCCTCCTACTCAGGGATTTAGCTGCAGTCCAGTACTAGCGTAAGTTTAAAAAATCGTGCCAAGTGCTGAGCAACCCTCCCACTCGGGGGCTTAGCTGCAGTACAGCACTCGCCTAAGTTTGGAAAATCGTACAGAGTGGTGACCAACCCTCCCACTCGGGGGCTTAGCTGCAGTCCGGTACTCGCCTAAGTTTAAAAAATCCTGCCGAGTGGTGAGCAATCCTCCCACTCGGGGGCTTAGCAGCAGTCCCGTACTCGCCTAAGTTTTAAACATCCTGCCGAGTGGTGACCAATCCTCCCACTCGGGGGCTTAGCTGCAGTCCAGTACTCGACTAAGTTTAAAAAATCGTGCTGAGTGATGAGCAATCCTCACACTCGGGGGCTTAGCTGCAGTCCAGTACTCGCCTAAGTTTGTAAAATCCTATCGAGTGGTGAGCAACCCTCCCACTCGGGGGCTTAGCTGCAGTCCAGTGTTCGCCTAAGTTTAAAAAATCCTGCTGAGTGATGAGCAATCCTCCAACTCGGGGCCTTAGCTACAGTCCAGTACTCGCCTAAGTTTGTAAAATCCTACCGAGTGGTGAGCAACCCTCCCACTCGGGGGCTTAGCTGTAGTCCAGTACTTGCCTAAGTTCAAAAAATCCTACTGAGTGATGAGCAATCCTCCCACTCGGGGGCTTAGCTGCAGTCCAGTACTCGCCTAAGTTTGTCAAATCCTACCGAGTGGTGAGTAATCCTCCCACTCGGGGGCTTAGCTGCAGTCCCGTACTCGCCTAAGTTTGTAAAATCCTCCCGAGTGGTGAGCAACCCTCCCACTCGGGGGCTTAGCTGCAGTCCAGTACTCGCCTAAGTTTAAAAAATCCTGCTGAGTGGTGAGCAATCCTCCCACTCGGGGGCTTAGCTGCAGTCCAGTACTCGCCTAAGTTTAAAATATCCTGCCGAGTGGTGATCAATCCTCCTACTTAGGGGTTTAGCTGCAGTCCAGTACTAGCGTAAGTTTAAAAAATCGTGCCGAGTGCTGAGCAATCCTCCCACTCGGGGGCTTAGTTGTAGTCCAGTACTCGCCTAAGTTTGTAAAATCGTACAGAGTGGTGACCAACCCTCCCACTCGGGGGCTTAGCTGCAGTCCGGTACTCGCGTAAGTTTAAAAAATCCTGCCGAGTGGAGAGCAATCCTCCCACTCGGGGGCTTCGCTGCAGTCCCGTACTCACCTAAGTTTAAAAAATCCTGCCGAGTGGTGACGAATCCTCCCACCCGGGGGCTTAGCTGCAGTCCAGTTCTCGACTAAGTTTAAAAAATCCTGCCGAGTGATGAGCAATCCTCCCACTCGGGGGCTTAGCTGCAGTCCAGTACTCGCCTAAGTTTGTAAAATCCTACCGAGTGGTGAGCAACCCTCCCACTCGGGGGCTTAGCTGCAGTCCAGTACTCGCCTAAGTTTGTAAAATCCTACCGAGTGATGAGCAATCCTCCCACTCGGGGGCTTAGCTACAGTCCAGTACTCGCCTAAGTTTGTAAAATCCTACCGAGTGGTGAGCAACCCTCCCACTCGGGGGCTTAGCTGCAGTCCAGTAGTTGCCTAAGTTTAAAAAATCCTGCTGAGTGATGAGCAATCCTCACACTCGGGGCCTTAGCTACAGTCCAGTACTCGCCTAAGTTTGTAAAATCCTACCGAGTGGTGAGCAACCCTCCCACTCGGGGGCTTAGCTGTAGTCCAGTACTCGCCTAAGTTTGAAAAATCCTGCTGAGTGGTGAGCAATCCTCCCACTCGGGGGCTTAGCTGCAGTCCAGTACTCGCCTAAGTTTGTCAAATCCTACCGAGTGGTGAGCAATCCTCCCACTCGGGGGCTTAGCTGCAGTCCAGTACTCGCCTAAGTTTGTAAAATCCTCCCGAGTGGTGAGCAACCCTCCGACTCGGGGGCTTAGCTGTAGTCCAGTACTCGCCTAAGTTAAAAAAATCCTGCCGAGTGGTGAGCAATCCTCCCACTCAGGGGCTTAGCTGTAGTCCAGTACTCGCCTAAGTTTAAAAAATCCTGCCAAGTGGTGAGCACTTCTCCCATCGGGGGCTTAGCTGCAGTCCAGTACTCGCCTAAGTTTGTCAAATCCTACCGAGTGGTGAGCAATCCTCCCACTCGGGGGCTTAGCTGCAGTCCAGTACTCGCCTAAGTTTAAAAAATCCTGCTGAGTGATGAGCAATCCTCCCACTCGGGGGCTTAGCTGCAGTCCAGTACTCGCCTAAGTTTGTCAAATCCTACCGAGTGGTGAGCAATCCTCCCACTCGGGAGCTTAGCTGCAGTCCAGTACTCGCCTAAGTTTGTAAAATCCTCCCGAGTGGTGAGCAACCCTCCTACTCGGGGGCTTAGCTGCAGTCCAGTACTCGCCTAAGTTTAAAAAATCCTGCTGACTGGTGAGCAATCCTCCCACTCGGGGGCTTAGCCGCAGTCCAGTACTCGCCTAAGTTTAAAAAATCCTGCCGAGTGGTGAGCAATCCTCCTACTCAGGGATTTAGCTGCAGTCCAGTACTAGCGTAAGTTTAAAAAATCGTGCCGAGTGCTGAGCAACCCTCCCACTCGGGGGCTTAGCTGCAGTACAGCACTCGCCTAAGTTTGGAAAATCGTACAGAGTGGTGACCAACCCTCCCACTCGGGGGCTTAGCTGCAGTCCGGTACTCGCCTAAGTTTAAAAAATCCTGCCGAGTGGTGAGCAATCCTCCCACTCGGGGGCTTAGCTGCAGTCCAGTACTCGCCTAAGTTTGTCAAATCCTACCGAGTGGTGAGCAATCCTCCCACTCGGGGGCTTAGCTGCAGTCCAGTACTCGCCTAAGTTTGTAAAATCCTCCCGAGTGGTGAGCAACCCTCCCACTCGGGGGCTTAGCTGCAGTCCAGTACTCGCCTAAGTTTAAAAAATCCTGCTGAGTGGTGAGCAATCCTCCCACTCGGGGGCTTAGCCGCAGTCCAGTACTCGCCTAAGTTTAAAAAATCCTGCCGAGTGATGAGCAATCCTCCCACTCGGGGGCTTAGCTGCAGTCCAGTACTCGCCTAAGTTTAAAAAATCCTGCTGAGTGATGAGCAATCCTCCCACTCGGGGGCTTAGCTGCAGTCCAGTACTCGCCTAAGTTTGTCAAATCCTACCGAGTGGTGAGCAATCCTCCCACTCGGGGGCTTAGCTGCAGTCCAGTACTCGCCTAAGTTTGTAAAATCCTCCCGAGTGGTGAGCAACCCTCCCACTCGGGGGCTTAGCTGCAGTCCAGTACTCGCCTAAGTTTAAAAAATCCTGCTGACTGGTGAGCAATCCTCCCACTCGGGGGCTTAGCCGCAGTCCAGTACTCGCCTAAGTTTAAAAAATCCTGCCGAGTGGTGAGCAATCCTCCTACTCAGGGATTTAGCTGCAGTCCAGTACTAGCGTAAGTTTAAAAAATCGTGCCGAGTGCTGAGCAACCCTCCCACTCGGGGGCTTAGCTGCAGTACAGCACTCGCCTAAGTTTGGAAAATCGTACAGAGTGGTGACCAACCCTCCCACTCGGGGGCTTAGCTGCAGTCCGGTACTCGCCTAAGTTTAAAAAATCCTGCCGAGTGGTGAGCAATCCTCCCACTCGGGGGCTTAGCAGCAGTCCCGTACTCGCCTAAGTTTTAAAAATCCTGCCGAGTGGTGACCAATCCTCCCACTCGGGGGCTTAGCTGCAGTCCAGTACTCGACTAAGTTTAAAAAATCCTGCTGAGTGATGAGCAATCCTCACACTCGGGGGCTTAGCTGCAGTCCAGTACTCGCCTAAGTTTGTAAAATCCTACCGAGTGCTGAGCAACCCTCCCACTCGGGGGCTTAGCTGCAGTCCAGTACTTGCCTAAGTTTAAAAAATCCAGCTGAGTGATGAGCAATCCTCCAACTCGGGGCCTTAGCTACAGTCCAGTACTCGCCTAAGTTTGTAAAATCCTACCGAGTGGTGAGCAACCCTCCCACTCGGGGGCTTAGCTGTAGTCCAGTACTGGCCTAAGTTCAAAAAATCCTGCTGAGTGATGAGCAATCCTCCCACTCGGGGGCTTAGCTGCAGTCCAGTACTCGCCTAAGTTTGTCAAATCCTACCGAGTGGTGAGTAATCCTCCCACTCGGGGGCTTAGCTGCAGTCCCGTACTCGCGTAAGTTTAAAAAATCCTGCCGAGTGGAGGGCAATCCTCCCACTCTGGGGCTTCGCTGCAGTCCCGTACTCACCTAAGTTTAAAAAATCCTGCCGAGTGGTGACGAATCCTCCCACTCGGGGGCTTAGCTGCAGTCCAGTTCTTGACTAAGTTTAAAAAATCCTGCCGAGTGATGAGCAATCCTCCCACTCGGGGGCTTAGCTGCAGTCCAGTACTCGCCTAAGTTTGTAAAATCCTACCGAGTGGTGAGCAACCCTCCCACTCGGGGGCTTAGCTGCAGTCCAGTACTCGCCTAAGTTTGTAAAATCCTACCGAGTGATGAGCAATCCTCCCACTCGGGGGCTTAGCTACAGTCCAGTACTCGCCTAAGTTTGTAAAATCCTACCGAGTGGTGAGCAACCCTCCCACTCGGGGGCTTAGCTGCAGTCCAGTAGTTGCCTAAGTTTAAAAAATCCTGCTGAGTGATGAGCAATCCTCACACTCGGGGCCTTAGCTACAGTCCAGTACTCGCCTAAGTTTGTAAAATCCTACCGAGTGGTGAGCAACCCTCCCACTCGGGGGCTTAGCTGTAGTCCAGTACTCGCCTAAGTTTGAAAAATCCTGCTGAGTGGTGAGCAATCCTCCCACTCGGGGGCTTAGCTGCAGTCCAGTACTCGCCTAAGTTTGTCAAATCCTACCGAGTGGTGAGCAATCCTCCCACTCGGGGGCTTAGCTGCAGTCCAGTACTCGCCTAAGTTTGTAAAATCCTCCCGAGTGGTGAGCAACCCTCCCACTCGGGGGCTTAGCTGTAGTCCAGTACTCGCCTAAGTTAAAAAAATCCTGCCGAGTGGTGAGCAATCCTCCCACTCGGGGGCTTAGCTGTAGTCCAGTACTCGCCTAAGTTTAAAAAATCCTGCCAAGTGGTGAGCACTTCTCCCATCGGGGGCTTAGCTGCAGTCCAGTACTCGCCTAAGTTTGTCAAATCCTACCGAGTGGTGAGCAATCCTCCCACTCGGGGGCTTAGCTGCAGTCCAGTACTCGCCTAAGTTTAAAAAATCCTGCTGAGTGATGAGCAATCCTCCCACTCGGGGGCTTAGCTGCAGCCCAGTACTCGCCTAAGTTTGTCAAATCCTACCGAGTGGTGAGCAATCCTCCCACTCGGGGGCTTAGCTGCAGTCCAGTACTCGCCTAAGTTTGTAAAATCCTCCCGAGTGGTGAGCAACCCTCCCACTCGGGGGCTTAGCTGCAGTCCAGTACTCGCCTAAGTTTAAAAAATCCTGCTGAGTGGTGAGCAATCCTCCCACTCGGGGGCTTAGCCGCAGTCCAGTACTCGCCTAAGTTTAAAAAATCCTGCCGAGTGGTGAGCAATCCTCCTACTCAGGGATTTAGCTGCAGTCCAGTACTAGCGTCAGTTTAAAAAATCGTGCCAAGTGCTGAGCAACCCTCCCACTCGGGGGCTTAGCTGCAGTACAGCACTCGCCTAAGTTTGGAAAATCGTACAGAGTGGTGACCAACCCTCCCACTCGGGGGCTTAGCTGCAGTCCGGTACTCGCCTAAGTTTAAAAAATCCTGCCGAGTGGTGAGCAATCCTCCCACTCGGGGGCTTAGCAGCAGTCCCGTACTCGCCTAAGTTTTAAACATCCTGCCGAGTGGTGACCAATCCTCCCACTCGGGGGCTTAGCTGCAGTCCAGTACTCGACTAAGTTTAAAAAATCCTGCTGAGTGATGAGCAATCCTCACACTCGGGGGCTTAGCTGCAGTCCAGTACTCGCCTAAGTTTGTAAAATCCTATCGAGTGGTGAGCAACCCTCCCACTTGGGGGCTTAGCTGCAGTCCAGTGTTCGCCTAAGTTTAAAAAATCCTGCTGAGTGATGAGCAATCCTCCAACTCGGGGCCTTAGCTACCGTCCAGTACTCGCCTAAGTTTGTAAAATCCTACCGAGTGGTGAGCAACCCTCCCACTCGGGGGCTTAGCTGTAGTCCAGTACTCGCCTAAGTTCAAAAAATCCTGCTGAGTGATGAGCAATCCTCCCACTCGGGGGCTTAGCTGCAGTCCAGTACTCGCCTAAGTTTGTCAAATCCTACCGAGTGGTGAGTAATCCTCCGACTCGGGGGCTTAGCTGCAGTCCCGTACTCGCCTAAGTTTGTAAAATCCTCCCGAGTGGTGAGCAACCCTCCCACTCGGGGGCTTAGCTGCAGTCCAGTACTCGCCTAGGTTTAAAAAATCCTGCTGAGTGGTGAGCAATCCTCCCACTCGGGGGCTTAGCTGCAGTCCAGTACTCGCCTAAGTTTAAAATATCCTGCCGAGTGGTGATCAATCCTCCTACTTAGGGGTTTAGCTGCAGTCCAGTACTAGCGTAAGTTTAAAAAATCGTGCCGAGTGCTGAGCAATCCTCCCACTCGGGGGCTTAGTTGTAGTCCAGTACTCGCCTAAGTTTGTAAAATCGTACAGAGTGGTGACCAACCCTCCCACTCGGGGGCTTAGCTGCAGTCCGGTACTCGCGTAAGTTTAAAAAATCCTGCCGAGTGGAGAGCAAACCTCCCACTCGGGGGCTTCGCTGCAGTCCCGTACTCACCTAAGTTTAAAAAATCCTGCCGAGTGGTGACGAATCCTCCCACTCGGGGGCTTAGCTGTAGTCCAGTTCTCGACTAAGTTTAAAAAATCCTGCCGAGTGATGAGCAATCCTCCCACTCGGGGGCTTAGCTGCAGTCCAGTACTCGCCTAAGTTTGTAAAATCCTACCGAGTGGTGAGCAACCCTCCCACTCGGGGGCTTAGCTGCAGTCCAGTACTCGCCTAAGTTTGTAAAATCCTACCGAGTGATGAGCAATCCTCCCACTCGGGGGCTTAGCTACAGTCCAGTACTCGCCTAAGTTTGTAAAATCCTACCGAGTGGTGAGCAACCCTCCCACTCGGGGGCTTAGCTGCAGTCCAGTAGTTGCCTAAGTTTAAAAAATCCTGCTGAGTGATGATCAATCCTCACACTCGGGGCCTTAGCTACAGTCCAGTACTCGCCTAAGTTTGTAAAATCCTACCGAGTGGTGAGCAACCCTCCCACTCGGGGGCTTAGCTGTAGTCCAGTACTCGCCTAAGTTTGAAAAATCCTGCTGAGTGGTGAGCAATCCTCCCACTCGGGGGCTTAGCTGCAGTCCAGTACTCGCCTAAGTTTGTCAAATCCTACCGAGTGGTGAGCAATCCTCCCACTCGGGGGCTTAGCTGCAGTCCAGTACTCGCCTAAGTTTGTAAAATCCTCCCGAGTGGTGAGCAACCCTCCGACTCGGGGGCTTAGCTGTAGTCCAGTACTCGCCTAAGTTAAAAAAATCCTGCCGAGTGGTGAGCAATCCTCCCACTCGGGGGCTTAGCTGTAGTCCAGTACTCGCCTAAGTTTAAAAAATCCTGCCAAGTGGTGAGCACTTCTCCCATCGGGGGCTTAGCTGCAGTCCAGTACTCGCCTAAGTTTGTCAAATCCTACCGAGTGGTGAGCAATCCTCCCACTCGGGGGCTTAGCTGCAGTCCAGTACTCGCCTAAGTTTAAAAAATCCTGCTGAGTGATGAGCAATCCTCCCACTCGGGGGCTTAGCTGCAGTCCAGTACTCGCCTAAGTTTGTCAAATCCTACCGAGTGGTGAGCAATCCTCCCACTCGGGAGCTTAGCTGCAGTCCAGTACTCGCCTAAGTTTGTAAAATCCTCCCGAGTGGTGAGCAACCCTCCCACTCGGGGGCTTAGCTGCAGTCCAGTACTCGCCTAAGTTTAAAAAATCCTGCTAACTGATGAGCAATCCTCCCACTCGGGGGCTTAGCCGCAGTCCAGTACTCGCCTAAGTTTAAAATATCCTGCCGAGTGGTGAGCAATCCTCCTACTCAGGGATTTAGCTGCAGTCCAGTACTAGCGTAAGTTTAAAAAATCGTGCCGAGTGCTGAGCAACCCTCCCACTCGGGGGCTTAGCTGCAGTACAGCACTCGCCTAAGTTTGGAAAATCGTACAGAGTGGTGACCAACCCTCCCACTCGGGGGCTTAGCTGCAGTCCGGTACTCGCCTAAGTTTAAAAAATCCTGCCGAGTGGTGAGCAATCCTCCCACTCGGGGGCTTAGCAGCAGTCCCGTACTCGCCTAAGTTTTAAAAATCCTGCCGAGTGGTGACCAATCCTCCCACTCGGGGGCTTAGCTGCAGTCCAGTACTCGACTAAGTTTAAAAAATCCTGCTGAGTGATGAGCAATCCTCACACTCGGGGGCTTAGCTGCAGTCCAGTACTTGCCTAATTTTGTAAAATCCTACCGAGTGGTGAGCAACCCTCCCACTCGGGGGCTTAGCTGTAGTCCAGTGTTCGCCTAAGTTTAAAAAATCCTGCTGAGTGATGAGCAATCCTCCCACCCGGGGGCTTAGCTGCAGTCCAGTACTCGCCTAAGTTTGTAAAATCCTACCGAGTGCTGAGCAACCCTCCCACTCGGGGGCTTAGCTGCAGTCCAGTACTTGCCTAAGTTTAAAAAATCCAGCTGAGTGATGAGCAATCCTCCAACTCGGGGCCTTAGCTACAGTCCAGTACTCGCCTAAGTTTGTAAAATCCTACCGAGTGGTGAGCAACCCTCCCACTCGGGGGCTTAGCTGTAGTCCAGTACTGGCCTAAGTTCAAAAAATCCTGCTGAGTGATGAGCAATCCTCCCACTCGGGGGCTTAGCTGCAGTCCAGTACTCGCCTAAGTTTGTCAAATCCTACCGAGTGGTGAGTAATCCTCCCACTCGGGGGCTTAGCTGCAGTCCCGTACTCGCCTAAGTTTGTAAAATCCTCCCGAGTGGTGAGCAACCCTCCCACTTGGGGGCTTAGCTGCAGTCCAGTACTCGCCTAAGTTTAAAAAATCCTGCTGAGTGGTGAGCAATCCTCCCACTCGGGGGCTTAGGTGCAGTCCAGTACTCGCCTAAGTTTAAAATATCCTACCGAGTGGTGAGCAATCCTCCTACTTAGGGGTTTAGCTGCAGTCCAGTACTAGCGTAAGTTTAAAAAATCGTGCCGAGTGCTGAGCAATCCTCCCACTCGGGGGCTTAGTTGCAGTCCAGTACTCGCCTAAGTTTGTAAAATCGTACAGAGTGGTGACCAACCCTCCCACTCGGGGGCTTAGCTGCAGTCCGGTACTCGCCTAAGTTTAAAAAATCCTGCCGAGTGGTGAGCAATCCTCCCACTCGGGGGCTTCGCTGCAGTCCCGTACTCACCTAAGTTTAAAAAATCCTGCCGAGTGGTGACGAATCCTCCCACTCGGGGGCTTAGCTGCAGTCCAGTTCTCGACTAAGTTTAAAAAATCCTGCCGAGTGATGAGCAATCCTCCCACTCGGGGGCTTAGCTGCAGTCCAGTACTCGCCTAAGTTTGTAAAATCCTACCGAGTGGTGAGCAACCCTCCCACTCGGGGGCTTAGCTGCAGTCCAGTACTCGCCTAAGTTTGTAAAATCCTACCGAGTGATGAGCAATCCTCCCACTCGGGGGCTTAGCTACAGTCCAGTACTCGCCTAAGTTTGTAAAATCCTACCGAGTGGTGAGCAACCCTCCCACTCTGGGGCTTAGCTGCAGTCCAGTAGTTGCCTAAGTTTAAAAAATCCTGCTGAGTGATGAGCAATCCTCACACTCGGGGCCTTAGCTACAGTCCAGTACTCGCCTAAGTTTGTAAAATCCTACCGAGTGGTGAGCAACCCTCCCACTCGGGGGCTTAGCTGTAGTCCAGTACTCGCCTAAGTTTGAAAAATCCTGCTGAGTGATGAGCAATCCTCCCACTCGGGGGCTTAGCTGCAGTCCAGTACTCGCCTAAGTTTGTCAAATCCTACCGAGTGGTGAGCAATCCTCCCACTCGGGGGCTTAGCTGCAGTCCAGTACTCGCCTAAGTTTGTAAAATCCTCCCGAGTGGTGAGTAACCCTCCCACTCGGGGGCTTAGCTGTAGTCCAGTACTCGCCTAAGTTTAAAAAATCCTGCCGAGTGGTGAGCAATCCTCCCACTCGGGGGCTTAGCTGTAGTCCAGTACTCGCCTAAGTTTAAAAAATCCTGCCAAGTGGTGAGCACTTCTCCCATCGGGGGCTTAGCTGCAGTCCAGTACTCGCCTAAGTTTGTAAAATCCTCCCGAGTGGTGAGCAACCCTCCCACTCGGGGGCTTAGCTGCAGTCCAGTACTCGCCTAAGTTTAAAAAATCCTGCTGACTGGTGAGCAATCCTCCCACTCGGGGGCTTAGCCGCAGTCCAGTACTCGCCTAAGTTTAAAATATCCTGCCGAGTGGTGAGCAATCCTCCTACTCAGGGATTTAGCTGCAGTCCAGTACTAGCGTAAGTTTAAAAAATTGTGCCGAGTGCTGAGCAACCCTCCCACTCGGGGGCTTAGCTGCAGTACAGCACTCGCCTAAGTTTGGAAAATCGTACAGAGTGGTGACCAACCCTCCCACTCGGGGGCTTAGCTGCAGTCCGGTACTCGCCTAAGTTTAAAAAATCCTGCCGAGTGGTGAGCAATCCTCCCACTCGGGGGCTTAGCAGCAGTCCCGTACTCGCCTAAGTTTTAAAAATCCTGCCGAGTGGTGACCAAAACTCCCACTCGGGGGCTTAGCTGCAGTCCAGTACTCGACTAAGTTTAAAAAATCCTGCTGAGTGATGAGCAATCCTCACACTCGGGGGCTTAGCTGCAGTCCAGTACTTGCCTAATTTTGTAAAATGCTACCGAGTGGTGAGCAACCCTCCCACTCGGGGGCTTAGCTGTAGTCCAGTGTTCGCCTAAGTTTAAAAAATCCTGCTGAGTGATGAGCAATCCTCCCACCCGGGGGCTTAGCTGCAGTCCAGTACTCGCCTAAGTTTGTAAAATCCTACCGAGTGCTGAGCAACCCTCCCACTCGGGGGCTTAGCTGCAGTCCAGTACTTGCCTAAGTTTAAAAAATCCAGCTGAGTGATGAGCAATCCTCCAACTCGGGGCCTTAGCTACAGTCCAGTACTCGCCTAAGTTTGTAAAATCCTACCGAGTGGTGAGCAACCCTCCCACTCGGGGGCTTAGCTGTAGTCCAGTACTGGCCTAAGTTCAAAAAATCCTGCTGAGTGATGAGCAATCCTCCCACTCGGGGGCTTAGCTGCAGTCCAGTACTCGCCTAAGTTTGTCAAATCCTACCGAGTGGTGAGTAATCCTCCCACTCGGGGGCTTAGCTGCAGTCCCGTACTCGCCTAAGTTTGTAAAATCCTCCCGAGTGGTGAGCAACCCTCCCACTTGGGGGCTTAGCTGCAGTCCAGTACTCGCCTAAGTTTAAAAAATCTTGCTGAGTGGTGAGCAATCCTCCCACTCGGGGGCTTAGCTGCAGTCCAGTACTCGCCTAAGTTTAAAATATCCTGCCGAGTGGTGAGCAATCCTCCTACTTAGGGGTTTAGCTGCAGTCCAGTACTAGCGTAAGTTTAAAAAATCGTGCCGAGTGCTGAGCAATCCTCCCACTCGGGGGCTTAGTTGCAGTCCAGTACTCGCCTAAGTTTGTAAAATCGTACAGAGTGGTGACCAACCCTCCCACTCGGGGGCTTAGCTGCAGTCCGGTACTCGCCTAAGTTTAAAAAATCCTGCAGAGTGGTGAGCAATCCTCCCACTCGGGGGCTTCGCTGCAGTCCCGTACTCACCTAAGTTTAAAAAATCCTGCCGAGTGGTGACGAATCCTCCCACTCGGGGGCTTAGCTGCAGTCCAGTTCTCGACTAAGTTTAAAAAATCCTACCGAGTGATGAGTAATCCTCCCACTCGGGGGCTTAGCTGCAGTCCAGTACTCGCCTAAGTTTGTAAAATCCTACCGAGTGGTGAGCAACCCTCCCACTCGGGGGCTTAGCTGCAGTCCAGTACTCGCCTAAGTTTGTAAAATCCTACCGAGTGATGAGCAATCCTCCCACTCGGGGGCTTAGCTACAGTCCAGTACTCGCCTAAGTTTGTAAAATCCTACCGAGTGGTGAGCAACCCTCCCACTCTGGGGCTTAGCTGCAGTCCAGTAGTTGCCTAAGTTTAAAAAATCCTGCTGAGTGATGAGCAATCCTCACACTCGGGGCCTTAGCTACAGTCCAGTACTCGCCTAAGTTTGTAAAATCCTACCGAGTGGTGAGCAACCCTCCCACTCGGGGGCTTAGCTGTAGTCCAGTACTCGCCTAAGTTTGAAAAATCCTGCTGAGTGATGAGCAATCCTCCCACTCGGGGGCTTAGCTGCAGTCCAGTACTCGCCTAAGTTTGTCAAATCCTACCGAGTGGTGAGCAATCCTCCCACTCGGGGGCTTAGCTGCAGTCCAGTACTCGCCTAAGTTTGTAAAATCCTCCCGAGTGGTGAGTAACCCTCCCACTCGGGGGCTTAGCTGTAGTCCAGTACTCGCCTAAGTTTAAAAAATCCTGCCGAGTGGTGAGCAATCCTCCCACTCGGGGGCTTAGCTGTAGTCCAGTACTCGCCTAATTTTAAAAAATCCTGCCAAGTGGTGAGCAATTCTCCCATCGGGGGCTTTGCTGCAGTCCAGTACTCGCCTAAGTTTGTCAAATCCTACCGAGTGGTGAGCAATCCTCCCACTCGGGGGCTTAGCTGCAGTCCAGTACTCGCCTAAGTTTGTAAAATCCTCTCGAGTGGTGAGCAACCCTCCCACTCGGGGGCTTAGCTGCAGTCCAGTACTCGCCTAAGTTTAAAAAATCCAGCTGAGTGATGAGCAATCCTCCAACTCGGGGCCTTAGCTACAGTCCAGTACTCGCCTAAGTTTGTAAAATCCTACCGAGTGGTGAGCAACCCTCCCACTCGGGGGCTTAGCTGTAGTCCAGTACTCGCCTAAGTTCAAAAAATCCTGCTGAGTGATGAGCAATCCTCCCACTCGGGGGCTTAGCTGCAGTCCAGTACTCGCCTAAGTTTGTCAAATCCTACCGAGTGGTGAGTAATCCTCCCACTCGGGGGCTTAGCTGCAGTCCCGTACTCGCCTAAGTTTGTAAAATCCTCCCGAGTGGTGAGCAACCCTCCCACTTGGGGGCTTAGCTGCAGTCCAGTACTCGCCTAAGTTTAAAAAATCCTGCAGAGTGGTGAGCAATCCTCCCACTCGGGGGCTTAGCTGCAGTCCAGTACTCGCCTAAGTTTAAAATATCCTGCCGAGTGGTGAGCAATCCTCCTACTTAGGGGTTTAGCTGCAGTCCAGTACTAGCGTAAGTTTAAAAAATCGTGCCGAGTGCTGAGCAATCCTCCCACTCGGGGGCTTAGTTGCAGTCCAGTACTCGCCTAAGTTTGTAAAATCGTACAGAGTGGTGACCAACCCTCCCACTCGGGGGCTTAGCTGCAGTCCGGTACTCGCCTAAGTTTAAAAAATCCTGCCGAGTGGTGAGCAATCCTCCCACTCGGGGGCTTCGCTGCAGTCCCGTACTCACCTAAGTTTAAAAAATCCTGCCGAGTGGTGACGAATCCTCCCACTCGGGGGCTTAGCTGCAGTCCAGTTCTCGACTAAGTTTAAAAAATCCTGCCGAGTGATGAGCAATCCTCCCACTCGGGGGCTTAGCTGCAGTCCAGTACTCGCCTAAGTTTGTAAAATCCTACCGAGTGGTGAGCAACCCTCCCACTCGGGGGCTTAGCTGCAGTCCAGTACTCGCCTAAGTTTGTAAAATCCTACCGAGTGATGAGCAATCCTCCCACTCGGGGGCTTAGCTACAGTCCAGTACTCGCCTAAGTTTGTAAAATCCTACCGAGTGGTGAGCAACCCTCCCACTCTGGGGCTTAGCTGCAGTCCAGTAGTTGCCTAAGTTTAAAAAATCCTGCTGAGTGATGAGCAATCCTCACACTCGGGGCCTTAGCTACAGTCCAGTACTCGCCTAAGTTTGTAAAATCCTACCGAGTGGTGAGCAACCCTCCCACTCGGGGGCTTAGCTGTAGTCCAGTACTCGCCTAAGTTTGAAAAATCCTGCTGAGTGATGAGCAATCCTCCCACTCGGGGGCTTAGCTGCAGTCCAGTACTCGCCTAAGTTTGTCAAATCCTACCGAGTGGTGAGCAATCCTCCCACTCGGGGGCTTAGCTGCAGTCCAGTACTCGCCTAAGTTTGTAAAATCCTCCCGAGTGGTGAGTAACCCTCCCACTCGGGGGCTTAGCTGTAGTCCAGTACTCGCCTAAGTTTAAAAAATCCTGCCGAGTGGTGAGCAATGCTCCCACTTGGGGGCTTAGCTGTAGTCCAGTACTCGCCTAATTTTAAAAAATCCTGCCAAGTGGTGAGCAATTCTCCCATCGGGGGCTTAGCTGCAGTCCAGTACTCGCCTAAGTTTGTCAAATCCTACCGAGTGGTGAGCAATCCTCCCACTCGGGGGCTTAGCTGCAGTCCAGTACTCGCCTAAGTTTGTAAAATCCTCTCGAGTGGTGAGCAACCCTCCCACTTGGGGGCTTAGCTGCAGTCCAGTACTCGCCTAAGTTTAAAAAATCCTGCCGAGTGGTGAGCAATCCTCCCACTCGGGGGCTTAGCTGTAGTCCAGTACTCACCTAAGTTTAAAAAATCCTGCCGAGTGGTGAGCAATCCTCCCACTCAGGAGTTTAGCTGCAGTCCAGTACTAGCCTAAGTTTGTAAAATCCTACCGAGTGGTGAGCAACCCTCCCACTCTGCGGCTTAGCTGCAGTCTAGTACTCGCGTAAGTTTAAAAAATTGTGCCGAGTGCTGAACAATCCTCCCACTCGGGGGCTTAGCTGCAGTCCAGTACTCGCCTAAGTTTGTAATATCCTACAGAGTGGTGAGCAACCCTCCCACTCGGGGGCTTAGCTGCAGTCCGGTACTCGCCTAAGTTTAAAAAATCCTGCCGAGTGGTGAGCAATCCTCCCACTCGGGGGCTTAGCTGCAGTCCAGTACTCGACTAAGTTTGTAAAATCCTACAGAGTGGTGGGCAACCCTCCCACTCGGGGGCTTAGCTGCAGTCCAGTACTCGCCTAAGTTTGTAAAATCCTACCGAGTGGTGAGCACACCTCCTACTCGGGGGCTTAGCTGCAGTCCAGTACTCGCCTAAGTTTAAAAAATCCTTTGGAGTGATGAGCAATCCTCCCACCTGGGGGCTTAGCTGTAGTCCAGTACTCGCCTAAGTTTGTAAAATCCTACCGAGTGGTGAGCAACCCTGCCACTCGGGGGCTTAGCTGCAGTCCAGTACTCGCCTATGTTTAAAAAATCCTACGGAGTGATGAGCAATCCTCCAACTCGGGGCCTTAGCTACAGTCCAGTACTCGCCTAAGTTTGTAAAATCCTACCGAGTGGTGAGCAACCCTCCCACTCGGGGGCTTAGTTGCAGTCCAGTACTCGCCTAAGTTTAAAAAATCCTGCTGAGTGATGAGCAATCCTCCCACTCGGGGGCTTAGCTGCAGTCCAGTACTCGCCTAAGTTTGTCAAATCCTACCGAGTGGTGAGCAATCCTCCCACTCGGGGGCTTAGCTGCAGTCCAGTACTCGCCTAAGTTTGTAAAATCCTCCCGAGTGGTGAGCAACCCTCCCACTCGGGGGCTTAGCTGCAGTCCAGTACTCGCCTAAGTTTAAAAAATCCTGCTGAGTGGTGAGCAATCCTCCCACTCGGGGGCTTAGCTGCAGTCTAGTACTCGCCTAAGTTTAAAAAATCCTGCCGAGTGGTGAGCAATCCTCCTACTCAGGGGTTTAGCTGCAGTCCAGTACTAGCGTAAGTTTAAAAACTCGTGCCGAGTGCTGAGCAACCCTCCCACTCGGGGGCTTAGCTGCAGTACAGCACTCGCCTAAGTTTGGAAAATCGTACAGAGTGGTGACCAACCCTCCCACTCGGGGGCTTAGCTGCAGTCCGGTACTCGCCTAAGTTTAAAAAATCCTGCCGAGTGGTGAGCAATCCTCCCACTCGGGGGCTTAGCTGCAGTCCCGTACTCACCTAAGTTTAAAAAATCCTGCCGAGTGGTGACCAATCCTCCCACTCGGGGGCTTAGCTGCAGTCCAGTACTCGACTAAGTTTAGAAAATCCTGCCGAGTGATGAGCAATCCTCCCACTCGGGGGCTTAGCTGCAGTTCAGTACTAGCCTAAGTTTGTAAAATCCTACCGAGTGGTGAGCAACCCTCCCACTCGGGGGCTTAGCTGCAGTCCAGTACTCGCCTAAGTTTAAAAAATACTGCTGAGTGATGAGCAATCCTCCCACTCGGGGGCTTAGCTGCAGTCTAGTACTCGCCTAAGTTTGTAAAATCCTACCGAGTGGTGAGCAACCCTCCCACTCGGGGGCTTAGCTGCACTCCAGTACTCGCCTAAGTTTAAAAAATCCTGCTGAGTGATGAGCAATCCTCCCACTCGGGGGCTTAGCTGCAGTCCAGTACTCGCCTAAGTTTGTCAAATCCTACCGAGTGGTGAGCAATCCTCCCACTCGGGGGCTTAGCTGCAGTCCAGTACTCGCCTAAGTTTAAAAAATCCTGCTGAGTGGTGAGCAATCCTCCCACTCGGGGGCTTAGCCGCAGTCCAGTACTCGCCTAAGTTTAAAAAATCCTGCCGAGTGGTGAGCAATCCTCCTACTCAGGGGTTTAGCTGCAGTCCAGTACTAGCGTAAGTTTAAAAAATCGTGCCGAGTGCTAAGCAACCCTCCCACTCGGGGGCTTAGCTGCAGTACAGCACTCGCCTAAGTTTGGAAAATCGTACAGAGTGGTGACCAACCCTCCCACTCGGGGGCTTAGCTGCAGTCCGGTACTCGCCTAAGTTTAAAAAATACTGCCGAGTGGTGAGCAATCCTCCCACTCAAGGGCTTAGCTGCAGTCCCGTACTCACCTAAGTTTAAAAAATCCTGCCGAGTGGTGACCAATCCTCCCACTCGGGGGCTTAGCTGCAGTCCAGTACTCGACTAAGTTTAGAAAATCCTGCCGAGTGATGAGCAATCCTCCCACTCGGGGGCTTAGCTGCAGTTCAGTACTAGCCTAAGTTTGTAAAATCCTACCGAGTGGTGAGCAACCCTCCCACTCGGGGGCTTAGCTGCAGTCCAGTACTCGCCTAAGTTTAAAAAATCCTGCTGAGTGGTGAGCAACCCTCCCACTCGGGGGCTTAGCTGCAGTCCAGTACTCGCCTAAGTTTAAAAAATCCTGCTGAGTGATGAGCAATCCTCCCACTCGGGGGCTTAGCTGCAGTCCAGTACTCGCCTAAGTTTGTCAAATCCTACCGAGTGGTGAGCAATCCTCCCACTCGGGGGCTTAGCTGCAGTCCAGTACTCACCTAAGTTTGTAAAATCCTCCCGAGTGGTGAGCAACCCTCCCACTCGGGGGCTTAGCTGCAGTCCAGTACTCGCCTAAGTTTAAAAAATCCTGCTGAGTGGTGAGCAATCCTCCCACTCGGGGGCTTAGCTGCAGTCTAGTACTCGCCTAAGTTTAAAAAATCCTGCCGAGTGGTGAGCAATCCTCCTACTCAGGGGTTTAGCTGCAGTCCAGTACTAGCGTAAGTTTAAAAACTCGTGCCGAGTGCTGAGCAACCCTCCCACTCGGGGGCTTAGCTGCAGTACAACACTCGCCTAAGTTTGGAAAATCGTACAGAGTGGTGACCAACCCTCCCACTCGGGGGCTTAGCTGCAGTCCGGTACTCGCCTAAGTTTAAAAAATCCTGCCGAGTGGTGAGCAATCCTCCCACTCGGGGGCTTAGCTGCAGTCCCGTACTCACCTAAGTTTAAAAAATCCTGCCGAGTGGTGACCAATCCTCCCACTCGGGGGCTTAGCTGCAGTCCAGTACTCGACTAAGTTTAGAAAATCCTGCCGAGTGATGAGCAATCCGCCCACTCGGGGGCTTAGCTGCAGTTCAGTACTAGCCTAAGTTTGTAAAATCCTACCGAGTGGTGAGCAACCCTCCCACTCGGGGGCTTAGCTGCAGTCCAGTACTCGCCTAAGTTTAAAAAATACTGCTGAGTGATGAGCAATCCTCCCACTCGGGGGCTTAGCTGCAGTCTAGTACTCGCCTAAGTTTGTAAAATCCTACCGAGTGGTGAGCAACCCTCCCACTCGGGGGCTTAGCTGCACTCCAGTACTCGCCTAAGTTTAAAAAATCCTGCTGAGTGATGAGCAATCCTCCCACTCGGGGGCTTAGCTGCAGTCCAGTACTCGCCTAAGTTTGTCAAATCCTACCGAGTGGTGAGCAATCCTCCCACTCGGGGGCTTAGCTGCAGTCCAGTACTCGCCTAAGTTTAAAAAATCCTGCTGAGTGGTGAGCAATCCTCCCACTCGGGGGCTTAGCTGCAGTCCAGTACTCGCCTAAGTTTAAAAAATCCTGCCGAGTGGTGAGCAATCCTCCTACTCAGGGGTTTAGCTACAGTCCAGTACTAGCGTAAGTTTAAAAAATCGTGCCGAGTGCTGAGCAACCCTCCCACTCGGGGGCTTAGCTGCAGTACAGCACTCGCCTAAGTTTGGAAAATCGTACAGAGTGGTGACCAACCCTCCCACTCGGGGGCTTAGCTGCAGTCCAGTACTCGACTAAGTTTAGAAAATCCTGCCGAGTGATGAGCAATCCTCCCACTCGGGGGCTTAGCTGCAGTTCAGTACTAGCCTAAGTTTGTAAAATCCTACCGAGTGGTGAGCAACCCTCCCACTCGGGGGCTTAGCTGCAGTCCAGTACTCGCCTAAGTTTAAAAAATCCTGCTGAGTGGTGAGCAACCCTCCCACTCGGGGGCTTAGCTGCAGTCCAGTACTCGCCTAAGTTTAAAAAATCCTGCTGAGTGATGAGCAATCCTCCCACTCGGGGGCTTAGCTGCAGTCCAGTACTCGCCTAAGTTTGTCAAATCCTACCGAGTGGTGAGCAATCCTCCCACTCGGGGGCTTAGCTGCAGTCCAGTACTCGCCTAAGTTTGTAAAATCCTCCCGAGTGGTGAGCAACCCTCCCACTCGGGGGCTTAGCTGCAGTCCAGTACTCGCCTAAGTTTAAAAAATCCTGCTGAGTGGTGAGCAATCCTCCCACTCGGGGGCTTAGCTGCAGTCTAGTACTCGCCTAAGTTTAAAAAATCCTGCCGAGTGGTGAGCAATCCTCCTACTCAGGGGTTTAGCTGCAGTCCAGTACTAGCGTAAGTTTAAAAACTCGTGCCGAGTGCTGAGCAACCCTCCCACTCGGGGGCTTAGCTGCAGTACAACACTCGCCTAAGTTTGGAAAATCGTACAGAGTGGTGACCAACCCTCCCACTCGGGGGCTTAGCTGCAGTCCGGTACTCGCCTAAGTTTAAAAAATCCTGCCGAGTGGTGAGCAATCCTCCCACTCGGGGGCTTAGCTGCAGTCCCGTACTCACCTAAGTTTAAAAAATCCTGCCGAGTGGTGACCAATCCTCCCACTCGGGGGCTTAGCTGCAGTCCAGTACTCGACTAAGTTTAGAAAATCCTGCCGAGTGATGAGCAATCCGCCCACTCGGGGGCTTAGCTGCAGTTCAGTACTAGCCTAAGTTTGTAAAATCCTACCGAGTGGTGAGCAACCCTCCCACTCGGGGGCTTAGCTGCAGTCCAGTACTCGCCTAAGTTTAAAAAATACTGCTGAGTGATGAGCAATCCTCCCACTCGGGGGCTTAGCTGCAGTCTAGTACTCGCCTAAGTTTGTAAAATCCTACCGAGTGGTGAGCAACCCTCCCACTCGGGGGCTTAGCTGCACTCCAGTACTCGCCTAAGTTTAAAAAATCCTGCTGAGTGATGAGCAATCCTCCCACTCGCGGGCTTAGCTGCAGTCCAGTACTCGCCTAAGTTTGTCAAATCCTACCGAGTGGTGAGCAATCCTCCCACTCGGGGGCTTAGCTGCAGTCCAGTACTCGCCTAAGTTTAAAAAATCCTGCTGAGTGGTGAGCAATCCTCCCACTCGGGGGCTTAGCTGCAGTCCAGTACTCGCCTAAGTTTAAAAAATCCTGCCGAGTGGTGAGCAATCCTCCTACTCAGGGGTTTAGCTGCAGTCCAGTACTAGCGTAAGTTTAAAAAATCGTGCCGAGTGCTGAGCAACCCTCCCACTCGGGGGCTTAGCTGCAGTACAGCACTCGCCTAAGTTTGGAAAATCGTACAGAGTGGTGACCAACCCTCCCACTCGGGGGCTTAGCTGCAGTCCAGTACTCGACTAAGTTTAGAAAATCCTGCCGAGTGATGAGCAATCCTCCCACTCGGGGGCTTAGCTGCAGTTCAGTACTAGCCTAAGTTTGTAAAATCCTACCGAGTGGTGAGCAACCCTCCCACTCGGGGGCTTAGCTGCAGTCCAGTACTCGCCTAAGTTTAAAAAATCCTGCCGAGTGGTGAGCAACCCTCGCACTCGGGGGCTTAGCTGCAGTCCAGTACTCGCCTAAGTTTAAAAAATCCTGCTGAGTGATGAGCAATCCTCCCACTCGGGGGCTTAGCTGCAGTCCAGTACTCGCCTAAGTTTGTCAAATCCTACCGAGTGGTGAGCAATCCTCCCACTCGGGGGCTTAGCTGCAGTCCAGTACTCGCCTAAGTTTGTAAAATCCTCCCGAGTGGTGAGCAACCCTCCCACTCGGGGGCTTAGCTGCAGTCCAGTACTCGCCTAAGTTTAAAAAATCCTGCTGAGTGGTGAGCAATCCTCCCACTCGGGGGCTTAGCTGCAGTCCAGTACTCGCCTAAGTTTAAAAAATCCTGCCGAGTGGTGAGCAATCCTCCTACTCAGGGGTTTAGCTGCAGTCCAGTACTAGCGTAAGTTAAAAAAATCATGCCGAGTGCTGAGCAATCCTCCCACTCGGGGGCTTAGTTGCAGTCCAGTACTCGCCTAAGTTTGTAAAATCGTACAGAGTGGTGACCAACCCTCCCACTCGGGGGCTTAGCTGTAGTCAGGTACTCGCCTAAGTTTAAAAAATCCTGCCGAGTGGTGAGCAATCCTCCCACTCGGGGGCTTAGCTGCAGTCCCATACTCACCTAAGTTTAAAAAATCCTGCCGAGTGGTGACCAATCCTCCCACTCGGGGGCTTAGCTGCAGTCCAGTACTCGACTAAGTTTAAAAAATCCTGCTGAGTGATGAGCAATCCTCCCACTCGGGGGCTTAGCTGCAGTCCCGTACTCACCTAAGTTTAAAAAATCCTGCCGAGTGGTGACCAATCCTCCCACTCGGGGGCTTAGCTGCAGTCCAGTACTCGACTAAGTTTAAAAAATCCTGCTGAGTGATGAGCAATCCTCCCACTCGGGGGCTTAGTTGCAGTCCAGTACTCGCCTAAGTTTGTAAAATCGTACAGAGTGGTGACCAACCCTCCCACTCGGGGGCTTAGCTGTAGTCAGGTACTCGCCTAAGTTTAAAAAATCCTGCCGAGTGGTGAGCAATCCTCCCACTCGGGGGCTTAGCTGCAGTCCCGTACTCACCTAAGTTTAAAAAATCCTGCCGAGTGGTGACCAATCCTCCCACTCGGGGGCTTAGCTGCAGTCCAGTACTCGACTAAGTTTAAAAAATCCTGCTGAGTGATGAGCAATCCTCCCACTCGGGGGCTTAGCTGCAGTTCAGTACTCACCTAAGTTTGTAAAATCCTACCGAGTGGTGAGCAACCCTCCCACTCGGGGGCTTAGCTGCAGTCCAATACTCGCCTAAGTTTGTAAAATCCTACCGAGTGGTGAGCAACCCTCGCACTCGGGGGCTTAGCTGCAGTCCAGTACTCGCCTAAGTTTAAAAAATCCTGCTGAGTGATGAGCAATCCTCCCACTCGGGGGCTTAGCTGCAGTCCAGTACTCCCCTAAGTTTGTAAAGTCCTACCGAGTGGTGAGCAACCCTCCCACTCGGGGGCTTAGCTGCAGTCCAGTACTCACCTAAGTTTAAAAAATCCAGCTGAGTGATGAGCAATCCTCCCACTCGGGGGCTTAGCTGCAGTCTAGTACTCGCCTAAGTTTAAAAAATCCTGCCGAGTGGTGACCAATCCTCCCACTCGGGGGCTTAGCTGCAGTCCAGTACTTGACTAAGTTTAAAAAATCCTGCCGAGTGGTGAGCAATCCTCCCACTCGGGGGCTTAGCTGCAGTCGAGTACTCGCCTAAGTTTGTAAAATCCTACCGAGTGGTGAGCAACCCTCCCACTTGGGGGCTTAGCTGCAGTCCAGTACTCGCCTAAGTTTAAAAAATCCTGTCAAGTGATGAGCAATCCTCCCACTCGGGGGCTTAGCTGCAGTCTAGTACTCGCCTAAGTTTGTAAAATCCTCCCGAGTGGTGAGCAACCCTCCCACTCGGGGGCTTAGCTGCGGTCCAAAACTCGCCTAAGTTTAAAAAATCCTGCTGAGTGATGAGCAATCCTCCCACTCGGGGGCTTAGCTGCAGTCCAGTACTCGCCTAAGTTTGTAAAATCCTACCGAGTGGTGAGCAACCCTCGCACTCGGGGGCTTAGCTGCAGTCCAGTACTCGCCTAAGTTTAAAAAATCCTGCTGAGTGATGAGCAATCCTCCCACTCGGGGGCTTAGCTGCAGTCTAGTACTCGCCTAAGTTTGCAAAATCCTACCGAGTGGTGAGCAACCCTCCCACTCGGGGGCTTAGCTGCACTCCAGTACTCGCCTAAGTTTAAAAAATCCTGCTGAGTGATGAGCAATCCTCCCACTCGGGGGCTTAGCTGCAGTCCAGTACTCGCCTAAGTTTGTCAAATCCTACCGAGTGGTGAGCAATCCTCCCACTCGGGGGCTTACCTGCAGTCCAGTACTCGCCTAAGTTTGTAAAATCCTCCCGAGTGGTGAGCAACCCTCCCACTCGGGGGCTTAGCTGCAGTCCAGTACTCGCCTAAGTTTAAAAAATCCTGCTGAGTGGTGAGCAATCCTACCACTCGGGGGCTTAGCTGCAGTCCAGTACTCGCCTAAGTTTAAAAAATCCTGCCGAGTGGTGAGCAATCCTCCTACTCAGGGGTTTAGCTGCAGTCCAGTACTAGCGTAAGTTAAAAAAATCATGCCGAGTGCTGAGCAATCCTCCCACTCGGGGGCTTAGTTGCAGTCCAGTACTCGCCTAAGTTTGTAAAATCGTACAGAGTGGTGACCAACCCTCCCACTCGGGGGCTTAGCTGCAGTCAGGTACTCGCCTAAGTTTAAAAAATCCTGCCGAGTGGTGAGCAATCCTCCCACTCGGGGGCTTAGCTGCAGTCCCGTACTCACCTAAGTTTAAAAAATCCTGCCGAGTGGTGACCAATCCTCCAACTCGGGGGCTTAGCTGCAGTCCAGTACTCGACTAAGTTTAAAAAATCCTGCCGAGTGATGAGCAATCCTCCCACTCGGGGGCTTAGCTGCAGTTCAGTACTCGCCTAAGTTTGTAAAATCCTACCGAGTGGTGAGCAACCCTCCCACTCGGGGGCTTAGCTGCAGTCCAGTACTCGCCTAAGTTTAAAAAATCCTGCTGAGTGATGAGCAATCCTCCCACTCGGGGGCTTAGCTGCAGTCCAGTACTCGCCTAAGTTTGTAAAATCCTACCGAGTGGTGAGCAACCCTCCCACTCGGGGGCTTAGCTGCAGTCCAGTACTCGCCTAAGTTTAAAAAATCCTGCTGAGTGATAAGCAATCCTCCAACTCGAGGCCTTAGCTACAGTCCAGTACTCCCCTAAGTTTGTAAAATCCTACCGAGTGGTGAGCAACCCTCCCACTCGGGGGCTTAGCTGCAGTCCAGTACTCGCCTAAGTTTAAAAAATCCTGCTGAGTGGTGAGCAATCCTACCACTCGGGGGCTTAGCTGCAGTCCAGTACTCGCCTAAGTTTAAAAAATCCTGCCGAGTGGTGAGCAATCCTCCTACTCAGCGGTTTAGCTGCAGTCCAGTACTAGCGTAAGTTAAAAAAATCATGCCGAGTGCTGAGCAATCCTCCCACTCGGGGGCTTAGTTGCAGTCCAGTACTCGCCTAAGTTTGTAAAATCGTACAGAGTGGTGACCAACCCTCCCACTCGGGGGCTTAGTTGCAGTCAGGTACTCGCCTAAGTTTAAAAATTCCTGCCGAGTGGTGAGCAATCCTCCCACTCGGGGGCTTAGCTGCAGTCCCGTACTCACCTAAGTTTAAAAAATCCTGCTGAGTGGTGACCAATCCTCCAACTCGGGGGCTTAGCTGCAGTCCAGTACTCGACTAAGTTTAAAAAATCCTGCCGAGTGATGAGCAATCCTCCCACTCGGGGGCTTAGCTGCAGTTCAGTACTCGCCTAAGTTTGTAAAATCCTACCGAGTGGTGAGCAACCCTCCCACTCGGGGGCTTAGCTGCAGTCCAGTAGTCGCCTAAGTTTAAAAAAATCCTGCTGAGTGATGAGCAATCCTCCCACTCGGGGGCTTAGATGCAGTCCAGTACTCGCCTAAGTTTGTAAAATCCTACCGAGTGGTGAGCAACCCTCCCACTCGGGGGCTTAGCTGCAGTCCAGTACTCGCCTAAGTTTAAAAAATCCTGCTGAGTGATAAGCAATCCTCCAACTCGGGGCCTTAGCTACAGTCCAGTACTCCCCTCAGTTTGTAAAATCCTACCGAGTGGTGAGCAACCCTCCCACTCGGGGGCTTAGCTGCAGTCCAGTACTCGCCTAAGTTTAAAAAATCCAGCTGAGTGATGAGCAATCCTCCCACTCGGGGGCTTAGCTGCAGTCTAGTACTCGCCTAAGTTTAAAAAATCCTGCCGAGTGGTGACCAATCCTCCCACTCGGGGGCTTAGCTGCAGTCCAGTACTTGACTAAGTTTAAAAAATCCTGCCGAGTGGTGAGCAATCCTCCCACTCGGGGGCTTAGCTGCAGTCGAGTACTCGCCTAAGTTTGTAAAATCCTACCGAGTGGTGAGCAACCCTCCCACTTGGGGGCTTAGCTGCAGTCCAGTACTCGCCTAAATTTAAAAAATCCTGTCAAGTGATGAGCAATCCTCCCACTCGGGGGCTTAGCTGCAGTCCAGTACTCCCCTCAGTTTGTAAAATCCTACCGAGTGGTGAGCAACCCTCCCACTCGGGGGCTTAGCTGCAGTCCAGTACTCGCCTAAGTTTAAAAAATCCAGCTGAGTGATGAGCAATCCTCCCACTCGGGGGCTTAGTTGCAGTCCAGTACTCGCCTAAGTTTGTAAAATCGTACAGAGTGGTGACCAACCCTCCCACTCGGGGGCTTAGCTGTAGTCAGGTACTCGCCTAAGTTTAAAAAATCCTGCCGAGTGGTGAGCAATCCTCCCACTCGGGGGCTTAGCTGCAGTCCCGTACTCACCTAAGTTTAAAAAATCCTGCCGAGTGGTGACCAATCCTCCCACTCGGGGGCTTAGCTGCAGTCCAGTACTCGACTAAGTTTAAAAAATCC
The DNA here is from genome assembly GCF_056163025.1 of Triticum urartu. Lineage (NCBI taxonomy): Eukaryota > Viridiplantae > Streptophyta > Magnoliopsida > Poales > Poaceae > Triticum > Triticum urartu. The sequence continues at coordinate 502,848,484 of NC_141877.1, forward strand.
TGCTGAGTGATGAGCAATCCTCCCACTCGGGGGCTTAGCTGCAGTTCAGTACTCACCTAAGTTTGTAAAATCCTACCGAGTGGTGAGCAACCCTCCCACTCGGGGGCTTAGCTGCAGTCCAATACTCGCCTAAGTTTGTAAAATCCTACCGAGTGGTGAGCAACCCTCGCACTCGGGGGCTTAGCTGCAGTCCAGTACTCGCCTAAGTTTAAAAAATCCTGCTGAGTGATGAGCAATCCTCCCACTCGGGGGCTTAGCTGCAGTCCAGTACTCCCCTAAGTTTGTAAAGTCCTACCGAGTGGTGAGCAACCCTCCCACTCGGGGGCTTAGCTGCAGTCCAGTACTCACCTAAGTTTAAAAAATCCAGCTGAGTGATGAGCAATCCTCCCACTCGGGGGCTTAGCTGCAGTCTAGTACTCGCCTAAGTTTAAAAAATCCTGCCGAGTGGTGACCAATCCTCCCACTCGGGGGCTTAGCTGCAGTCCAGTACTTGACTAAGTTTAAAAAATCCTGCCGAGTGGTGAGCAATCCTCCCACTCGGGGGCTTAGCTGCAGTCGAGTACTCGCCTAAGTTTGTAAAATCCTACCGAGTGGTGAGCAACCCTCCCACTTGGGGGCTTAGCTGCAGTCCAGTACTCGCCTAAGTTTAAAAAATCCTGTCAAGTGATGAGCAATCCTCCCACTCGGGGGCTTAGCTGCAGTCTAGTACTCGCCTAAGTTTGTAAAATCCTCCCGAGTGGTGAGCAACCCTCCCACTCGGGGGCTTAGCTGCGGTCCAAAACTCGCCTAAGTTTAAAAAATCCTGCTGAGTGATGAGCAATCCTCCCACTCGGGGGCTTAGCTGCAGTCCAGTACTCGCCTAAGTTTGTAAAATCCTACCGAGTGGTGAGCAACCCTCGCACTCGGGGGCTTAGCTGCAGTCCAGTACTCGCCTAAGTTTAAAAAATCCTGCTGAGTGATGAGCAATCCTCCCACTCGGGGGCTTAGCTGCAGTCTAGTACTCGCCTAAGTTTGCAAAATCCTACCGAGTGGTGAGCAACCCTCCCACTCGGGGGCTTAGCTGCACTCCAGTACTCGCCTAAGTTTAAAAAATCCTGCTGAGTGATGAGCAATCCTCCCACTCGGGGGCTTAGCTGCAGTCCAGTACTCGCCTAAGTTTGTCAAATCCTACCGAGTGGTGAGCAATCCTCCCACTCGGGGGCTTACCTGCAGTCCAGTACTCGCCTAAGTTTGTAAAATCCTCCCGAGTGGTGAGCAACCCTCCCACTCGGGGGCTTAGCTGCAGTCCAGTACTCGCCTAAGTTTAAAAAATCCTGCTGAGTGGTGAGCAATCCTACCACTCGGGGGCTTAGCTGCAGTCCAGTACTCGCCTAAGTTTAAAAAATCCTGCCGAGTGGTGAGCAATCCTCCTACTCAGGGGTTTAGCTGCAGTCCAGTACTAGCGTAAGTTAAAAAAATCATGCCGAGTGCTGAGCAATCCTCCCACTCGGGGGCTTAGTTGCAGTCCAGTACTCGCCTAAGTTTGTAAAATCGTACAGAGTGGTGACCAACCCTCCCACTCGGGGGCTTAGCTGCAGTCAGGTACTCGCCTAAGTTTAAAAAATCCTGCCGAGTGGTGAGCAATCCTCCCACTCGGGGGCTTAGCTGCAGTCCCGTACTCACCTAAGTTTAAAAAATCCTGCCGAGTGGTGACCAATCCTCCAACTCGGGGGCTTAGCTGCAGTCCAGTACTCGACTAAGTTTAAAAAATCCTGCCGAGTGATGAGCAATCCTCCCACTCGGGGGCTTAGCTGCAGTTCAGTACTCGCCTAAGTTTGTAAAATCCTACCGAGTGGTGAGCAACCCTCCCACTCGGGGGCTTAGCTGCAGTCCAGTACTCGCCTAAGTTTAAAAAATCCTGCTGAGTGATGAGCAATCCTCCCACTCGGGGGCTTAGCTGCAGTCCAGTACTCGCCTAAGTTTGTAAAATCCTACCGAGTGGTGAGCAACCCTCCCACTCGGGGGCTTAGCTGCAGTCCAGTACTCGCCTAAGTTTAAAAAATCCTGCTGAGTGATAAGCAATCCTCCAACTCGAGGCCTTAGCTACAGTCCAGTACTCCCCTAAGTTTGTAAAATCCTACCGAGTGGTGAGCAACCCTCCCACTCGGGGGCTTAGCTGCAGTCCAGTACTCGCCTAAGTTTAAAAAATCCTGCTGAGTGGTGAGCAATCCTACCACTCGGGGGCTTAGCTGCAGTCCAGTACTCGCCTAAGTTTAAAAAATCCTGCCGAGTGGTGAGCAATCCTCCTACTCAGCGGTTTAGCTGCAGTCCAGTACTAGCGTAAGTTAAAAAAATCATGCCGAGTGCTGAGCAATCCTCCCACTCGGGGGCTTAGTTGCAGTCCAGTACTCGCCTAAGTTTGTAAAATCGTACAGAGTGGTGACCAACCCTCCCACTCGGGGGCTTAGTTGCAGTCAGGTACTCGCCTAAGTTTAAAAATTCCTGCCGAGTGGTGAGCAATCCTCCCACTCGGGGGCTTAGCTGCAGTCCCGTACTCACCTAAGTTTAAAAAATCCTGCTGAGTGGTGACCAATCCTCCAACTCGGGGGCTTAGCTGCAGTCCAGTACTCGACTAAGTTTAAAAAATCCTGCCGAGTGATGAGCAATCCTCCCACTCGGGGGCTTAGCTGCAGTTCAGTACTCGCCTAAGTTTGTAAAATCCTACCGAGTGGTGAGCAACCCTCCCACTCGGGGGCTTAGCTGCAGTCCAGTAGTCGCCTAAGTTTAAAAAAATCCTGCTGAGTGATGAGCAATCCTCCCACTCGGGGGCTTAGATGCAGTCCAGTACTCGCCTAAGTTTGTAAAATCCTACCGAGTGGTGAGCAACCCTCCCACTCGGGGGCTTAGCTGCAGTCCAGTACTCGCCTAAGTTTAAAAAATCCTGCTGAGTGATAAGCAATCCTCCAACTCGGGGCCTTAGCTACAGTCCAGTACTCCCCTCAGTTTGTAAAATCCTACCGAGTGGTGAGCAACCCTCCCACTCGGGGGCTTAGCTGCAGTCCAGTACTCGCCTAAGTTTAAAAAATCCAGCTGAGTGATGAGCAATCCTCCCACTCGGGGGCTTAGCTGCAGTCTAGTACTCGCCTAAGTTTAAAAAATCCTGCCGAGTGGTGACCAATCCTCCCACTCGGGGGCTTAGCTGCAGTCCAGTACTTGACTAAGTTTAAAAAATCCTGCCGAGTGGTGAGCAATCCTCCCACTCGGGGGCTTAGCTGCAGTCGAGTACTCGCCTAAGTTTGTAAAATCCTACCGAGTGGTGAGCAACCCTCCCACTTGGGGGCTTAGCTGCAGTCCAGTACTCGCCTAAATTTAAAAAATCCTGTCAAGTGATGAGCAATCCTCCCACTCGGGGGCTTAGCTGCAGTCCAGTACTCGCCTAAGTTTGTAAAATCCTCCCGAGTGGTGAGCAACCCTCCCACTCGGGGGCTTACCTGCAGTCCAGTACTTGCCCAAGTTTAAAAAATCCTGCCGAGTGGTGAGCAACCCTCCCACTCGGGGCTTAGCTGCAGTACAGTACTCGCCTAAGTTTAAAAAATCCTGTCGATTGATGAGCAATCCTCCCACTAGTGGGCTTAGCTGCAGTCCAGTACTCGCCTAAGTTTGTAAAATCCAACCGAGTGGTGAGCAACCCTCCCACTCGGGGGCTTACCTGCAGTCCAGTACTTGCCTAAGTTTAAAAAATCCTGTCAAGTGATGAGCAATCCTCCCACTCGGGGGCTTAGCTGCAGTCTAGTACTCGCCTAAGTTTGTAAAATCCTCCCGAGTGGTGAGCAACCCTCCCACTCGGGGGCTTAGCTGCGGTCCAAAACTCGCCTAAGTTTAAAAAATCCTGCTGAGTGATGAGCAATCCTCCCACTCGGGGGCTTAGCTGCAGTCCAGTACTCGCCTAAGTTTGTAAAATCCTACCGAGTGGTGAGCAACCCTCGCACTCGGGGGCTTAGCTGCAGTCCAGTACTCGCCTAAGTTTAAAAAATCCTGCTGAGTGATGAGCAATCCTCCCACTCGGGGGCTTAGCTGCAGTCTAGTACTCGCCTAAGTTTGCAAAATCCTACCGAGTGGTGAGCAACCCTCCCACTCGGGGGCTTACCTGCACTCCAGTACTCGCCTAAGTTTAAAAAATCCTGCTGAGTGATGAGCAATCCTCCCACTCGGGGGCTTAGCTGCAGTCCAGTACTCGCCTAAGTTTGTCAAATCCTACCGAGTGGTGAGCAATCCTCCCACTCGGGGGCTTACCTGCAGTCCAGTACTCGCCTAAGTTTGTAAAATCCTCCCGAGTGGTGAGCAACCCTCCCACTCGGGGGCTTAGCTGCAGTCCAGTACTCGCCTAAGTTTAAAAAATCCTGCTGAGTGGTGAGCAATCCTACCACTCGGGGGCTTAGCTGCAGTCCAGTACTCGCCTAAGTTTAAAAAATCCTGCCGAGTGGTGAGCAATCCTCCTACTCAGGGGTTTAGCTGCAGTCCAGTACTAGCGTAAGTTAAAAAAATCATGCCGAGTGCTGAGCAATCCTCCCACTCGGGGGCTTAGTTGCAGTCCAGTACTCGCCTAAGTTTGTAAAATCGTACAGAGTGGTGACCAACCCTCCCACTCGGGGGCTTAGCTGCAGTCAGGTACTCGCCTAAGTTTAAAAAATCCTGCCGAGTGGTGAGCAATCCTCCCACTCGGGGGCTTAGCTGCAGTCCCGTACTCACCTAAGTTTAAAAAATCCTGCCGAGTGGTGACCAATCCTCCAACTCGGGGGCTTAGCTGCAGTCCAGTACTCGACTAAGTTTAAAAAATCCTGCCGAGTGATGAGCAATCCTCCCACTCGGGGGCTTAGCTGCAGTTCAGTACTCGCCTAAGTTTGTAAAATCCTACCGAGTGGTGAGCAACCCTCCCACTCGGGGGCTTAGCTGCAGTCCAGTACTCGCCTAAGTTTAAAAAATCCTGCTGAGTGATGAGCAATCCTCCCACTCGGGGGCTTAGCTGCAGTCCAGTACTCGCCTAAGTTTGTAAAATCCTACCGAGTGGTGAGCAACCCTCCCACTCGGGGGCTTAGCTGCAGTCCAGTACTCGCCTAAGTTTAAAAAATCCTGCTGAGTGATAAGCAATCCTCCAACTCGGGGCCTTAGCTACAGTCCAGTACTCCCCTAAGTTTGTAAAATCCTACCGAGTGGTGAGCAACCCTCCCACTCGGGGGCTTAGCTGCAGTCCAGTACTCGCCTAAGTTTAAAAAATCCTGCTGAGTGGTGAGCAATCCTACCACTCGGGGGCTTAGCTGCAGTCCAGTACTCGCCTAAGTTTAAAAAATCCTGCCGAGTGGTGAGCAATCCTCCTACTCAGCGGTTTAGCTGCAGTCCAGTACTAGCGTAAGTTAAAAAAATCATGCCGAGTGCTGAGCAATCCTCCCACTCGGGGGCTTAGTTGCAGTCCAGTACTCGCCTAAGTTTGTAAAATCGTACAGAGTGGTGACCAACCCTCCCACTCGGGGGCTTAGTTGCAGTCAGGTACTCGCCTAAGTTTAAAAATTCCTGCCGAGTGCTGAGCAATCCTCCCACTCGGGGGCTTAGCTGCAGTCCCGTACTCACCTAAGTTTAAAAAATCCTGCTGAGTGCTGACCAATCCTCCAACTCGGGGGCTTAGCTGCAGTCCAGTACTCGACTAAGTTTAAAAAATCCTGCCGAGTGATGAGCAATCCTCCCACTCGGGGGCTTAGCTGCAGTTCAGTACTCGCCTAAGTTTGTAAAATCCTACCGAGTGGTGAGCAACCCTCCCACTCGGGGGCTTAGCTGCAGTCCAGTAGTCGCCTAAGTTTAAAAAAATCCTGCTGAGTGATGAGCAATCCTCCCACTCGGGGGCTTAGATGCAGTCCAGTACTCGCCTAAGTTTGTAAAATCCTACCGAGTGGTGAGCAACCCTCCCACTCGGGGGCTTAGCTGCAGTCCAGTACTCGCCTAAGTTTAAAAAATCCTGCTGAGTGATAAGCAATCCTCCAACTCGGGGCCTTAGCTACAGTCCAGTACTCCCCTAAGTTTGTAAAATCCTACCGAGTGGTGAGCAACCCTCCCACTCGGGGGCTTAGCTGCAGTCCAGTACTCGCCTAAGTTTAAAAAATCCAGCTGAGTGATGAGCAATCCTCCCACTCGGGGGCTTAGCTGCAGTCTAGTACTCGCCTAAGTTTAAAAAATCCTGCCGAGTGGTGACCAATCCTCCCACTCGGGGGCTTAGCTGCAGTCCAGTACTTGACTAAGTTTAAAAAATCCTGCCGAGTGGTGAGCAATCCTCCCACTCAGGGGCTTAGCTGCAGTCGAGTACTCGCCTAAGTTTGTAAAATCCTACCGAGTGGTGAGCAACCCTCCCACTTGGGGGCTTAGCTGCAGTCCAGTACTCGCCTAAATTTAAAAAATCCTGTCAAGTGATGAGCAATCCTCCCACTCGGGGGCTTAGCTGCAGTCCAGTACTCGCCTAAGTTTGTAAAATCCTCCCGAGTGGTGAGCAACCCTCCCACTCGGGGGCTTACCTGCAGTCCAGTACTTGCCTAAGTTTAAAAAATCCTGCCGAGTGGTGAGCAACCCTCCCACTCGGGGCTTAGCTGCAGTACAGTACTCGCCTAAGTTTAAAAAATCCTGTCGATTGATGAGCAATCCTCCCACTAGTGGGCTTAGCTGCAGTCCAGTACTCGCCTAAGTTTGTAAAATCCAACCGAGTGGTGAGCAACCCTCCCACTCGGGGGCTTAGCTGCAGTCTAGTACTCGCCTAAGTTTAAAAAATCCTGCCGAGTGGTGACCAATCCTCCCACTCGGGGGCTTAGCTGCAGTCCACTACTCGACTAAGTTTAAAAAATCCTGCCGAGTGATGAGCAATCCTCCCACTCGGGGGCTTAGCTGCAGTCGAGTACTCGCCTAAGTTTGTAAAATCCAACCGAGTGGTGAGCAACCCTCCCACTCGGGGGCTTAGCTGCAGTCCAGTACTCGCCTAAGTTTGTAAAATCCTACCGAGTGGTGAGCAACCCTCCCACTCGGGGGCTTAGCTGCAGTCCAGTACTCGCCTAAGTTTAAAAAATCCTGTTCAGTGGTGAGCAATCCTCCCACTCGGGGGCTTAGCTGCAGTCTAGTACTCGCCTAAGTTTAAAAAATCCTGCCGAGTGGTGAGAAATCCTCCCACTCGGGGGCTTAGCTGCAGTCCATTACTAGCCAAAGTTTGTAAAATCCTACTGAGTGGTGAGCAACCCTCCCACTCGGGGGCTTAGCTGTAGTACAGTACTCGCCTATGTTTAAAAAATCATGCCGAGTGGTGAGCAATCCTCCCACTCGGGGGTTTTGCTCCAGTCCAGTACTCGCCTAAGTTTGTAAAATCCGACCGAGTGGTGAGCAACCCTCCCACTCGGGGGCTTAGCTGCAGTCCGGTACTCGCGTAATTTTAAAAAATCCTGCCGAGTGGTGAGCAATCCTCCCACTCGGGGGCTTAATTGCAGTCCAGTACTCGCCTAAGTTTGTCAAATCCTACCGAGTGGTGAGCAACCCTCCCACTCGGGGGCTTAGCTGCAGTTCGGTACTCGCCTAAGTTTAAAAAATCCTGACGAGTGGTGAGCAATCCTCCCACTCGGGGGCTTAGCTGCAGTCCCGTACTCGCCTAAGTTTAAAAAATCCTGCCGAGTGGTGACCAATCCTCCCACTCGGGGGCTTAGCTGCAGTCCAGAACTCGACTAAGTTTAAAAAATCCTGCCGAGTGATGAGCAATCCTCCCACTCGGGGACTTAGCTGGAGTCGAGTACTCGCCTAAGTTTGTAAAATCCTACCGAGTGGTGAGGAACCGTCCCACTTGGGGGCTTAGCTGCAGTCCAGTACTCGCCTAAGTTTAAAAAATCCTGTCGAGTGATGAGCAATCCTCCCACTCGGGGGCTTAGCTGCAGTCCAGTACTTGCCTAAGTTTGTAAAATCCTCCCGAGTGGTGAGCAACCCTCCCACTCGGGGGCTTACCTCCAGTCCAGTACTTGCGTAAGTTTAAAAAATCCTGCCGAGTGGTGAGCAACCCTCCCACTCGGGGCTTAGCTGCAGTACAGTACTCGCCTAAGTTTAAAAAATTCTGTCGATCGATGAGCAATCCTCCCACTAGGGGGCTTAGCTGTAGTCCAGTACTCGCCTAAGTTTGTAAAATCCTACCAAGTGGTGAGCAACTCTCCCACTCGGGGGCTTAATTGCAGTCCGGTACTCGCCTAAGTTTAAAAAATCCTGCCGAGTGGTGAGCAATCCTCCAGCACGGGGGCTTAGGTGCAGTCCAGTAGTCACCTAAGTTTGTAAAATCCAACCGAGTGGTGAGCAACCCTCCCACTCGGGGGCTAAGCTGCAGTCCGGTACTCGTGTAATTTTAAAAAATCCTGCCGAGTGGTGAGCAATCCTCCCACTCGGGGGCTTAATTGCAGTCGAGTACTCGCCTAAGTTTGTAAAATCCTACCGAGTGGTGAGCAACCCTCCCACTTGGGGGCTTAGCTGCAGTCCAGTACTCGCCTAAGTTTAAAAAATCCAGCTGAGTGATGAGCAATCCTCCCACTCGGGGGCTTAGCTGCAGTCTAGTACTCGCCTAAGTTTAAAAAATCCTGCCAAGTGGTGACCAATCCTCCCACTCGGGGGCTTAGCTGCAGTCCAGTACTTGACTAAGTTTAAAAAATCCTGCCGAGTGGTGAGCAATCCTCCCACTCGGGGGCTTAGCTGCAGTCGAGTACTCGCCTAAGTTTGTAAAATCCTACCGAGTGGTGAGCAACCCTCCCACTTGGGGGCTTAGCTGCAGTCCAGTACTCGCCTAAGTTTAAAAAATCCTGTCAAGTGATGAGCAATCCTCCAACTCGGGGGCTTAGCTGCAGTCCAGTACTCGCCTAAGTTTGTAAAATCCTCCCGAGTGGTGAGCAACCCTCCCACTCGGGGGCTTACCTGCAGTCCAGTACTTGCCTAAGTTTAAAAAATCCTGCCGAGTGGTGAGCAACCCTCCCACTCGGGGGCTTAATTGCAGTCCAGTACTCGCCTAAGTTTGTAAAATCCTACCGAGTGGTGAGCAACCCTCCCACTCGGGGGCTTAGCTGCAGTTCGGTACTCGCCTAAGTTCAAAAAATCCTGACGAGTGGTGAGCAATCCTCCCACTCGGGGGCTTAGCTGCAGTCCCGTACTCGCCTAAGTTTAAAAAATCCTGCCGAGTGGTGACAAATCCTCCCACTCGGGGGCTTAGCTGCAGTCCAGTACTCGACTAAGTTTAAAAAATCCTGCCGAGTCATGAGCAATCCTCCCACTCGGGGACTTAGCTGCAGTCGAGTACTCGCCTAAGTTTGTAAAATCCTACCGAGTGGTGAGCAACCCTCCCACTTGGGGGCTTAGCTGCAGTCCAGTACTCGCCTAAGTTTAAAAAATCCTGTCGAGTGATGAGCAATCCTCCCACTCGGGGGCTTAGCTGCAGTCCAGTACTCGCCTAAGTTTGTAAAATCCTCCCGAGTGGTGAGCAACCCTCCCACTCGGGGGCTTACCTCCAGTCCAGTACTTGCCTAAGTTTAAAAAATCCTGCCGAGTGGTGAGCAACCCTCCCACTCGGGGCTTAGCTGCAGTACAGTACTCGCCTAAGTTTAAAAAATCCTGTCGATCGATGAGCAATCCTCCCACTAGGGGGCTTACCTGTAGTCCAGTACTCGCCTAAGTTTGTAAAATCCTACCAAGTGGTGAGCAACTCTCCCACTCGGGGGCTTAATTGCAGTCCGGTACTCGCCTAAGTTTAAAAAATCCTGCCGAGTGGTGAGCAATCCTCCAGCACGGGGGCTTAGGTGCAGTCCAGTAGTCGCCTAAGTTTGTAAAATCCAACCGAGTGGTGAGCAACCCTCCCACTCGGGGGCTTAGCTGCAGTCCGGTACTCGTGTAATTTTAAAAAATCCTGCCGAGTGGTGAGCAATCCTCCCACTCGGGGGCTTAATTGCAGTCGAGTACTCGCCTAAGTTTGTAAAATCCTACCGAGTGGTGAGCAACCCTCCCACTTGGGGGCTTAGCTGCAGTCCAGTACTCGCCTAAGTTTAAAAAATCCAGCTGAGTGATGAGCAATCCTCCCACTCGGGGGCTTAGCTGCAGTCGAGTACTCGCCTAAGTTTAAAAAATCCTGCCAAGTGGTGACCAATCCTCCCACTCGGGGGCTTAGCTGCAGTCCAGTACTTGACTAAGTTTAAAAAATCCTGCCGAGTGGTGAGCAATCCTCCCACTCGGGGGCTTAGCTGCAGTCGAGTACTCGCCTAAGTTTGTAAAATCCTACCGAGTGGTGAGCAACCCTCCCACTTGGGGGCTTAGCTGCAGTCCAGTACTCGCCTAAGTTTAAAAAATCCTGTCAAGTGATGAGCAATCCTCCCACTCGGGGGCTTAGCTGCAGTCCAGTACTCGCCTAAGTTTGTAAAATCCTCCCGAGTGGTGAGCAACCCTCCCACTCGGGGGCTTACCTGCAGTCCAGTACTTGCCTAAGTTTAAAAAATCCTGCCGAGTGGTGAGCAACCCTCCCACTCGGGGGCTTAATTGCAGTCCAGTACTCGCCTAAGTTTGTAAAATCCTAACGAGTGGTGAGCAACCCTCCCACTCGGGGGCTTAGCTGCAGTTCGGTACTCGCCTAAGTTTAAAAAATCCTGACGAGTGGTGAGCAATCCTCCCACTCGGGGGCTTAGCTGCAGTCCCGTACTCGCCTAAGTTTAAAAAATCCTGCCGAGTGGTGACAAATCCTCCCACTCGGGGGCTTAGCTGCAGTCCAGTACTCGACTAAGTTTAAAAAATCCTGCCGAGTCATGAGCAATCCTCCCACTCGGGGACTTAGCTGCAGTCGAGTACTCGCCTAAGTTTGTAAAATCCTACCGAGTGGTGAGCAACCCTCCCACTTGGGGGCTTAGCTGCAGTCCAGTACTCGCCTAAGTTTAAAAAATCCTGTCGAGTGATGAGCAATCCTCCCACTCGGGGGCTTAGCTGCAGTCCAGTACTCGCCTAAGTTTGTAAAATCCTCCCGAGTGGTGAGCAACCCTCCCACTCGGGGGCTTACCTCCAGTCCAGTACTTGCCTAAGTTTAAAAAATCCTGCCGAGTGGTGAGCAACCCTCCCACTCGGGGCTTAGCTGCAGTACAGTACTCGCCTAAGTTTAAAAAATCCTGTCGATCGATGAGCAATCCTCCCACTAGGGGGCTTAGCTGTAGTCCAGTACTCGCCTAAGTTTGTAAAATCCTACCAAGTGGTGAGCAACTCTCCCACTCGGGGGCTTAATTGCAGTCCGGTACTCGCCTATGTTTAAAAAATCCTGCCGAGTGGTGAGCAATCCTCTAGCTCGGGGGCTTAGGTGCAGTCCAGTAGTCGCCTAAGTTTGTAAAATCCAACCGAGTGGTGAGCAACCCTCCCACTCGGGGGCTTAGCTGCAGTCCGGTACTCGTGTAATTTTAAAAAATCCTGCCGAGTGGTGAGCAATCCTCCCACTCGGGGGCTTAATTGCAGTCGAGTACTCGCCTAAGTTTGTAAAATCCTACCGAGTGGTGAGCAACCCTCCCACTTGGGGGCTTAGCTGCAGTCCAGTACTCGCCTAAGTTTAAAAAATCCAGCTGAGTGATGAGCAATCCTCCCACTCGGGGGCTTAGCTGCAGTCTAGTACTCGCCTAAGTTTAAAAAATCCTGCCGAGTGGTGACCAATCCTCCCACTCGGGGGCTTAGCTGCAGTCCAGTACTTGACTAAGTTTAAAAAATCCGGCCGAGTGGTGAGCAATCCTCAAACTCGGGGGCTTAGCTGCAGTCAAGTACTCGCCTAAGTTTGTAAAATCCTACCGAGTGGTGAGCAACCCTCCCACTTGGGGGCTTAGCTGCAGTCCAGTACTCGCCTAAGTTTAAAAAATCCTGTCAAGTGATGAGAAATCCTCCCACTCGGGGGCTTAGCTGCAGTCCAGTACTCGCCTAAGTTTGTAAAATCCTCCCGAGTGGTGAGCAACCCTCCCACTCGGGGGCTTACCTGCAGTCCAGTACTTGCCTAAGTTTAAAAAATCCTGCCGAGTGGTGAGCAACCCTCCCACTCGGGGCTTAGCTGCAGTACAGTACTCGCCTAAGTTTAAAAAATCCTGTCGATTGATGAGCAATCCTCCCACTAGGGGGCTTAGCTGCAGTCCAGTACTCGCCTAAGTTTGTAAAATCCAACCGAGTGGTGAGCAACCCTCCCACTCGGGGGCTTAGCTGCAGTCTAGTACTCGCCTAAGTTTAAAAAATCCTGCCGAGTGGTGACCAATCCTCCCACTCGGGGGCTTAGCTGCAGTCCACTACTCGACTAAGTTTAAAAACTCCTGCCGAGTGATGAGCAATCCTCCCACTCGGGGGCTTAGCTGCAGTCGAGTACTCGCCTAAGTTTGTAAAATCCAACCGAGTGGTGAGCAACACTCCCACTCGGGGGCTTAGCTGCAGTCCAGTACTCGCCTAAGTTTGTAAAATCCTACCGAGTGGTGAGCAACCCTCCCACTCGGGGGCTTAGCTGCAGTCCAGTACTCGCCTAAGTTTAAAAAATCCTGTTCAGTGGTGAGCAATCCTCCCACTCGGGGGCTTAGCTGCAGTCTAGTACTCGCCTAAGTTTAAAAAATCCTGCCGAGTGGTGAGAAATCCTCCCACTCGGGGGCTTAGCTGCAGTCCATTACTAGCCTAAGTTTGTAAAATCCTACCGAGTGGTGAGCAACCCTCCCACTCGGGGGCTTAGCTGTAGTACAGTACTCGCCTAAGTTTAAAAAATCATGCCGAGTGGTGAGCAATCCTCCCACTCGGGGGTTTTGCTCCAGTCCAGTACTCGCCTAAGTTTGTAAAATCCGACCGAGTGGTGAGCAACCCTCCCACTCGGGGGCTTAGCTGCAGTCCGGTACTCGCGTAATTTTAAAAAATCCTGCCGAGTGGTGAGCAATCCTCCCACTCGGGGGCTTAATTGCAGTCCAGTACTCGCCTAAGTTTGTAAAATCCTACCGAGTGGTGAGCAACCCTCCCACTCGGGGGCTTAGCTGCAGTTCGGTACTCGCCTAAGTTTAAAAAATACTGACGAGTGGTGAGCAATCCTCCCACTCGGGGGCTTAGCTGCAGTCCCGTACTCGCTTAAGTTTAAAAAATCCTGCCGAGTGGTGACCAATCCTCCCACTCGGGGGCTTAGCTGCAGTCCAGTACTCGACTAAGTTTAAAAAATCCTGCCGAGTGATGAGCAATCCTCCCACTCGGGGACTTAGCTGCAGTCGAGTACTCGCCTAAGTTTGTAAAATCCTACCGAGTGGTGAGCAACCCTCCCACTTGGGGGCTTAGCTGCAGTCCAGTACTCGCCTAAGTTTAAAAAATCCTGTCGAGTGATGAGCAATCCTCCCACTCGGGGGCTTAGCTGCAGTCCAGTACTCGCCTAAGTTTGTAAAATCCTCCCGAGTGGTGAGCAACCCTCCCACTCGGGGGCTTACCTCCAGTCCAGTACTTGCCTAAGTTTAAAAAATCCTGCCGAGTGGTGAGCAACCCTCCCACTCGGGGCTTAGCTGCAGTACAGTACTCGCCTAAGTTTAAAAAATCCTGTCGATCGATGAGCAATCCTCCCACTAGGGGGCTTCGCTGCAGTCCAGTACTCGCCTAAGTTTGTAAAATCCTACCAAGTGGTGAGCAACTCTCCCACTCGGGGGCTTAATTGCAGTCCGGTACTCGCCTAAGTTTAAAAAATCCTGCCGAGTGGTGAGCAATCCTCAAGCTCGGGGGCTTAGGTGCAGTCCAGTAGTCGCCTAAGTTTGTAAAATCCAACCGAGTGGTGAGCAACCCTCCCACTCGGGGGCTTAGCTGCAGTCCGGTACTCGTGTAATTTTAAAAAATCCTGCCGAGTGGTGAGAAATCCTCCCACTCGGGGGCTTAATTGCAGTCCAGTACTCGCCTAAGTTTGTAAAATCCTCCGAGTGGTGAGCAACCCTCCCACTCGGGGCTTAGCTGCAGTTCGGTACTCGCCTAAGTTTAAAAAATCCTGCCGAGTGGTGAGCAATCCTCCCACTCGGGGGCTTAGCTGCAGTCCCGTACTCGCCTAAGTTTAAAAAATGCTGCCGAGTGGTGACCAATCCTCCCACTCAGGGGCTTAGCTGCAGTCCAGTACTCGACTAAGTTTAAAAAATCCTGCCGAGTGATGAGCAATCCTCCCACTCGGGGACTTAGCTGCAGTCGAGTACTCGCCTAAGTTTGTAAAATCCTACCGAGTGGTGAGCAACCCTCCCACTTGGGGGCTTAGCTGCAGTCCAGTACTCGCCTAAGTTAAAAAAATCCTGTCGAGTGATGAGCAATCCTCCCACTCGGGGGCTTAGCTGCAGTCCAGTACTCGCCTAAGTTTGTAAAATCTTCCCGAGTGGTGAGCAACCCTCCCACTCGGGGGCTTACCTCCAGTCCAACACTTGCCTAAGTTTAAAAAATCCTGCCGAGTGGTGAGCAACCCTCCCACTCAGGGCTTAGCTGCAGTACAGTACTCGCCTAAGTTTAAAAAATCCTGTCGATCGATGAGCAATCCTCCCACTAGGGGGCTTAGCTGCAGTCCAGTACTCGCCTAAGTTTGTAAAATCCTACCAAGTGGTGAGCAACTCTCCCACTCGGGGGCTTAATTGCAGTCTGGTACTCGCCTAAGTTTAAAAAATCCTGCCGAGTGGTGAGCAATCCTCCAGCTTGGGGGCTTAGGTGCAGTCCAGTACTCGCCTAAGTTTGTAAAATCCTACCGAGTGGTGAGCAACCCTCCCACTCGGGGGCTTAGCTGTAGTAAAGTACTCGCCTAAGTTTAAAAAATCATGCCGAGTGGTGAGGAATCCTCCCACTCGGGGGTTTTGCTCCAGTCCAGTACTCGCCTAAGTTTAAAAAATCCTGCCGAGTGGTGAGCAACCCTCCCACTCGGGGGCTTAGTTGTAGTCCAGTACTCGCCTAAGTTTGTAAAATCCTACCGAGTGGTGAGCAACCCTCCCACTCGGGGGCTTAGCTGCAGTCCGGTACTCGCCTAAGTTTAAAAAATCCTGCCGAGTGGTGAGCAATCCTCCCACTTAGGGGCTTAGCTGCAGTCCAGTACTCGCCTAAGTTTAAAAAATCCTGCCGAGTGCTAACCAATCCTCCCACTCGAGGGCTTAGCTCCAGTCTAGTACTCGACTAAGTTTAAAAAAATTTGCCGAGTGATGAGCAATCCTCCCACTCGGGGGCTTAGCTACAGTCTAGTACTCGCCCATGTTTAAAAAATCCTGCCGAGTGTTGAGCAATCCTCCCACTCGGGGGCTTAGCTGCAGTCCAGTACTCGCCTAAGTTTGTAAAATCCTACCGAGTGGTGAGCAACCCTCCCACTCGGGGGCTTAGCTATAGTACAGTACTCGCCTAAGTTTAGAAAATCATGCCAAGTGGTGAGCAATCCTCCCACTCTGGGGTTTTGCTCCAGCCTAGTACTCGCCTAAGTTTGTAAAATCCAACCGAGTGGTGAGCAACCCTCCCACTCGGGGGCTTAGCTGCAGTCCAGTACTCGCGTAATTTTAAAAAATCCTACCGAGTGGTGAGCAATCCTCCCACTCGGGGGCTTAGTTGCAGTCCAGTACTCGCCTATGTTTGTAAAATCCTACCGAGTGGTGAGCAACCCTCCCACTCGGGGGCTTAGCTGGAGTCCGGTACACGCCTAAGTTTAAAAAATCCTGCCGAGTGGTGAGCAATCCTCCCACTCGGGGGCTTAGCAGCAGTCTAGTACTCGCCTAAGTTTAAAAAATCCTGCCGAGTGGTGACCAATCCTCCCACTCGGGGGCTTAGCTGCAGTCCAGTACTCGACTAAGTTTAGAAAATCCTGCCGAGTGATGAGCAATCCTCCCACTCGGGGGCTTAGCTGCAGTCGAGTACTCGCCTATGTTTGTAAAATCCTACCGAGTCGTGAGCAACCCTCCCACTTGGGGGCTTAGCTGCACTCCAGTACTCGCCTAAGTTTAAGAAATCCTGTCAAGTGATGAGCAATCCTCCCACTCGGGGGCTTAGCTGCAGTGCAGTACTCGCCTAGGTTTGTAAAATCCTCCCGAGTGGTGAGCAACCCTCCCACTCGGGGGCTTACTTGCAGTCCAGTACTTGCCTAAGTTTAAAAAATCCTGCCGAGTGGTGAGCAACCCTCCCACTCGGGGCTTAGCTGCAGTACAGTACTCGCCTAAGTTTAAAAAATCTTGTCGATTGATGAGCAATCCTCCCACTAGGGGGTTTAGCTGCAGTCCAGTACTCGCCTAAGTTTGTAAAATCCAACCGAGTGGTGAGCAACCCTCCCACTCGGGGGCTTAGCTGCAGTCTAGTATTCTCCTAAGTTTAAAAAATCCTGCCGAGTGGTGACCAATCCTCCCACTCGGGGGCTTAGCTGCAGTCTAGTACTCGACTAAGTTTAAAAAATCCTGCCGAGTGGTGAGCAACCTTCCCACTCGGGGGCTTAGCTGTAGTAAAGTACTCGCCCAAGTTTGTAAAATCCAACCGAGTGGTGAGCAACCCTCCCACTCGGGGGCTTAGCTGCAGTCCAGTACTCGCCTAAGTTTAAAAAATCCTACCGAGTGGTGAGCAACCCTCCCACTCGGGGGCTTAGCTGTAGTAAAGTACTCGCCTAAGTTTAAAAAATCATGCCGAGTGGTGAGGAATCCTCCCACTCGGGGGTTTTGCTCCAGTCCAGTACTCGCCTAAGTTTGTACAATCCGACAGAGTGGTGAGCAACCCTCCCACTCGGGGGCTTAGCTGCAGTCCGGTACTCGCCTAAGTTTAAGAAATCCTGCCGAGTGGTGAGCAATCCTCCCACTTAGGGGCTTAGCTGCAGTCCAGTACTCGCCTAAGTTTAAAAAATCCTGCCGAGTGCTAACCAATCCTCCCACTCGAGGGCTTAGCTGCAGTCTAGTACTCGAGTAAGTTTAAAAAAATTTGCCGAGTGATGAGCAATCCTCCCACTCGGGGGCTTAGCTGCAGTCCAGTACTCGCCCATGTTTAAAAAATCCTGCCGAGTGGTGAGCAATCCTCCTACTCGGGGGCTTAGCTGCAGTCCAGTACTCGCCTAAGTTTGTAAAATCCTACCGAGTGGTGAGCAACCCTCCCACTCGGGGGCTTAGCTATAGTACAGTACTCGCCTAAGTTTAGAAAATCATGCCGAGTGGTGAGCAATCCTCCCACTCTGGGGTTTTGCTCCAGCCCAGTACTCGCCTAAGTTTGTAAAATCCAACCGAGTGGTGAGCAACCCTCCCACTCGGGGGCTTAGCTGCAGTCCAGTACTCGCGTAATTTTAAAAAATCCTACCGAGTGGTGAGCAATCCTCCCACTCGGGGGCATAGTTGCAGTCCAGTACTCGCCTAAGTTTGTAAAATCCTACCGAGTGGTGAGCAACCCTCCCACTCGGGGGCTTAGCTGCAGTCCGGTACTCGCCTAAGTTTAGAAAATCCTGCCGAGTGGTGAGCAATCCTCCCACTCGGGGGCTTAGCTGCAGTCTAGTACTCGCGTAAGTTTAAAAAATCCTGCCGAGTGGTGACCAATCCTCCCACTCGGGGGCTTAGCTGCAGTCCAGTACTCGACTAAGTTTAAAAAATCCTGCCGAGTGATGAGCAATCCTCCCACTCGGGGGCTTAGCTGCAGTCGAGTACTCGCCTAAGTTTGTAAAATCCTACCGAGTGGTGAGCAACCCTCCCACTTGGGGGCTTAGCTGTAGTCCAGTACTCGCCTAAGTTTAAAAAATCCTGTCAAGTGATGAGCAATCCTCCCACTCGGGGGCTCACCTGCAGTCCAGTACTCGCCTAAGTTTGTAAAATCCTCCCGAGTGGTGAGCAACCCTCCCACTCGGGGGCTTACCTGCAGTCCAGTACTTGCCTAAGTTTAAAAAATCCTGCCGAGTGGTGAGCAACCCTCCCACTCGGGGCTTAGCTGCAGTACAGTACTCGCCTAAGTTTAAAAAATCCTGTCGATTGATGAGCAATCCTCCCACTAGGGGGCTTAGCTGCAGTCCAGTACTCGCCTAAGTTTGTAAAATCCAACCGAGTGGTGAGCAACCCTCCCACTCGGGGGCTTAGCTACAGTCTAGTACTCGCCTAAGTTTAAAAAATCCTGCCGAGTGGTGACCAATCCTCCCAGTCGGGGGCTTAGCTGCAGTCCAGTACTCGACTAAGTTTAAAAAATCCTGCCGAGTGATGAGCAATCCTCCCACTCGGGGGCTTAGCTGCAGTCGAGTACTCGCCTAAGTTTGTAAAATCCAACCGAGTGGTGAGCAACCCTCCCACTCGGGGGCTTAGCTGCAGTCCAGTACTCGCCTAAGTTTAAAAAATCCTGTCGAGTGGTGAGCAACCCTCCCACTCGGGGGCTTAGTTGCAGTCCAGTACTCGCCTAAGTTTGTAAAGTCCTACCGAGTGGTGAGCAACCCTCCCACTCGGGGGCTTAGCTGCAGTCCAGTACTCGCCTAAGTTTAAAAAATCCTGCTGAGTGGTGAGCAATCCTCCCACTCGGGGGCTTAGCTGCAGTCCAGTACTCGCCTAAGTTTAAAAAATCCTGCCGAGTGGTGAGAAATCCTCCCACTCGGGGACTTAGCTGCAGTCCATTACTAGCCTAAGTTTGTAAAATCCTACCAAGTGGTGAGTAACCCTCCCACTCGGGGGCTTAGCTGTAGTACAGTACTCGCCTAAGTTTAAAAAATCATGCCGAGTGGTGAGGAATCCTCCCACTCGGGGGTTTTCCTCCAGTCCAGTACTCGCCTAAGTTTGTAAAATCCAACCGAGTGGTGGGCAACCCTCCCACTCGGGGGCTTAGCTGCAGTCCGGTACTCGCCTAAGTTTAAAAAATCCTGCCGAGTGGTGAGCAATCCTCCCACTCAGGGGCTTAGCTGCAGTCCAGTACTCGCCTAAGTTTAAAAAATCCTGCCGAGTGCTGACCAATCCTCCCACTCGGGGGCTTAGCTGCAGTCTAGTACTCGACTAAGTTCAAAAATTTTTGCCGAGTGATGAGAAATCCTCCGACTCAGGGGCTTAGCTGTAGTCCAGTACTCGTCCAAGTTTAAAAAATCCTGCCGAGTGGTGAGGAATCCTCCCACTCGGGGGCTTAGCTGCAGTCCAGTACTCGCCTAAGTTTGTAAAATCCTACCGAGTGGTGAGCAACCCTCCCACTCGGGGGATTAGCTATAGTACAGTACTTGCCTAAGTTTAGAAAATCATGCTGAGTGGTGAGCAATCCTCCCACTCGGGGGTTTTGCTCCAGTCCAGTACTCGCCTAAGTTTGTAAAATCCAATCGAGTGGTGAGCAACCCTCCCACTCGGGGGCTTAGCTGCAATCCAGTACTCGCGTAATTTTAAAAAATCCTGCCGAGTGGTGAGCAATCCTCCCACTCGGGGGCTTAATTGCAGTCCAGTACTCGCCTAAGTTTGTAAAATCCTACCGAGTGGTGAGCAACCCTCCCACTCGGGGGCTTAGCTGCAGTCCGGTACTCGCCTAAGTTTAAAAAATCCTGCCGAGTGGTGAGCAATCCTCCCACTCGGGGGCTTAGCTGCTGTCCCGTACTCGCCTAAGTTTAAAAAATCCTGCCGAGTGGTGACCAATCCTCCCACTCGGGGGCTTAGCTGCAGTCCAGTACTCGACTAAGTTTAAAAAATCCTGCCGAGTGATGAGCAATCCTCCCACTCGGGGACTTTGCCGCAGTCGAGTACTCGCCTAAGTTTGTAAAATCCTACCGAGTGGTGAGCAACCCTCCCACTCGAGGGCTTAGCTATAGTACAGTACTCGCCTAAGTTTAGAAAATCATGTCGAGTTGTGAGCAATCCTCCCACTCGGGGGTTTTGCTCCAGTCCAGTACTCGCCTAAGTTTGTAAAATCCAACCGAGTGGTGAGCAACCCTCCCACTCGAGGGCTTACCTCCAGTCCAGTACTTGCCTAACTTTAAAAAATCCTGCCGAGTGGTGAGCAACCCTCCCACTCGGGGCTTAGCTCCAGTACAGTACTCGCCTAAGTTTAAAAAATCCTGTCGATTGATGAGCAATCCTCCCACTAGGGGGCTTAGTTGCAGTCCAGTACTCGCCTAAGTTTAAAAAATCCTGCCGAGTGGTGAGCAATCCTCCAGCTCGGGGGCTTAGGTGCAGTCCAGTACTCGCCTAAGTTTGTAAAATCCTACCGACTGGTGAGCAACCCTCCCACTCGGGGGCTTAGCTGTACTAGAGTACTCGCCTAAGTTTAAAAAATCATGCCGAGTGGTGAGGAATCCTCCCACTCGGGGCTTTTGCTCCAGTCCAGTTCTCGCCTAAGTTTGTAAAATCCAACCGAGTAGTGAGCAACCCTCCCACTCGGGGGCTTAGCTGCAGTCCGGTACTCGCCTAAGTTTAAAAAATCCTGCCGAGTGGTGAGCAATCCTCCCACTCAGGGGCTTAGCTGCAGTCCAGTACTCGCCTAAGTTTAAAAAATCCTGCTGAGTGCTGACCAATCCTCCCACTCGTGGGCTTAGCTGCAGTCTAGTACTCGACTAAGTTTAAAAAAATTTGCCGTGTGATGAGCAATCCTCCCACTCGGGGGCTTAGCTGTAGTCCAGTACTCGCGTAATTTTAAAAAATCCTACCGAGTGGTGAGCAATCCTCCCACTCGGGGGCTTAGCTGCAGTCCAGTACTCGCCTAAGTTTGTAAAATCCTACCGAGTGGTGAGCAACCCTCCCACTCGAGGGCTTAGCTATAGTACAGTACTCGCCTAAGTTTAGAAAATCATGCCGAGTTGTGAGCAATCCTCCCACTCGGGGGTTTTGCTCTAGTCCAGTACTCGCCTAAGTTTGTAAAATCCAACCGAGTGGTGAGCAACCCTCCCACTCGAGGGCTTACCTCCAGTCCAGTACTTGCCTAAGTTTAAAAAATCCTGCCGAGTGGTGAGCAACCCTCCCACTCGGGGCTTAGCTGCAGTACAGTACTCACCTAAGTTTAAAAAATCCTGTCGATTGATGAGCAATCCTCCCACTAGGGGGCTTAGCTGCAGTCCAGTACTCGCCTAAGTTTGTAAAATCCTACCGAGTGGTGAGCAACCCTCCCACTCGGGGGCTTAGCTATAGTACAGTACTCGCCTAAGTTTAGAAAATCATGCCGAGTGGTGAGCAATCCTCCCACTCGGGGGTTTTGCTCCAGTCCAGTACTCACCTAAGTTTGTAAAATCCAACCGAGTGGTGAGCAACCCTCCCACTCGGGGGCTTAGCTGCAGTCCAGTACTCGCGTAATTTTAAAAAATCCTGCCGAGTGGTGAGCAACCCTCCCACTCGGGGGCTTAATTGCAGTCGAGTACTCGCCTAAGTTTGTAAAATCCTACCGAGTGGTGAGCAACCCTCCCACTCGGGGGCTTACCTGCAGTCCAGTACTCGCCTAAGTTTAAAAAATCCGGCCGAGTGGTGACCAATCCTCCCACTCGGGGGCTTAGCTGCAGTCCAGTACTCGACTAAGTTTAAAAAATCCTGCCGAGTGATGAGCAATCCTCCCACTCGGGGGTTTAGCTGCAGTCGAGTACTCGCCTAAGTTTGTAAAATCCTACCGAGTGGTGAGCAACCCTCCCACTTGGGGGCTTAGCTGGAGTCCAGTACTCGCCTAAGTTTAAAAAATCCTGTCGAGTGATGAGCAATCCTCCCACTCGGGGGCTTAGCTGCAGTCCAGTACTCGCATAAGTTTGTAAAATCCTCCCGAGTGGTGAGCAACCCTCCCACTCGGGGGCTTAGCTGTAGTACAGTACTCGCCTAAGTTTAAAAAATCATGCCGAGTGGTGAGGAATCCTCCCACTCGGGGGTTTTCCTCCAGTCCAGTACTCGCCTAAGTTTCTAAAATCCAACCGAGTGGTGAGCAACCCTCCCACTCGGGGGCTTAGCTACAGTCCAGTACTCCCGTAATTTTAAAAAATCCTGCCGAGTGGTGAGCAACCCTCCCATTCGGGGCTTAATTGCAGTCCTGTACTCGCCTAAGTTTGTAAAATCCTACCGAGTGGTGAGCAACCCTCCCACTCGGGGGCTTAGCTGCAGTCCGGTACTCGCCTAAGTTTAAAAAATCCTGCCGAGTGGTGAGCAATCCTCCCACTCGGGGGCTTAGCTGCAGTCCAGTACTCGCCTAAGTTTAAAAAATCCTGCCGAGTTGTGACCAATCCTCCCACTCGGGGGCTTAGCTGCAGTCCAGTACTCGACTAAGTTTAAAAAATCCTGCCGAGTGATGAGCAATCCTCCCACTCGGGGGCTTAGCTGCAGTCGAGTACTCGCCTAAGTTTGTAAAATCCTACCAAGTGGTGAGCAACCCTCCCACTTGGGGGCTTAGCTGCAGTCCAGTACTCGCCTAAGTTTAAAAAATCCTGTCGAGTGATGAGCAATCCTCCCACTCGGGGGCTTAGCTGTAGTCCAGTACTCGCCTAAGTTTGTAAAATCCTCCCGAGTGGTGAGCAACCCTCCCACTCGGGGGCTTACCTGCAGTCCAGTACTTGCCTAAGTTTAAAAAATCCTGCCGAGTGGTGAGCAACCCTCCCACTCGGGGCTTAGCTGCAGTACAGTACTCGCCTAAGTTTAAAAAATCCTGTCGATTGATGAGCAATCCTCCCACTAGGGGGCTTAGCTGCAGTCCAGTACTCGCCTAAGTTTGTAAAATCCTACCAAATGGTGAGCAACCCTCCCACTCGAGGGCTTAGCTATAGTACAGTACTCGCCTAAGTTTAGAAAATCATGTCGAGTTGTGAGCAATCCTCCCACTCGGGGGTTTTGCTCCAGTCCAGTACTCGCCTAAGTTTGTAAAATCCAACCGAGTGGTGAGCAACCCTCCCACTCGAGGGCTTACCTCCAGTCCAGTACTTGCCTAAGTTTAAAAAATCCTGCCGAGTGGTGAGCAACCCTCCCACTCGGGGCTTACCTACAGTCCAGTACTCGCCTAAGTTTAAAAAATCCTGCCGAGTGGTGACCAATCCTCCCACTCGGGGGCTTAGCTGCAGTCCAGTACTCGACTAAGTTTAAAAAATCCTGCCGAGTGATGAGCAATCCTCCCACTCGGGGGTTTAGCTGCAGTCGAGTACTCGCCTAAGTTTGTAAAATCCTACCGAGTGGTGAGCAACCCTCCCACTTGGGGGCTTAGCTGCAGTCCAGTACTCGCCTAAGTTTAAAAAATCCTGTCGAGTGATGAGCAATCCTCCCACTCGGGGGCTTAGCTGCAGTCCAGTACTCGCATAAGTTTGTAAAATCCTCCCGAGTGGTGAGCAACCCTCCCACTCGGGGGCTTAGCTGTAGTACAGTACTCGCCTAAGTTTAAAAAATCATGCCGAGTGGTGAGGAATCCTCCCACTCGGGGGTTTTCCTCCAGTCCAGTACTCGCCTAAGTTTGTAAAATCCAACCGAGTGGTGAGCAACCCTCCCACTCGGGGGCTTAGCTACAGTCCAGTACTCCCGTAATTTTAAAAAATCCTGCCGAGTGGTGAGCAACCCTCCCATTCGGGGGCTTAATTGCAGTCCTGTACTCGCCTAAGTTTGTAAAATCCTACCGAGTGGTGAGCAACCCTCCCACTCGGGGGCTTAGCTGCAGTCCGGTACTCGCCTAAGTTTAAAAAATCCTGCCGAGTGGTGAGCAATCCTCCCACTCGGGGGCTTAGCTGCAGTCCAGTACTCGCCTAAGTTTAAAAAATCCTGCCGAGTGGTGACCAATCCTCCCACTCGGGGGCTTAGCTGCAGTCCAGTACTCGACTAAGTTTAAAAAATCCTGCCGAGTGATGAGCAATCCTCCCACTCGGGGGCTTAGCTGCAGTCGAGTACTCGCCTAAGTTTGTAAAATCCTACCGAGTGGTGAGCAACCCTCCCACTTGGGGGCTTAGCTGCAGTCCAGTACTCGCCTAAGTTTAAAAAATCCTGTCGAGTGATGAGCAATCCTCCCACTCGGGGGCTTAGCTGTAGTCCAGTACTCGCCTAAGTTTGTAAAATCCTCCCGAGTGGTGAGCAACCCTCCCACTCGGGGGCTTACCTGCAGTCCAGTACTTGCCTAAGTTTAAAAAATCCTGCTGAGTGGTGAGCAACCCTCCCACTCGGGGCTTAGCTGCAGTACAGTACTCGCCTAAGTTTAAAAAATCCTGTCGATTGATGAGCAATCCTCCCACTAGGGGGCTTAGCGGCAGTCCAGTACTCGCCTAAGTTTGTAAAATCCTACCAAATGGTGAGCAACTCTCCCACTCGGGGGCTTAACTGCAGTCCAGTACTGGCCTAAGTTTAAAAAATCCTGCCGAGTGGTGAGCAATCCTCCAACTCGGGGGCTTAGCTGCAGTCCAGTACTCGCCTAAGTTTTGTAAAATCCTACCTAGTGGTGAGCAACCCTCCCACTCGGGGGCTTAGCTGCAGTCCGGTACTCGCCTAAGTTTAAAAAATCCTGCCGAGTGGTGAGCAATCCTCCCACTCCGGGGCTTAGCTGCAGTCCAGTACTCGCCTAAGTTTAAAAAATCCTGCCGAGTGGTGACCAATCCTCCCACTCCGGGGCTTAGCTGCAGTCCAGTACTCGACTAAGTTTAAAAAATCCTGCCGAGTGATGAGCAATCCTCCCACTCGGGGGCTTAGCTGTAGTCGAGTACTCGCCTAAGTTTGTAAAATCCTACCAAGTGGTGAGCAACCCTCCCACTTGGGGGCTTAGCTGCAGTCCAGTACTCGCCTAAGTTTAAAAAATCCTGTCGAGTGATGAGCAATCCTCCCACTCGGGGGCTTAGCTGCAGTCCAGTACTCGCCTAAATTTGTAAAATCCTCCCGAGTGGTGAGCAACCCTCCCACTCAGGGGCTTACCTGCAGTCCAGTACTTGCCTAAGTTTAAAAAATCATGCCGAGTGGTGAGCAACCCTCCCACTCGGGGCTTAGCTACAGTACAGTACTCGCCTAAGTTTAAAAAATCCTGTCGATTGATGAGCAATCCCCCCACTAGGGGGCTTAGCTGCAGTCCAGTACAAGCCTAAGTTTGTAAAATCCTCCCAAGTGGTGAGCAACTCTCCCACTCGGGGGCTTAACTGCAGTCCAGTACTGTCCTAAGTTTAAAAAATCCTGCCGAGTGGTGAGCAATCCTCCAACTCGGGGGCTTAGCTGCAGTCCAGTACTCGCCTAAGTTTGTAAAATCCTACCTAGTGGTGAGCAACCCTCCCACTCGGGGGCTTAGCTGTAGTACAGTACTCGCCTAAGTTTAAAAAATCATGCCGAGTGGTGAGGAATCCTCCCACTCGGGGGTTTTGCTCCAGTCCAGTACTCGCCTAAGTTTGTAAAATCCAACCGAGTGGTGAGCAACCCTCCCACTCGGGGGCTTAGCTGCAGTCCGGTACTCGCCTAAGTTTAAAAAATCCTGCCGAGTGGTGAGCAATCCTCCCACTCAGGGGCTTAGCTGAAGTCTAGTACTCACCTAAGTTTAAAAAATCCTGCCAAGTGCTGACCAATCCTCCCACTCGGGGGCTTAGCTGTAGTCTAGTACTCGACTAAGTTTAAAATTTTTTGCCGAGTGATGTGCAATCCTCCCACTCGGGGGCTTAGCTGTAGTCCAGTACTCGCCCAAGTTTAAAAAATCCTGCCGAGTGGTGAGCAATCCTCCCACTCGGGGGCTTAGCTGCAGTCCAGTACTCGCCTAAGTTTGTAAAATCCTACCGAGTGGTGAGCAACCCTCCCACTCGGGGGCTTAGCTATAGTACAGTACTCGCCTAAGTTTAGAAAATCATGCCGAGTGGTGAGCAATCCTCCCACTCAGGGGTTTTGCTCCAGTCCAGTACTCGCCTAAGTTTGTAAAATCCAACCGAGTGGTGAGCAACCCTCCCACTCGGGGGCTTAGCTGCAGTCCAGTACTCGCGTAATTTTAAAAAATCCTGCCGAGTGGTGAGCAATCCTCCCACTCGGGGGCTTAATTGCAGTCCAGTACTCGCCTAAGTTTGTAAAATCCTACCGAGTGGTGAGCAACCCTCCCACTCGGGGGCTTAGCTGCAGTCCGGTACGTGCCTAAGTTTAAAAAATCCTGCCGAGTGGTGAGCAATCCTCCCACTCGGGGGCTTAGCTGCAGTCCAGTACTCGCCTAAGTTTAAAAAATCCTGCCGAGTGGTGACCAATCCTCCCACTCGGGGGCTTAGCTGCAGTCGAGTACTCGCCTAAGTTTGTAAAATCCT
Source organism: Triticum urartu (assembly GCF_056163025.1). Taxonomy (NCBI): domain Eukaryota; kingdom Viridiplantae; phylum Streptophyta; class Magnoliopsida; order Poales; family Poaceae; genus Triticum; species Triticum urartu. Next base: position 502,874,603 of record NC_141877.1, read on the forward strand.
ACCGAGTGGTGAGCAACCCTCCCACTTGGGGGCTTAGCTGCAGTCCAGTACTCGCCTAAGTTTAAAAAATCCTGTCGAGTGATGAGCAATCCTCCCACTCGGGGGCTTAGCTGCAGTCCAGTACTCGCCTAAGTTTGTAAAATCCTCCCGAGTGGTGAGCAACCCTCCCACTCGGGGGCTTACCTGCAGTCCAGTACTTGCCTAAGTTTAAAAAATCCTGCCGAGTGGTGAGCAACCCTCCCACTCGGGGCTTAGCTGCAGTACAGTACTCGCCTAAGTTTAAAAAATCCTGTCGATTGATGAGCAATCCTCCCACTAGGGGGCTTAGCTGCAGTCCAGTACTCGCCTAAGTTTGTAAAATCCTACCAAATGGTGAGCAACCCTCCCACTCGAGGGCTTAGCTATAGTACAGTACTCGCCTAAGTTTAGAAAATCATGTCGAGTTGTGAGCAATCCTCCCACTCGGGGGTTTTGCTCCAGTCCAGTACTCGCCTAAGTTTGTAAAATCCAACCGAGTGGTGAGCAACCCTCCCACTCGAGGGCTTACCTCCAGTCCAGTACTTGCCTAAGTTTAAAAAATCCTGCCGAGTGGTGAGCAACCCTCCCACTCGGGGCTTACCTGCAGTCCAGTACTCGCCTAAGTTTAAAAAATCCTGCCGAGTGGTGACCAATCCTCCCACTCGGGGGCTTAGCTGCAGTCCAGTACTCGACTAAGTTTAAAAAATCCTGCCGAGTGATGAGCAATCCTCCCACTCGGGGGTTTAGCTGCAGTCGAGTACTCGCCTAAGTTTGTAAAATCCTACCGAGTGGTGAGCAACCCTCCCACTTGGGGGCTTAGCTGCAGTCCAGTACTCGCCTAAGTTTAAAAAATCCTGTCGAGTGATGAGCAATCCTCCCACTCGGGGGCTTAGCTGCAGTCCAGTACTCGCATAAGTTTGTAAAATCCTCCCGAGTGGTGAGCAACCCTCCCACTCGGGGGCTTAGCTGTAGTACAGTACTCGCCTAAGTTTAAAAAATCATGCCGAGTGGTGAGGAATCCTCCCACTCGGGGGTTTTCCTCCAGTCCAGTACTCGCCTAAGTTTGTAAAATCCAACCGAGTGGTGAGCAACCCTCCCACTCGGGGGCTTAGCTACAGTCCAGTACTCCCGTAATTTTAAAAAATCCTACCGAGTGGTGAGCAACCCTCCCATTCGGGGGCTTAATTGCAGTCCTGTACTCGCCTAAGTTTGTAAAATCCTACCGAGTGGTGAGCAACCCTCCCACTCGGGGGCTTAGCTGCAGTCCGGTACTCGCCTAAGTTTAAAAAATCCTGCCGAGTGGTGAGCAATCCTCCCACTCGGGGGCTTAGCTGCAGTCCAGTACTCGCCTAAGTTTAAAAAATCCTGCCGAGTGGTGACCAATCCTCCCACTCGGGGGCTTAGCTGCAGTCCAGTACTCGACTAAGTTTAAAAAATCCTGCCGAGTGATGAGCAATCCTCCCACTCGGGGGCTTAGCTGCAGTCGAGTACTCGCCTAAGTTTGTAAAATCCTACCGAGTGGTGAGCAACCCTCCCACTTGGGGGCTTAGCTGCAGTCCAGTACTCGCCTAAGTTTAAAAAATCCTGTCGAGTGATGAGCAATCCTCCCACTCGGGGGCTTAGCTGTAGTCCAGTACTCGCCTAAGTTTGTAAAATCCTCCCGAGTGGTGAGCAACCCTCCCACTCGGGGGCTTACCTGCAGTCCAGTACTTGCCTAAGTTTAAAAAATCCTGCCGAGTGGTGAGCAACCCTCCCACTCGGGGCTTAGCTGCAGTACAGTACTCGCCTAAGTTTAAAAAATCCTGTCGATTGATGAGCAATCCTCCCACTAGGGGGCTTAGCTGCAGTCCAGTACTCGCCTAAGTTTGTAAAATCCTACCAAATGGTGAGCAACCCTCCCACTCGAGGGCTTAGCTATAGTACAGTACTCGCCTAAGTTTAGAAAATCATGTCGAGTTGTGAGCAATCCTCCCACTCGGGGGTTTTGCTCCAGTCCAGTACTCGCCTAAGTTTGTAAAATCCAACCGAGTGGTGAGCAACCCTCCCACTCGAGGGCTTACCTCCAGTCCAGTACTTGCCTAAGTTTAAAAAATCCTGCCGAGTGGTGAGCAACCCTCCCACTCGGGGCTTACCTGCAGTCCAGTACTCGCCTAAGTTTAAAAAATCCTGCCGAGTGGTGACCAATCCTCCCACTCGGGGGCTTAGCTGCAGTCCAGTACTCGACTAAGTTTAAAAAATCCTGCCGAGTGATGAGCAATCCTCCCACTCGGGGGTTTAGCTGCAGTCGAGTACTCGCCTAAGTTTGTAAAATCCTACCGAGTGGTGAGCAACCCTCCCACTTGGGGGCTTAGCTGCAGTCCAGTACTCGCCTAAGTTTAAAAAATCCTGTCGAGTGATGAGCAATCCTCCCACTCGGGGGCTTAGCTGCAGTCCAGTACTCGCATAAGTTTGTAAAATCCTCCCGAGTGGTGAGCAACCCTCCCACTCGGGGGCTTAGCTGTAGTACAGTACTCGCCTAAGTTTAAAAAATCATGCCGAGTGGTGAGGAATCCTCCCACTCGGGGGTTTTCCTCCAGTCCAGTACTCGCCTAAGTTTGTAAAATCCAACCGAGTGGTGAGCAACCCTCCCACTCGGGGGCTTAGCTACAGTCCAGTACTCCCGTAATTTTAAAAAATCCTGCCGAGTGGTGAGCAACCCTCCCATTCGGGGGCTTAATTGCAGTCCTGTACTCGCCTAAGTTTGTAAAATCCTACCGAGTGGTGAGCAACCCTCCCACTCGGGGGCTTAGCTGCAGTCCGGTACTCGCCTAAGTTTAAAAAATCCTGCCGAGTGGTGAGCAATCCTCCCACTCGGGGGCTTAGCTGCAGTCCAGTACTCGCCTAAGTTTAAAAAATCCTGCCGAGTGGTGACCAATCCTCCCACTCGGGGGCTTAGCTGCAGTCCAGTACTCGACTAAGTTTAAAAAATCCTGCCGAGTGATGAGCAATCCTCCCACTCGGGGGCTTAGCTGCAGTCGAGTACTCGCCTAAGTTTGTAAAATCCTACCGAGTGGTGAGCAACCCTCCCACTTGGGGGCTTAGCTGCAGTCCAGTACTCGCCTAAGTTTAAAAAATCCTGTCGAGTGATGAGCAATCCTCCCACTCGGGGGCTTAGCTGTAGTCCAGTACTCGCCTAAGTTTGTAAAATCCTCCCGAGTGGTGAGCAACCCTCCCACTCGGGGGCTTACCTGCAGTCCAGTACTTGCCTAAGTTTAAAAAATCCTGCTGAGTGGTGAGCAACCCTCCCACTCGGGGCTTAGCTGCAGTACAGTACTCGCCTAAGTTTAAAAAATCCTGTCGATTGATGAGCAATCCTCCCACTAGGGGGCTTAGCTGCAGTCCAGTACTCGCCTAAGTTTGTAAAATCCTACCAAATGGTGAGCAACTCTCCCACTCGGGGGCTTAACTGCAGTCCAGTACTGGCCTAAGTTTAAAAAATCCTGCCGAGTGGTGAGCAATCCTCCAACTCGGGGGCTTAGCTGCAGTCCAGTACTCGCCTAAGTTTTGTAAAATCCTACCTAGTGGTGAGCAACCCTCCCACTCGGGGGCTTAGCTGCAGTCCGGTACTCGCCTAAGTTTAAAAAATCCTGCCGAGTGGTGAGCAATCCTCCCACTCCGGGGCTTAGCTGCAGTCCAGTACTCGCCTAAGTTTAAAAAATCCTGCCGAGTGGTGACCAATCCTCCCACTCCGGGGCTTAGCTGCAGTCCAGTACTCGACTAAGTTTAAAAAATCCTGCCGAGTGATGAGCAATCCGCCCACTCGGGGGCTTAGCTGTAGTCGAGTACTCGCCTAAGTTTGTAAAATCCTACCAAGTGGTGAGCAACCCTCCCACTTGGGGGCTTAGCTGCAGTCCAGTACTCGCCTAAGTTTAAAAAATCCTGTCGAGTGATGAGCAATCCTCCCACTCGGGGGCTTAGCTGCAGTCCAGTACTCGCCTAAATTTGTAAAATCCTCCCGAGTGGTGAGCAACCCTCCCACTCAGGGGCTTACCTGCAGTCCAGTACTTGCCTAAGTTTAAAAAATCCTGCCGAGTGGTGAGCAACCCTCCCACTCGGGGCTTAGCTACAGTACAGTACTCACCTAAGTTTAAAAAATCCTGTCGATTGATGAGCAATCCCCCCACTAGGGGGCTTAGCTGCAGTCCAGTACAAGCCTAAGTTTGTAAAATCCTCCCAAGTGGTGAGCAACTCTCCCACTCGGGGGCTTAACTGCAGTCCAGTACTGTCCTAAGTTTAAAAAATCCTGCCGAGTGGTGAGCAATCCTCCAACTCGGGGGCTTAGCTGCAGTCCAGTACTCGCCTAAGTTTGTAAAATCCTACCTAGTGGTGAGCAACCCTCCCACTCGGGGGCTTAGCTGTAGTACAGTACTCGCCTAAGTTTAAAAAATCATGCCGAGTGGTGAGGAATCCTCCCACTCGGGGGTTTTGCTCCAGTCCAGTACTCGCCTAAGTTTGTAAAATCCAACCGAGTGGTGAGCAACCCTCCCACTCGGGGGCTTAGCTGCAGTCCGGTACTCGCCTAAGTTTAAAAAATCCAGCCGAGTGGTGAGCAATCCTCCCACTCAGGGGCTTAGCTGAAGTCTAGTACTCGCCTAAGTTTAAAAAATCCTGCCAAGTGCTGACCAATCCTCCCACTCGGGGGCTTAGCTGTAGTCTAGTACTCGACTAAGTTTAAATTTTTTTGCCGAGTGATGTGCAATCCTCCCACTCGGGGGCTTAGCTGTAGTCCAGTACTCGCCCAAGTTTAAAAAATCCTGCCGAGTGGTGAGCAATCCTCCCACTCGGGGGCTTAGCTGCAGTCCAGTACTCGCCTAAGTTTGTAAAATCCTACCGAGTGGTGAGCAACCCTCCCACTCGGGGGCTTAGCTATAGTACAGTACTCGCCTAAGTTTAGAAAATCATGCCGAGTGGTGAGCAATCCTCCCACTCAGGGGTTTTGCTCCAGTCCAGTACTCGCCTAAGTTTGTAAAATCCAACCGAGTGGTGAGCAACCCTCCCACTCGGGGGCTTAGCTGCAGTCCAGTACTCGCGTAATTTTAAAAAATCCTGCCGAGTGGTGAGCAATCCTCCCACTCGGGGGCTTAATTGCAGTCCAGTACTCGCCTAAGTTTGTAAAATCCTACCGAGTGGTGAGCAACCCTCCCACTCGGGGGCTGAGCTGCAGTCCGGTACGCGCCTAAGTTTAAAAAATCCTGCCGAGTGGTGAGCAATCCTCCCACTCGGGGCTTAGCTACAGTACAGTACTCGCCTAAGTTTAAAAAATCCTGTCGATTGATGAGCAATCCCCCCACTAGGGGGCTTAGCTGCAGTCCAGTACAAGCCTAAGTTTGTAAAATCCTCCCAAGTGGTGAGCAACTCTCCCACTCGGGGGCTTAACTGCAGTCCAGTACTGTCCTAAGTTTAAAAAATCCTGCCGAGTGGTGAGCAATCCTCCAACTCGGGGGCTTAGCTGCAGTCCAGTACTCGCCTAAGTTTGTAAAATCCTACCTAGTGGTGAGCAACCCTCCCACTCGGGGGCTTAGCTGTAGTACAGTACTCGCCTAAGTTTAAAAAATCATGCCGAGTGGTGAGGAATCCTCCCACTCGGGGGTTTTGCTCCAGTCCAGTACTCGCCTAAGTTTGTAAAATCCAACCGAGTGGTGAGCAACCCTCCCACTCGGGGGCTTAGCTGCAGTCCGGTACTCGCCTAAGTTTAAAAAATCCAGCCGAGTGGTGAGCAATCCTCCCACTCAGGGGCTTAGCTGAAGTCTAGTACTCGCCTAAGTTTAAAAAATCCTGCCAAGTGCTGACCAATCCTCCCACTCGGGGGCTTAGCTGTAGTCTAGTACTCGACTAAGTTTAAATTTTTTTGCCGAGTGATGTGCAATCCTCCCACTCGGGGGCTTAGCTGTAGTCCAGTACTCGCCCAAGTTTAAAAAATCCTGCCGAGTGGTGAGCAATCCTCCCACTCGGGGGCTTAGCTGCAGTCCAGTACTCGCCTAAGTTTGTAAAATCCTACCGAGTGGTGAGCAACCCTCCCACTCGGGGGCTTAGCTATAGTACAGTACTCGCCTAAGTTTAGAAAATCATGCCGAGTGGTGAGCAATCCTCCCACTCAGGGGTTTTGCTCCAGTCCAGTACTCGCCTAAGTTTGTAAAATCCAACCGAGTGGTGAGCAACCCTCCCACTCGGGGGCTTAGCTGCAGTCCAGTACTCGCGTAATTTTAAAAAATCCTGCCGAGTGGTGAGCAATCCTCCCACTCGGGGACTTAATTGCAGTCCAGTACTCGCCTAAGTTTGTAAAATCCTACCGAGTGGTGAGCAACCCTCCCACTCGGGGGCTGAGCTGCAGTCCGGTACGCGCCTAAGTTTAAAAAATCCTGCCGAGTGGTGAGCAATCCTCCCACTCGGGGGCTTAGCTGCAGTCCAGTACTCGCCTAAGTTTAAAAAATCCTGCCGAGTGGTGACCAATCCTCCCACTCGGGGGCTTAGCTGCAGTCGAGTACTCGCCTAAGTTTGTAAAATCCTACCGAGTGGTGAGCAACCCTCCCACTTGGGGGCTTAGCTGCAGTCCAGTACTCGCCTAAGTTTAAAAAATCCTGTCGAGTGATGAGCAATCCTCCCACTCGGGGGCTTAGCTGCAGTCCAGTACTCGCCTAAGTTTGTAAAATCCTCCCGAGTGGTGAGCAACCCTCCCACTCGGGGGCTTACCTGCAGTCCAGTACTTGCCTAAGTTTAAAAAATCCTGCCGAGTGGTGAGCAACCCTCCCACTCGGGGCTTAGCTGCAGTACAGTACTCGCCTAAGTTTAAAAAATCCTGTCGATTGTTGAGCAATCCTCCCACTAGGGGGCTTAGCTGCAGTCCAGTACTCACCTAAGTTTGTAAAATCCTACCAAGTGGTGAGCAACTCTCCCGCTCGGGGGCTTAACTGCAGTCCAGTACTGGCCTAAGTTTAAAAAATCCTGCCGAGTGGTGAGCAATCCTCCAACTCGGGGGCATAGCTGCAGTCCAGTACTCGCCTAAGTTTGTAAAATCCTACCTAGTGGTGAGCAACCCTCCCACTCAGGGGCTTAGCTGTAGTACAGTACTCGCCTAAGTTTAAAAAATCATGCCGAGTGGTGAGGAATCCTCCCACTCGGGGGTTTTGCTCCAGTCCAGTACTCGGCTAAGTTTGTAAAATCCAACCGAGTGGTGAGCAACCCTCCCACTCGGGGGCTTAGCTGCAGTCCGGTACTCGCCTAAGTTTAAAAAATCCTGCCGAGTGGTGAGCAATCCTCCCACTCAGGGGCTTAGCTGCAGTCCAGTACTCGCCTAAGTTTAAAAAATCCTGCCAAGTGCTGACCAATCCTCCCACTCGGGGGCTTAGCTGTAGTCTAGTACTCGACTAAGTTTAAAATTTTTTGCCGAGTGATGAGCAATCCTCCCACTCGGGGGCTTAGCTGTAGTCAAGTACTCGCCCAAGTTTAAAAAATCCTGCCGAATGGTGAGCAATCCTCCCACTCGGGGGCTTAGCTGCAGTCCAGTTATCGCCTAAGTTTGTAAGATCCTACCGAGTGGTGAGCAACCCTCCCACTCGGGGGCTTAGCTATAGTACAGTACTCGCCTAAGTTTAGAAAATCATGCCGAGTGGTGAGCAATCCTCCCACTCAGGGGTTTTGCTCCAGTCCAGTACTCTCCTAAGTTTGTAAAATCCAACCGAGTGGTGAGCAACCCACCCACTCGGGGGCTTAGCTGCAGTCCAGTACTCGCGTAATTTTAAAAAATCCTGCCGAGTGGTGAGCAATCCTCCCACTCGGGGGCTTAATTGCAGTCCAGTACTCGCCTAAGTTTGTAAAATCCTACCGAGTGGTGAGCAACCCTCCCACTCGGGGGCTTAGCTGCAGTCCGGTACGCGCCTATGTTTAAAAAATCCTGCCGAGTGGTGAGCACTCCTCCCACTCGGGGGCTTAGCTGCAGTCCAGTACTCGCCTAAGTTTAAAAAATCCTGCCGAGTGGTGACCAATCCTCCCACTCGGGGGCTTAGCTGCAGTCGAGTACTCGCCTAAGTTTGTAAAATCCTACCGAGTGGTGAGCAACCCTCCCACTTGGGGGCTTAGCTGCAGTCTAGTACTCGCCTAAGTTTAAAAAATCTTGTCGAGTGATGAGCAATCCTCCCACTCAGGGGCTTAGCTGCAGTCCAGTACTCGCCTAAGTTTGTAAAATCCTCCCGAGTGGTGAGCAACCCTCCCACTCGGGGGCTTACCTCCAGTCCAGTACTTGCCTAAGTTTAAAAAATCCTGCCGAGTGGTGAGCAACCCTCCCACCCGGGGCTTAGCTGCAGTACAGTACTCACCTAAGTTTAAATCCTGTCGATTGATGAGCAATCATCCCACTAGGGGGTTTAGCTGCAGTCCAGTACTCGCCTAAGTTTGTAAAATCCTACCAAGTGGTGAGCAACTCTCCCACTCGGGGGCTTAATTGCAGTCCAGTACTCGCCTAAGTTTAAAAAATCCTGCCGAGTGGTGAGCAATCCTCCAGCTCGGGGGCTTAGCTGCAGTCTAGTACTCGCCTAAGTTTGTAAAATCCTACCGAGTGGTGAGCAACCCTCCCACTCGGGGGCTTAGTTGTAGTAAAGTACTCGCCTAAGTTTAAAAAATCATGCCGAGTGGTGAGGAATCCTCCCACTCGGGGGTTTTGCTCCAGGCCAGTACTCGCCTAAGTTTGTAAAATCCAACCAAGTGGTGAGCAACCCTCCCACTCGGGGGCTTAGCTGCAGTCCGGTACTCGCCTAAGTTTAAAAAATCCTGCCAAGTGGTGAGCAATCCTCCCACTCAGGGGCTTAGCTGCAGTCCAGTACTCGCCTAAGTTTAAAAAATCATGCCGAGTGCTGACCAATCCTCCCACTCGGGTGCTTAGCTGCAGTCTAGTACTTGACTAAGTTTAAAATTTTTTGCCAAGTGATGAGCAATCCTCCCACTCGGGGGCTTAGCTGCAGTCCAGTACTCGCCCATGTTTAAAAAATCCTGCCGAGTGGTGAGCAATCCTCCCACTCGGGGGCTTAGCTGCAGTCCAGTACTCGCCTAAGTTTGTAAAATCCTACCGAGTGGTGAGCAACCCTCCCACTCGGGGGCTTAGCTATAGTACAGTACTCGCCTAAGTTTAGAAAATCATGCCGAGTGGTGAGCAATCCTCCCACTCGGGGGTTTTGCTCCAGTCCAGTACTCGCCTAAGTTTGTAAAATCCAACCGAGTGGTGAGCAACCCTCCCACTCGGGGGCTTAGCTGCAGTCCTGTACTCGCGTAATTTTAAAAAATCCTACTGAGTGGTGAGCAATCCTCCCACTCGGGAGCTTAATTACAGTTCAGTACTCGCCTAAGTTTGTAAAATCCTACCGAGTGGTGAGCAACCCTCCCACTCGAGGGCTTAGCTGCAGTCCGGTACTCGCCTAAGTTTAAAAAATCCTGCCGAGTGATGAGCAATCCTCCCACTCGGGGCCTTAGCTGCAGTCGAGTACTCGCCTAAGTTTGTAAAATCCTACCGAGTGGTGAGCAACCCTCCCACTTGGGGGCTTAGCTGCAGTCTAGTACTCGCCTCAGTTTAAAAAATCTTGTCGAGTGATGAGCAATCCTCCCACTCGGGGGCTTAGCTGCAGTCCAGTACTCGCCTAAGTTTGTAAAATCCTCCCGAGTTGTGAGCAACCTTCCCACTCGGGGGCTTACCTGCAGTCCAGTACTTGCCTAAGTTTAAAAAATCCTGCCGAGTGGTGAGCAACCCTCCCACTCGGGGCTTAGCTGCAGTACAGTACTCGCCTAAGTTTAAAAAATCCTGTCGATTGATGAGCAATCCTGCCACTAGGGGGCTTAGCTGCAGTCCAGTACTCGCCTAAGTTTGTAAAATCCTACCAAGTGGTGAGCAACTCTCCCACTCGGGGGCTTAATTGCAGTCCAGTACTCGCCTAAGTTTAAAAAATCCTGCCGAGTGGTGAGCAATCCTCCAACTCGGGGGCTTAGCTGCAGTCCAGTACTCGCCTAAGTTTGTAAAATCATACCGAGTGGTGAGCAACCCTCCCACTCGGGGGCTTAGCTACAGTACAGTACTCGCCTAAGTTTAGAAAATCATGCCGAGTGGTGAGCAATCCTCCCACTCGGGGGTTTTGCTCCAGTCCAGTACTCGCCTAAGTTTGTAAAATCCAACCGAGTGGTGAGCAACGCTCCCACTCGGGGGCTTAGCTGCAGTCCGGTACTCGCCTAAGTTTAAAAAATCCTGCCGAGTGGTGAGCAATCCTCCCACTCAGGGGCTTAGCTGCAGTCCAGTACTCGCCTAAGTTTAAAAAATCCTACCGAGTGTTGACCAATCCTCCCACTCGGGGGCTTAGCTGCAGTCTAGTACTCGACTAAGTTTAAAAAATTTTGCCGAGTGATGAGAAATCCTCCCACTCGGGGCTTAGCTGTAGTCCAGTACTCGCCCTAGTTTAAAAAATCCTGCCAAGTGGTGAGCAATCCTCCCACTCGGGGGCTTAGCTGAAGTCCAGTACTCGCCTAAGTTTGTAAAATCCTACCGAGTGGTGAGCAACCCTCCCACTCGGGGGCTTAGCTATAGTACAGTACTAGCCTAAGTTTAGAAAATCATGCCGAGTGGTGAGCAATCCCCCCACTCGGGGGTTTTGCTCCAGTCCAGTACTCGCCTATGTTTGTAAAATCCAACCGAGTGGTGAGCAACCCTCCCACTCGGGGGCTTAGCTGCAGTCCAGTACTCGCGTAATTTTAAAAAATCATGTCGAGTGGTGAGCAATCCTCCCACTCGGGGGCTTAATTGCAGTCCAGTACATGCCTAAGTTTGTAAAATCCTACCGAGTGGTGAGCAACCCTCCCACTCGGGGGCTTAGCTGCAGTCCGGTACTCGCCTAAGTATAAAAAATCCTGCCGAGTGGTGAGCAATCCTCCCACTCGGGGGCTTAGCTGCAGTCCAGTACTCGACTAAGTTTAAAAAATCCTGCCGAGTGATGAGCAATCCTCCCACTCGGGGGCTTAGCTGCAGTCGAGTACTCGCCTAAGTTTGTAAAATCCTACCGAGTGGTGAGCAACCCTCCCACTTGGGGGCTTAGCTGCAGTCTAGTACTCGCCTCAGTATAAAAAATCCTGTCGAGTGATGAGCAATCCTGCCACTCGGGGGCTTAGCTGCAGTCCAGTACTCGCCTAAGTTTGTAAAATCCTCCCGAGTGGTGAGCAACCTTCCCACTCGGGGGCTTACCTGCAGTCCAGTACTTGCCTAAGTTTAAAAAATCCTGCCGAGTGGTGAGCAACCCTCCCACTCGGGGCTTAGCTGCAGTACAGCACTCGCCTAAGTTTACAAAATCTTGTCAATTGATGAGCAATCCTCCCACTAGGGGGCTTAGCTGCAGTCCAGTACTCGCCTAAGTTTGTAAAATCCTACCTAGTGGTGAGCAACTCTCCCACTCGGGGGCTTAATTGCAGTCCAGTACTCGCCTAAGTTTAAAAAATCGTGCCGAGTGGTGAGCAATCCTCCAACTCGGGGGCTTAGCTGCAGTCCAGTACTCGCCTAAGTTTGTAAAATCCTACCGAGTGGTGAGCAACCCTCCCACTCGGGGGCTTAGCCACAGTACAGTACTCGCCTAAGTTTAGAAAATCATGCCGAGTGGTGAGCAATCCTCCCACTCGGGGGTTTTTCCCCAGTCCAGTACTCGCCTAAGTTTGTAAAATCCAACCGAGTGGGGAGCAACGCTCCCACTAGGGGCTTAGCTACAGTCCGGTACTCGCCTAAGTTTAAAAAATCCTGCCGAGTGGTGAGCAATCCTCCCACTCAGGGGCTTAGCTGAAGTCCAGTACTCGCCTAAGTTTAAAAAATCCTGCCGAGTGTTGACCAATCCTCCCACTCGGGGGCTTAGCTGCAGTCTAGTACTCGACTAAGTTTAAAAAAATTTGCCGAGTGATGAGAAATCCTCCCACTCGGGAGCTTAGCTGTAGTCCAGTACTCGCCCTAGTTTAAAAAATCCTGCCAAGTGGTGAGCAATCCTCCCACTCGGGGGCTTAGCTGAAGTCCAGTACTCGCCTAAGTTTGTAAAATCCAACCAAGTGGTGAGCAACCCTCCCACTCGGGGGCTTAGCTGCAGTCCAGTACTCGCCTAATTTTAAAAAATCCTATCGAGTGGTGAGCAATCCTCCCACTCGGGGGCTTAATTGCAGTCCAGTACTTGCCTAAGTTTGTAAAATCCTACCGAGTGGTGAGCAACCCTCCCACTCGGGGGCTTAGGTGCAGTCCGGTACTCGCCTAAGTATAAAAAATCCTGCCGAGTGGTGAGCAATCCTCCCACTCGGGGGCTTAGCTGTAGTCCAGTACTCGCCTAAGTTTAAAAAATCCTGCCGAGTGGTGAGCAATCCTCCCACTCGGGGGCTTAGCTGTAGTCCAGTACTCGACTAAGTCTAAAAAATCCTGCCGAGTGATGAGCAATCCTCCCACTCGGGGGCATAGCTGCAGTCGAGTACTCGACTATGTTTGTAAAATCCTACCGAGTGGTGAGCAACCCTCCCACTTGGGGGCTTAGCTGCAGTCCAGTACTCGCCTAAGTTAAAAAAATCCTGTCGAGTGATGAGCAATCCTCCCACTCGGGGGCTTAGCTGCAGTCCAGTACTCGCCTAAGTTTGAAAAATCCTCCCGAGTGGTGAGCAACCCTCCCACTCGGGGGCTTACCTCCAGTCCAGTACTTGCCTAAGTTTAAAAAATCCTGCCGAGTGGTGAGCAACCCTCCCCCTCGGGACTTAGCTGCAGTACAGTACTCGCCTAAGTTTACAAAATCCTGTCGATTGATGATCAATCCTCCCACTAGGGTGCTTACATGCAGTCCAGTACTCGCCTAAGTTTGTAAAATCCTACCAAGTGGGGAGCAACTCTCCCACTCGGGGGCTTAATAGCAGTCCAGTACTCGCCTAAGTTTAAAAAATCCTGCCGAGTGGTGAGCAATCCTCCAGCTCGGGGGCTTAGCTGCAGTCCAGTACTCGCCTAAGTTTGTAAAATCCTACCGAGTGGTGAGCAACCCTCCCACTCGGGGGCTTAGCTGTAGTAAAGTACTCGCCTATGTTTAAAAAATCATGCCGAGTGGTGAGGAATCCTCCCACTCGGGGGTTTTGCTCCAGTCCAGTACTTGCCTAAGTTTGTAAAATCCAACCGAGTGGTGAGCAACCCTCCCACTCGGGGGCTTAGCTGCAGTCCGGTACTCGCCTAAGTTTAAAAAATCATGCCGAGTGGTGAGCAATCCTCCCACTAAGGGTTTTAGCTGCAGTCCAGTACTCGCCTAAGTTTAAAAAATCCTGCCGAGTGCTGACCAATTCTCCCACTTGGGGGCTTAGCTGCAGTCTAGTACTCGACTAAGTTTAAAAAATTTTGCCGAGTGATGAGCAATACTCCCACTCGGGGGCTTAGCTGGAGTCCAGTACTCGCCCATGTTTAAAAAATCCTGCCGAGTGGTGAGCAATCCTCCCACTCGGGGGCTTAGCTGCAGTCCAGTACTCGCATAAGTTTGTAAAATCCTACCGAGTGGTGAGCAACCCTCCCACTCGGGGGCTTAGCTATAGTACAGTACTCGCCTAAGTTTAGAACATCATGCCGAGTGGTGAGCAATCCTCCCACTCGGGGGTTTTGCTCCAGTCCAGTACTCGCCTAAGTTTGTAAAATCCAACCGAGTGGTGAGCAACCCTCACACTCGGGGGCTTAGCTGCAGTCCAGTACTCGCGTAATTTTAAAAAATCCTACCGAGTGGTGAGCAATCCTCCCACTCGGGGGCTTAGTTGCAGTCCAGTACTCGCATAAGTCTGTAAAATCCTACCGAGTGGTGAGCAACCCTCCCACTCGGGGGCTTAGCTGGAGTCGAGTACTCGCCTAAGTTTGTAAAATCCTACTGAGTGGTGAGCAACCCTCCCACTTGGGGGCTTAGCTGCAGTCCAGTACTCGCCTAAGTTTAAAAAATCCTGTCGAGTGATGAGCAATCCTCCCACTCGGGGGCTTAGCTGCAGTCCAGTACTCGCCTAAGTTTGTAAAATCCTCCCGAGTGGTGAGAAACCCTCCCACTCGGGGGCTTACCTGCAGTCCAGTACTTGCCTAAGTTTAAAAAATCTTGCCGAGTGGTGAGCAACCCTCCCACTCGGGGCTTAGCTGCAGTACAGTACTCGCCTAAGTTTAAAAAATCCTGTCGATTAATGAGCAATCCTCCCACTAGGGGGCTTAGCTGCAGTCCAGTACTCGCCTAAGTTTGTAAAATCCTACCAAGTGGTGAGCAACTCTCCCAGTCGGGGGCTTAATAGCAGTCCAGTACTCGCCTAAGTTTAAAAAATCCTGCCGAGTGGTGAGCAATCCTCCAACTCGGGGGCTTAGCTGCAGTCCAGTACTCGCCTAAGTTTGTAAAATCCTACCGAGTGGTGAGCAACCCTCCCACTCGGGGGCTTAGCTGTAGTACATTACTCGCCTAAGTTTAAAAAATCATGCCGAGTGGTGAGGAATCCTCCCACTCGGGGGTTTTGCTCCAGTCCAGTACTCATCTAAGTTTGTAAAATCCAACCGAGTGGTGAGCAACCCTCCCACTCGGGGGCTTAGCTGCAGTCCGGTACTCGCCTAAGTTTAAAAAATCCTGCCGAGTGGTGACCAATCCTCCCACTCAGGGGCTTAGCTGCAAGCCGGTACTCGCCTAAGTTTAAAAAATCCTGCCGAGTGCTGACCAATCCTCCCACTCGGGGGCTTAGCTTCAGTCTAGTACTCGACTAAGTTTAAAAAAAATTTCCGAGTGATGAGCAATCCTCCCACTCGGGGGCATAGCAGCAGTCCAGCACTCGCCCAAGTTTAAGAAATCCTGCCGAGTGGTGAGCAATCCTCCCACTCGGGGGCTTAGCTGCAGTCCAGTACTCGCCTAAGATTGTAAAATCCAACCGAGTGGTGAGCAACCCTCCCACTGGGGGCTTAGCTGTAGTCCAGTACTCGCCTAAGTTTAAAAAATCCTGCCGAGTGGTGAGCAATCCTCCCACTCGGGGGCTTAGTTGCAGTCCAGTACTTGCCTAAGTTTGTAAAATCCTACTGAGTGGTGAGCAACCCTCCCACTCGGGGGCTTAGGTGCAGTCCGGTACTCGCCTAAGTTTAAAAAATCCTGCCGAGTGGTGAGCAATCCTCCCACTCGGGGGTTTAGCTGTAGTCCAGTACTCGCCTAACTTTAAAAAATCCTGCCGAGTGGTGACCAATCCTCCCACTCGGGGGCTTAGCTGTAGTCCAGTACTCGACTAAGTTTAAAAAATCCTGCCGAGTGATGAGAAATCCTCCCACTCGGGGGCTTAGCTGCAGTCGAGTACTCGCCTAAGTTTGTAAAATCCAACCGAGTGGTGAGCGACCCTCCCACTCGGGGGCTTAGCTGCAGTCCAGTACTCGCCTAAGTTTAAAAAATCCTGCCGAGTGATGAGCAACCCTCCCACTCGGGGGCTTAGCTGCAGTCCAGTACTCGCCTAAGTTTAAAAAATCCTGCCCGAGTGGTGAGCAACCCTCCCACTCGGGGGCTTAGCTGCAGTCTAGTACTCGCCTAAGTTTAAAAATTCCTATCGAGTGATGAGCAATCCTCCCACTCGGGGGCTTAGCTGCAATCCAGTACTCGCCTAAGTTTAAAAAATCCTGCCGAGTGGTGAGCAATCCTCCCACTCGGGGGTTTTGCTCCAGTCCAGTACTCGCCTATGTTTGTAAAATCCAACCGAGTGGTGAGCAACCCTCCCACTCCGGGGCTTAGCTGCAGTCCAGTACTCGCGTAATTTTAAAAAATCCTACCGAGTGGTGAGCAATCCTCCCACTCGGGGGCTTAGTTGCACTCCAGTACTCGCCTAAGTTTGTAAAATCCTACCGAGTGGGGAGCAACCCTCCCACTCGGGGGCTTAGCTGCAGTCCGGTACTCGCCTAAGTTTAAAAAATCCTGCCGAGTGGTGAGCAATCTTCCCACTCGGGGGCTTAGCTGCAGTCCAGTACTCGCCTAAGTTTAAAAAATCCTGCCGAGTGGTGACCAATCCTCCCACTCGGGGGCTTAGCTGCAGTCCAGTACTCGACTAAGTTTAAAAAATCCTGCCGAGTGATGAGCAATCCTCCTACTCGGGGGCTTAGCTGCAGTCGAGTACTCGCCTAAGTTTGTAAAATCCTACTGAGTGGTGAGCAACCCTCCCACTTGGGGGCTTAGCTGCAGTCCAGTACTCGCCTAAGTTTAAAAAATCCTGTCGACTGATGAGCAATCCTCCCACTCGGGGGCTTAGCTGCAGTCCAGTACTCGCCTAAGTTTGTAAAATCCTCCCAAGTGGTGAGCAACCCTCCCACTCGGGGGCTTACCTGCAGTCCAGTACTTGCCTAAGTTTAAAAAATCCTGCCGAGTGGTGAGCAACCCTCCCACTCGGGGCTTAGCTGCAGTACAGTACTCGCCTAAGTTTAAAAAATCCTGTCGATTGATGAGCAATCCTCCCACTAGGGGGCTTAGCTGCAGTCCAGTACTCGCCTAAGTTTGTAAAATCCTACCAAGTGGTGAGCAACTCTCCCAGTCGGGGGCTTAATTGCAGTCCAGTACTCGCCTAAGTTTAAAAAATCCTGCCGAGTGGTGAGCAATCCTCCAACTCGGGGGCTTAGTTGCAGTCCAGTACTCGCCTAAGTTTGTAAAATCCTACCGAGTGGTGAGCAACCCTCCCACTCGGGGGCTTAGCTGTAGTACAGTACTCGCCTAAGTTTGAAAAATTATACCGAGTGGTGAGGAATCCTCCCACTCGGGGGTTTTGCTCCAGTCCAGTACTCATCTAAGTTTGTAAAATCCAACCGAGTGGTAAGCAACCCTCCCACTCGGGGGCTTAGCTGCAGTCCGGTACTCGCATAAGTTTAAAAAATCCTGCCGAGTGGTGACCAATCCTCCCACTCAGGGGCTTAGCTGCAGTCCAGTACTCGCCTAAGTTTAAAAAATCCTGCCGAGTGCTGACCAATCCTCCCACTCGGGGGCTTAGCTTCAGTCTAGTACTCGACTAAGTTTAAAAATTTTTGCCGAGTGATGAGCAATCCTCCCACTCGGGGGCTTAGCAGCAGTCCAGTACTCGCCCAAGTTTATAAAATCCAACCGAGTGGTGAGCAACCCTCCCACTGGGGGCTTAGCTGTACTCCAGTACTCGCATAATTTTAAAAAATCCTGCCGAGTGGTGAGCAATCCTCCCACTCGGGGGCTTAGTTGCAGTCCAGTACTCGCCTAAGTTTGTAAAATCCTACCGAGTGGTGAGCAACCCTCCCACTCGGGGGCTTAGCTGCAGTCCGGTACTCGCCTAAGTTTAAAAAATCCTGTCGAGTGGTGAACAATCCTCCCACTCGGGGGCTTAGCTACAGTCCAGCACTCGACTAAGTTTAAAAAATCCTGCCGAGTGATGAGCAATCCTCCCACTCGGGGGCTTAGCTGTAGTCGAGTACTCGCCTAAGTTTGTAAAAGCCAACCGAGTGGTGAGCGACCCTCCCAATCGGGGGTTAGCTGCAGTCCAGTAAACGCCTAAGTTTAAAAAATCCTGCCGAGTGATGAGCAACCCTCCCGCTCGGGGGCATAGCTGTAGTCTAGTACTCGCCTAAGTTTAAAAAATCCTGCCCGAGTGGTGAGCAACCCTCCCACTCGGGGGCTTAGCTGCAGTCTAGTACTCGCCTAAGTTTAAAAATTCCTATCGAGTGATGAGCAATCCTCCCACTCGATGGCTTAGCTTCAATCCAGTACTCGCCTAAGTTTAAAAACTCCTGCCGAGTGATGAGCAATCCTCCCACTCAGGGGCTTAGCTGTAGTCCAGTACTCGCCTAAGTTTAAAAAATCCTGCCAAGTGATGAGCAATCCTCCCACTCGGGGGCTTAGCTGTAGTCGAGTACTCGCCTAAGTTTGTAAAAGCCAACCGAGTGGTGAGCGACCCTCCCACTCGGGGGTTAGCTGTAGTCCAGTACTCGCCTAAGTTTAAAAAATCCTGCCGAGTGATGAGCAACCCTCCCACTCGGGGGCTTAGCTGTAGTCTAGTACTCGCCTAAGTTTAAAAAATCCTGCCCGAGTGGTGAGCAACCCTCCCACTCGGGGGCTTAGCTGCAGTCTAGTACTCGCCTAAGTTTAAAAATTCCTATCGTGTGATGAGCAATCCTCCCACTCGATGGCTTAGCTTCAATCCAGTACTCTCCTAAGTTTAAAAAATCCTGCCGAGTGGTGAGCAATCCTCCCACTCAGGGGCTTAGCTGCAGTCCAGTACTCGCCTAAGTTTAAAAAATCCTGCCGAGTGCTGACCAATCCTCCCACTCGGGGGCTTAGCTGCAGTCCAGTACTCGCCTAACTTTAAAAAATCCTGCCGAGTGGTGACCAATCCTCCCACTCGGGGGCTTAGCTGTAGTCCAGTACTCGACTAAGTTTAAAAAATCCTGCTGAGTGGTGATCAATCCTCCCACTCGGGGGCTTAGCTGCAGTCCAGTACTCGCCTAAGTTTAAAAAATCATGCCGAGTGGTGAGCAATCCTCCCACTCGGGGGTTTTGCTCCAGTCCAGTACTCGCCTAAGTTTGTAAAATCCGACCGAGTGGTGAGCAACCCTCCCACTCGGGGGCTTAGCTGCAGTCCGGTACTCGCGTAATTTTAAAAAATCCTGCCGAGTGGTGAGCAATCCTCCCACTCGGGGGCTTAATTGCAGTCCAGTACTCGCCTAAGTTTGTAAAATCCTACCCAGTGGTGAGCAACCCTCCCACTTGGGGGCTTAGCTGCAGTCTAGTACTCGCCTCAGTATAAAAAATCCTGTCGAGTGATGAGCAATCCTCCCACTCGGGGGCTTAGCTGCAGTCCAGTACTCGCCTAAGTTTGTAAAATCCTCCCGAGTGGTGAGCAACCTTCCCACTCGGGGGCTTACCTGCAGTCCAGTACATGCCTAAGTTTAAAAAATCCTGCCGAGTGGTGAGCAACCTTCCCACTCGGGGCTTAGCTGCAGTACAGTACTCGCCTAAGTTTACAAAATCCTGTCAATTGATGAGCAATCCTCCCACTAGGGGGCTTAGCTGCAGTCCAGTACTCGCCTAAGTTTGTAAAATCCTACGAAGTGGTGAGCAACTCTCCCACTCGGGGGCTTAATTGCAGTCCAGTACTCGCCTAAGTTTAAAAAATCGTGCCGAGTGGTGAGCAATCCTCCAACTCGGGGGCTTAGCTGCAGTCCAGTACTCGCCTAAGTTTGTAAAATCCTACCGAGTGGTGAGCAACCCTCCCACTCGGGGGCTTAGCTACAGTACAGTACTCGCCTAAGTTTAGAAAATCATGCCGAGTGGTGAGCAATCCTCCCACTCGGGGGTTTTGCTCCAGTCCAGTACTCGCCTAAGTTTGTAAAATCCAACCGAGTGGGGAGCAACGCTCCCACTCGGGGGCTTAGCTACAGTCCGGTACTCGCCTAAGTTTAAAAAATCCTGCCGAGTGGTGAGCAATCCTCCCACTCAGGGGCTTAGCTGCAGTCCAGTACTCGCCTAAGTTTAAAAAATCCTGCCGAGTGTTGACCAATCCTCCCACTCGGGGGCTTAGCTGCAGTCTAGTACTCGACTAAGTTTAAAAAAATTTGCCGAGTGATGAGAAATCCTCCCACTCGGGGGCTTAGCTGTAGTCCAGTACTCGCCCTAGTTTAAAAAATCCTGCCAAGTGGTGAGCAATCCCCCCACTCGGGGGCTTAGCTGAAGTCCAGTACTCGCCTAAGTTTGTAAAATCCTACCAAGTGGTGAGCAACCATCCCACTCGGGGGCTTAGCTATAGTACAGTACTAGCCTAAGTTTAGAAAATCATGCCGAGTGGTGAGCAATCCTCCCACTCGGGGGTTTTGCTCCAGTCCAGTACTCGCCTAAGTTTGTAAAATCCAACCGAGTGGTGAGCAACCCTCCCACTCGGGGGCTTAGCTGCAGTCCAGTACTCGCGTAATTTTAAAAAATCCTATCGAGTGGTGAGCAATCCTCCCACTCGGGGGCTTAATTGCAGTCCAGTACTTGCCTAAGTTTGTAAAATCCTACCGAGTGGTGAGCAACCCTCCCACTCGGGGGCTTAGCTGCAGTCCGGTACTCGCCTAAGTATAAAAAATCCTGCCGAGTGGTGAGCAATCCTCCCACTCGGGGGCTTAGCTGTAGTCCAGTACTCGCCTAAGTTTAAAAAATCCTGCCAAGTGGTGAGCAATCCTCCCACTCGGGGGCTTAGCTGCAGTCCAGTACTCGACTAAGTCTAAAAAATCCTGCCGAGTGATGAGCAATCCTCCCACTCGGGGGTATAGCTGCAGTCGAGTACTCGACTATGTTTGTAAAATCCTACCGAGTGGTGAGCAACCCTCCCACTTGGGGGCTTAGCTGCAGTCCAGTACTCGCCTAAGTTAAAAAAATCCTGTCGAGTGATGAGCAATCCTCCCACTCGGGGGCTTAGCTGCAGTCCGGTACTCGTGTAATTTTAAAAAATCCTGCCGAGTGGTGAGCAATCCTCCCACTCGGGGGCTTAATTGCAGTCCAGTACTCGCCTAAGTTTGTAAAATCCTACCCAGTGGTGAGCAACCCTCCCACTTGGGGGCTTAGCTGCAGTCTAGTACTCGCCTCAGTATAAAAAATCCTGTCGAGTGATGAGCAATCCTCCCACTCGGGGGCTTAGCTGCAGTCCAGTACTCGCCTAAGTTTGTAAAATCCTCCCGAGTGGTGAGCAACCTTCCCACTCGGGGGCTTACCTGCAGTCCAGTACTTGCCTAAGTTTAAAAAATCCTGCCGAGTGGTGAGCAACCCTCCCACTCGGGGCTTAGCTGCAGTACAGTACTCGCCTAAGTTTACAAAATCCTGTCAATTGATGAGCAATCCTCCCACTAGGGGGCTTAGCTGCAGTCCAGTACTCGCCTAAGTTTGTAAAATCCTACCAAGTGGTGAGCAACTCTCCCACTCGGGGGCTTAATTGCAGTCCAGTACTCGCCTAAGTTTAAAAAATCGTGCCGAGTGGTGAGCAATCCTCCATCTCGGGGGCTTAGCTGCAGTCCAGTACTCGCCTAAGTTTGTAAAATCCTACCGAGTGGTGAGCAACCCTCCCACTCGGGGGCTTAGCTACAGTACAGTACTCGCCTAAGTTTAGAAAATCATGCCGAGTGGTGAGCAATCCTCCCACTCGGGGGTTTTGCTCCAGTCCAGTACTCGCCTAAGTTTGTAAAATCCAACCGAGTGGGGAGCAACGCTCCCACTCGGGGGCTTAGCTACAGTCCGGTACTCGCCTAAGTTTAAAAAATCCTGCCGAGTGGTGAGCAATCCTCCCACTCAGGGGCTTAGCTGCAGTCCAGTACTCGCCTAAGTTTAAAAAATCCTGCCGAGTGTTGACCAATCCTCCCACTCGGGGGCTTAGCTGCAGTCTAGTACTCGACTAAGTTTAAAAAAATTTGCCGAGTGATGAGAAATCCTCCCACTCGGGGGCTTAGCTGTAGTCCAGTACTCGCCCTAGTTTAAAAAATCCTGCCAAGTGGTGAGCAATCCTCCCACTCGGGGGCTTAGCTGAAGTCCAGTACTCGCCTAAGTTTGTAAAATCCTACCAAGTGGTGAGCAACCCTCCCACTCGGGGGCTTAGCTATAGTACAGTACTAGCCTAAGTTTAGAAAATCATGCCGAGTGGTGAGCAATCCTCCCACTCGGGGGTTTTGCTCCAGTCCAGTACTCGCCTAAGTTTGTAAAATCCAACCGAGTGGTGAGCAACCCTCCCACTCGGGGGCTTAGCTGCAGTCCAGTACTCGCGTAATTTTAAAAAATCCTATCGAGTGGTGAGCAATCCTCCCACTCGGGGGCTTAATTGCAGTCCAGTACTTGCCTAAGTTTGTAAAATCCTACCGAGTGGTGAGCAACCCTCCCACTCGGGGGCTTAGCTGCAGTCCGGTACTCGCCTAAGTATAAAAAATCCTGCCGAGTGGTGAGCAATCCTCCCACTCGGGGGCTTAGCTGTAGTCCAGTACTCGCCTAAGTTTAAAAAATCCTGCCGAGTGGTGAGCAATCCTCCCACTCGGGGGCTTAGCTGCAGTCCAGTACTCGACTAAGTCTAAAAAATCCTGCCGAGTGATGAGCAATCCTCCCACTCGGGGGCATAGCTGCAGTCGAGTACTCGACTATGTTTGTAAAATCCTACCGAGTGGTGAGCAACCCTCCCACTTGGGGGCTTAGCTGCAGTCCAGTACTCGCCTAAGTTAAAAAAATCCTGTCGAGTGATGAGCAATCCTCCCACTCGGGGGCTTAGCTGCAGTCCAGTACTCGCCTTAGTTTGTAAAATCCTCCCGAGTGGTGAGCAACCCTCCCACTCGGGGGCTTACCTCCAGTCCAGTACTTACCTAAGTTTAAAAAATCCTGCCGAGTGGTGAGCAACCCTCCCACTCGGGGCTTAGCTGCAGTACAGTACTCGCCTAAGTTTACAAAATCCTGTCGATTGATGATCAATCCTCCCACTAGGGTGCTTACCTGCAATCCAGTACTCGCCTAAGTTTGTAAAATCCTACCAAGTGGTGAGCAACTCTCCCACTCAGGGGCTTAATTGCAGTCCAGTACTCGCCTAAGTTTAAAAAATCCTGCCGAGTGGTGAGCAATCCTCCAGCTCGGGGGCTTAGCTGCAGTCCAGTACTCGCCTAAGTTTGTAAAATCCTACTGAGTGGTGAGCAACCCTCCCACTCGGGGGCTTAGCTGTAGTAAAGTACTCGCCTATGTTTAAAAAATCATGCCGAGTGGTGAGGAATCCTCCCACTCGGGGGTTTTGCTCCAGTCCAGTACTTGCCTAAGTTTGTAAAATCCAACCGAGTGGTGAG
This sequence comes from Triticum urartu, assembly GCF_056163025.1. Taxonomy (NCBI): domain Eukaryota; kingdom Viridiplantae; phylum Streptophyta; class Magnoliopsida; order Poales; family Poaceae; genus Triticum; species Triticum urartu. Next base: position 502,897,443 of record NC_141877.1, read on the forward strand.
CAACCCTCCCACTCGGGGGCTTAGCTGCAGTCCGGTACTCGCCTAAGTTTAAAAAATCATGCCGAGTGGTGAGCAATCCTCCCACTAAGGGTTTTAGCTGCAGTCCAGTACTCGCCTAAGTTTAAAAAATCCTGCCGAGTGCTGACCAATTCTCCCACTTGGGGGCTTAGCTGCAGTCTAGTACTCGACTAAGTTTAAAAAATTTTGCCGAGTGATGAGCAATACTCCCACTCGGGGGCTTAGCTGGAGTCCAGTACTCGCCCATGTTTAAAAAATCCTGCCGAGTGGTGAGCAATCCTCCCACTCGGGGGCTTAGCTGCAGTCCAGTACTCGCCTAACTTTGTAAAATCCTACCGAGTGGTGAGCAACCCTCCCACTCGGGGGCTTAGCTATAGTACAGTACTCGCCTAAGTTTAGAACATCATGCCGAGTGGTGAGCAATCCTCCCACTCGGGGGTTTTGCTCCAGGCCAGTACTCGCCTAAGTTTGTAAAATCCAACCGAGTGGTGAGAAACCCTCCCACTCGGGGGCTTAGCTGCAGTCCAGTACTCGCGTAATTTTAAAAAATCCTACCGAGTGGTGAGCAATCCTCCCACTCGGGGGCTTAGTTGCAGTCCAGTACTCGCATAAGTCTGTAAAATCCTACCGAGTGGTGAGCAACCCTCCCACTCGGGGGCTTAGCTGGAGTCGAGTACTCGCCTAAGTTTGTAAAATCCTACTGAGTGGTGAGCAACCCTCCCACTTGGGGGCTTAGCTGCAGTCCAGTACTCGCCTAAGTTTAAAAAATCCTGTCGAGTGATGAGCAATCCTCCCACTCGGGGGCTTAGCTGCAGTCCAGTACTCGCCTAAGTTTGTAAAATCCTCCCGAGTGGTGAGAAACCCTCCCACTCGGGGGCTTACCTGCAGTCCAGTACTTGCCTAAGTTTAAAAAATCCTGCCGAGTGGTGAGCAACCCTCCCACTCGGGGCTTAGCTGCAGTACAGTACTCGCCTAAGTTTAAAAAATCCTGTCGATTAATGAGCAATCCTCCCACTAGGGGGCTTAGCTGCAGTCCAGTACTCACCTAAGTTTGTAAAATCCTACCAAGTGGTGAGCAACTCTCCCAGTCGGGGGCTTAATAGCAGTCCAGTACTCGCCTAAGTTTAAAAAATCCTGCCGAGTGGTTAGCAATCCTCCAACTCGGGGGCTTAGCTGCAGTCCAGTACTCGCCTAAGTTTGTAAAATCCTACCGAGTGGTGAGCAACCCTCCCACTCGGGGGCTTAGCTGTAGTACAATACTCGCCTAAGTTTAAAAAATCATGCCGAGTGGTGAGGAATCCTCCCACTCGGGGGTTTTGCTCCAGTCCAATACTCATCTAAGTTTGTAAAATCCAACCGAGTGGTGAGCAACCGTCCCACTCGGGGGCTTAGCTGCAGTCCGGTACTCGCCTAAGTTTAAAAAATCCTGCCGAGTGGTGACCAATCCTCCCACTCAGGGGCTTAGCTGCAGTCCAGTACTCGCCTAAGTTTAAAAAATCCTGCCGAGTGCTGACCAATCCTCCCACTCGGGGGCTTAGCTTCAGTCTAGTACTCGACTAAGTTTAAAAAAAAATTCCGAGTGATGAGCAATCCTCCCACTCGGGGGCATAGCAGCAGTCCAGCACTCGCCCAAGTTTAAGAAATCCTGCCGAGTGGTGAGCAATCCTCCCACTGGGGGCTTAGCTGTAGTCCAGTACTCGCCTAAGTTTAAAAAATCCTGCCGAGTGGTGAGCAATCCTCCCACTCGGGGGCTTAGTTGCAGTCCAGTACTCGCCTAAGTTTGTAAAATCCTACTGAGTGGTGAGCAACCCTCCCACTCGGGGGCTTTGGTGCAGTCCGGTACTCGCCTAAGTTTAAAAAATCCTGCCGAGTGGTGAGCAATCCTCCCACTCGGGGGCTTAGCTGTAGTCCAGTACTCGCCTAACTTTAAAAAATCCTGCCGAGTGGTGACCAATCCTCCCACTCGGGGGCTTAGCTGTAGTCCAGTACTCGACTAAGGTTAAAAAATCCTGCCGAGTGATGAGAAATCCTCCCACTCGGGGGCTTAGCTGCAGTCGAGTACTCGCCTAAGTTTGTAAAATCCAACCGAGTGGTGAGGGACCTCCCACTCGGGGGCTTAGCTGCAGTCCAGTACTCGCCTAAGTTTAAAAAATCCTGCCGAGTGATGAGCAACCCTCCCACTCGGGGGCTTAGCTGCAGTCCAGTACTCGCCTAAGTTTAAAAAATCCTGCCCGAGTGGTGAGCAACCCTCCCACTCGGGGGCTTAGCTGCAGTCTAGTACTCGCCTAAGTTTAAAAATTCCTATCGAGTGATGAGCAATCCTCCCACTCAGGGGCTTAGCTGCAATCCAGTACTCGCCTAAGTTTAAAAAATCCTGCCGAGTGGTGAGCAATCCTCCCACTCGGGGGTTTTGCTCCAGTCCAGTACTCGCCTATGTTTGTAAAATCCAACCGAGTGGTGAGCAACCCTCCCACTCGGGGGCTTAGCTGCAGTCCAGTACTCGCGTAATTTTAAAAAATCCTACCGAGTGGTGAGCAATCCTCCCACTCGGGGGCTTAGTTGCACTCCAGTACTCGCCTAAGTTTGTAAAATCCTACCGAGTGGGGAGCAACCCTCCCACTCGGGGGCTTAGCTGCAGTCCGGTACTCGCCTAAGTTTAAAAAATCCTGCCGAGTGGTGAGCAATCTTCCCACTCGGGGGCTTAGCTGTAGTCCAGTACTCGCCTAAGTTTAAAAAATCCTGCCGAGTGGTGACCAATCCTCCCACTCGGGGGTTAGCTGCAGTCCAGTACTCGACTAAGTTTGAAAAATCCTGCCGAGTGATGAGCAATCCTCCCACTCGGGGGCTTAGCTGCAGTCGAGTACTCGCCTAAGTTTGTAAAATCCTACTGAGTGGTGAGCAACCCTCCCACTTGGGGGCTTAGCTGCAGTCCGGTACTCGCCTAAGTTTAAAAAATCCTGCCGAGTGGTGACCAATCCTCCCACTCAGGGGCTTAGCTGCAGTCCAGTACTCGCCTAAGTTTAAAAAATCCTCCGAGTGCTGACCAATCCTCCCACTCGGGGGCTTAGCTTCAGTCTAGTACTCGACTAAGTTTAAAAAAAAATTCCGAGTGATGAGCAATCCTCCCACTCGGGGGCATAGCAGCAGTCCAGCACTCGCCCAAGTTTAAGAAATCCTGCCGAGTGGTGAGCAATCCTCCCACTGGGGGCTTAGCTGTAGTCCAGTACTCGCCTAAGTTTAAAAAATCCTGCCGAGTGGTGAGCAATCCTCCCACTCGGGGGCTTAGTTGCAGTCCAGTACTCGCCTAAGTTTGTAAAATCCTACTGAGTGGTGAGCAACCCTCCCACTCGGGGGCTTTGGTGCAGTCCGGTACTCGCCTAAGTTTAAAAAATCCTGCCGAGTGGTGAGCAATCCTCCCACTCGGGGGCTTAGCTGTAGTCCAGTACTCGCCTAACTTTAAAAAATCCTGCCGAGTGGTGACCAATCCTCCCACTCGGGGGCTTAGCTGTAGTCCAGTACTCGACTAAGGTTAAAAAATCCTGCCGAGTGATGAGAAATCCTCCCACTCGGGGGCTTAGCTGCAGTCGAGTACTCGCCTAAGTTTGTAAAATCCAACCGAGTGGTGAGGGACCTCCCACTCAGGGGCTTAGCTGCAGTCCAGTACTCGCCTAAGTTTAAAAAATCCTGCCGAGTGATGAGCAACCCTCCCACTCGGGGGCTTAGCTGCAGTCCAGTACTCGCCTAAGTTTAAAAAATCCTGCCCGAGTGGTGAGCAACCCTCCCACTCGGGGGCTTAGCTGCAGTCTAGTACTCGCCTAAGTTTAAAAATTCCTATCGAGTGATGAGCAATCCTCCCACTCAGGGGCTTAGCTGCAATCCAGTACTCGCCTAAGTTTAAAAAATCCTGCCGAGTGGTGAGCAATCCTCCCACTCGGGGGTTTTGCTCCAGTCCAGTACTCGCCTATGTTTGTAAAATCCAACCGAGTGGTGAGCAACCCTCCCACTCGGGGGTTTAGCTGCAGTCCAGTACTCGCGTAATTTTAAAAAATCCTACCGAGTGGTGAGCAATCCTCCCACTCGGGGGCTTAGTTGCACTCCAGTACTCGCCTAAGTTTGTAAAATCCTACCGAGTGGGGAGCAACCCTCCCACTCGGGGGCTTAGCTGCAGTCCGGTACTCGCCTAAGTTTAAAAAATCCTGCCGAGTGGTGAGCAATCTTCCCACTCGGGGGCTTAGCTGTAGTCCAGTACTCGCCTAAGTTTAAAAAATCCTGCCGAGTGGTGACCAATCCTCCCACTCGGGGGCTTAGCTGCAGTCCAGTACTCGACTAAGTTTGAAAAATCCTGCCGAGTGATGAGCAATCCTCCCACTCGGGGGCTTAGCTGCAGTCGAGTACTCGCCTAAGTTTGTAAAATCCTACTGAGTGGTGAGCAACCCTCCCACTTGGGGGCTTAGCTGCAGTCCAGTACTCGCCTAAGTTTAAAAAATCCTGTCGAGTGATGAGCAATCCTCCCACTCGGGGGCTTAGCTGCAGTCCAGTACTCGCCTAAGTTTGTAAAATCCTCCCAAGTGGTGAGCAACCCTCCCACTCGGGGGCTTACCTGCAGTCCAGTACTTGCCTAAGTTTAAAAAATCCTGCCGAGTGGTGAGCAACCCTCCCACTCGGGGCTTAGCTGCAGTACAGTACTCGCCTAAGTTTAAAAAATCCTGTCGATTGATGAGCAATCCTCCCACTAGGGGGCTTAGCTGCAGTCCAGTACTCGCCTAAGTTTGTAAAATCCTACCAAGTGGTGAGCAACTCTCCCAGTCGGGGGCTTAATTGCAGTCCAGTACTCGCCTAAGTTTAAAAAATCCTGCCGAGTGGTGAGCAATCCTCCAACTCGAGGGCTTAGTTGCAGTCCAGTACTCGCCTAAGTTTGTAAAATCCTACCGAGTGGTGAGCAACCCTCCCACTCGGGGGCTTAGCTGTAGTACAGTACTCGCCTAAGTTTAAAAAATTATACCGAGTGGTGAGGAATCCTCCCACTCGGGGGTTTTGCTCCAGTCCAGTACTCATCTAAGTTTGTAAAATCCAACCGAGTGGTGAGCAACCCTCCCACTCGGGGGCTTAGCTGCAGTCCGGTACTCGCCTAAGTTTAAAAAATCCTGCCGAGTGGTGACCAATCCTCCCACTCAGGGGCTTAGCTGCAGTCCTGTACTCGCCTAAGTTTAAAAAATCCTGCCGAGTGCTGACCAATCCTCCCACTCGGGGGCTTAGCTTCAGTCTAGTACTCGACTAAGTTTAAAAAATTTTGCCGAGTGATGAGCAATCCTCCCACTCGGGGGCTTAGCAGCAGTCCAGTACTCGCCCAAGTTTCAGAAATCCTGCCGAGTGGTGAGCAATCCTCCCACTCGGGGGCTTAGCTGCAGTCCAGTACTCGCCTAAGTTTATAAAATCCAACCGAGTGGTGAGCAACCCTCCCACTGGGGGCTTAGCTGTACTCCAGTACTCGCGTAATTTTAAAAAATCCTGCCGAGTGGTGAGCAATCCTCCCACTCGGGGGCTTAGTTGCAGTCCAGTACTCACCTAAGTTTGTAAAATCCTACCGAGTGGTGAGCAACCCTCCCACTCGGGGGCTTAGCTGCAGTCCGGTACTCGCCTAAGTTTAAAAAATCCTGTCGAGTGGTGAACAATCCTCCCACTCGAGGGCTTAGCTGCAGTCCAGTATTCGACTAAGTTTAAAAAATCCTGCCGAGTGATGAGCAATCCTCCCACTCGGGGGCTTAGCTGTAGTCGAGTACTCGCCTAAGTTTGTAAAAGCCAACCGAGTGGTGAGCGACCCTCCCACTCGGGGGTTAGCTGCAGTCCAGTACTCGCCTAAGTTTAAAAAATCCTGCCGAGTGATGAGCAACCCTCCCACTCGGGGGCTTAGCTGTAGTCTAGTACTCGCCTAAGTTTAAAAAATCTTGCCCGAGTGGTGAGCAACCCTCCCACTCGGGGGCTTAGCTGCAGTCTAGTACTCGCCTAAGTTTAAAAATTCCTATCGAGTGATGAGCAATCCTCCCACTCGATGGCTTAGCTTCAATCCAGTACTCGCCTAAGTTTAAAAAATCCTGCCGAGTGGTGAGCAATCCTCCCACTCAGGGGCTTAGCTGCAGTCCAGTACTCGCCTAAGTTTAAAAAATCCTGCCGAGTGATGAGCAATCCTCCCACTCGGGGGCTTAGCTGTAGTCGAGTACTCGCCTAAGTTTGTAAAAGCCAACCGAGTGGTGAGCGACCCTCCCACTCGGGGGTTAGCTGCAGTCCAGTACTCGCCTAAGTTTAAAAAATCCTGCCGAGTGATGAGCAACCCTCCCACTCGAGGGCTTAGCTGTAGTCTAGTACTCGCCTAAGTTTAAAAAATCCTGCCCGAGTGGTGAGCAACCGTCCCACTCGGGGGCTTAGCTGCAGTCTAGTACTCGCCTAGGTTTAAAAATTCCTATCGAGTGACGAGCAATCCTCCCACTCGATGGCTTAGCTTCAATCCAGTACTCGCCTAAGTTTAAAAAATCCTGTCGAGTGGTGAGCAATCCTCCCACTCAGGGGCTTAGCTGCAGTCCAGTACTCGCCTAAGTTTAAAAAATCCTGCCGAGTGCTGACCAATCCTCCCACTCGGGGGCTTAGCTGCAGTCCAGTACTCGCCTAACTTTAAAAAATCCTGCCGAGTGGTGACCAATCCTCCCACTCGGGGGCTTAGCTGTAGTCCAGTACTCGACTAAGTTTAAAAAATCCTGCTGAGTGGTGATCAATCCTCCCACTCGGGGGCTTAGCTGCAGTCCAGTACTCGCCTAAGTTTAAAAAATCCTGCCGAGTGGTGAGCAATCCTCCAACTCGGGGGCTTAGTTGCAGTCCAGTACTCGCCTAAGTTTGTAAAATCCTACCGAGTGGTGAGCAACCCTCCCACTCGGGGGCTTAGCTGTAGTACAGTACTCGCCTAAGTTTAAAAAATTATACCGAGTGGTGAGGAATCCTCCCACTCGGGGGTTTTGCTCCAGTCCAGTACTCATCTAAGTTTGTAAAATCCAACCGAGTGGTGAGCAACCCTCCCACTCGGGGGCTTAGCTGCAGTCCGGTACTCGCCTAAGTTTAAAAAATCCTGCCGAGTGGTGACCAATCCTCCCACTCAGGGGCTTAGCTGCAGTCCAGTACTCGCCTAAGTTTAAAAAATCCTGCCGAGTGCTGACCAATCCTCCCACTCGGGGGCTTAGCTTCAGTCTAGTACTCGACTAAGTTTAAAAAATTTTGCCGAGTGATGAGCAATCCTCCCACTCCGGGGCTTAGCAGCAGTCCAGTACTCGCCCAAGTTTAAGAAATCCTGCCGAGTGGTGAGCAATCCTCCCACTCGGGGGCTTAGCTGCAGTCCAGTACTCGCCTAAGTTTGTAAAATCCAACCGAGTGGTGAGCAACCCTCCCACTGGGGGCTTAGCTGTAGTCCAGTACTCGCGTAATTTTAAAAAATCCTGCCGAGTGGTTAGCAATCCTCCCACTCGGGGGCTTAGTTGCAGTCCAGTACTCGCCTAAGTTTGTAAAATCCTACCGAGTGGTGAGCAACCCTCCCACTCGGGGGCTTAGCTGCAGTCCGGTACTCGCCTAAGTTTAAAAAATCCTGTCGAGTGGTGAACAATCCTCCCACTCGGGGGCTTAGCTGCAGTCCAGTACTCGACTAAGTTTAAAAAATCCTGTCGAGTGATGAGCAGTCCTCCCACTCGGGGGCTTAGCTGTAGTCGAGTACTCGCCTAAGTTTGTAAAAGCCAACCGAGTGGTGAGCGACCCTCCCACTCGGGGGTTAGCTGCAGTCCAGTACTCGCCTAAGTTTAAAAAATCCTGCCGAGTGATGAGCAACTCTCCCACTCAGGGGCTTAGCTGTAGTCTAGTACTCGCCAAAGTTTGTAAAATCCTCTCGAGTGGTGAGCAACCCTCCCACTCGGGGGCTTACCTGCAGTCCAGTACTCGCCTAAGTTTGTAAAATCCTATTGAGTGGTGAGCAACCCTCCCAGTCGAGGGCTTAATTGCAGTCCAGTACTCGCCTAAGTTTAAAAAATCCTGCCGAGTGGTGAGCAATCCTCCAACTCGGGGGCTTAGCTGCAGTCCAGTACTCGCCTAAGTTTGTAAAATCCTACCGAGTGGTGAGCAACCCTCCCACTCGGGGGCTTAGCTGTAGTACAGTACTCGCCTAAGTTTAAAAAATCATGCCGAGTGGTGAGGAATCCTCCCACTCGGGGGTTTTTCTCCAGTCCAGTACTCATCTATGTTTGTAAAATCCAACCGAGTGGTGAGCAACCCTCCCACTCGGGGGCTTAGCTGCAGTCCGGTACTCGCCTAAGTTTAAAAAATCCTGCCGAGTGGTGACCAATCCTCCCACTCAGGGCCTTAGCTGCAGTCCAGTACTCGCCTAAGTTTAAAAAATCCTGCCGAGTGCTGACCAATCCTCCCACTCGGGGGCTTAGCTGGAGTCCAGTACTCGAATAAGTTTAAAAAATCCTGCCGAGTGATGAGCAATCCTCCCACTCGGGGGCTTAGCTGCAGTCGAGTACTCGCCTAAGTTTGTAAAATCCTACTGAGTGGTGAGCAACCCTCCCACTTGGGGGCTTAGCTGCAGTCCAGTACTCGCCTAAGTTTAAAAAATCCTGTCGAGTGATGAGCAATCCTCCCACTCGGGGGCTTAGCTGCAGTCCAGTACTTGCCTAAGTTTGTAAAATCCTCCCAAGTGGTGAGCAACCCTCCCACTCGGGGGCTTACATGCAGTCCAGTACTTGCCTAAGTTTAAAAAATCCTGCCGAGTGGTGAGCAACCCTCCCACTCGGGGCTTAGCTGGAGTACAGTACTCGCCTAAGTTTAAAAAATCTTGTCGATTGATGAGCAATCCTCCCACTAGGGGGCTTAGCTGCAGTCCAGTACTCGCCTAAGTTTGTAAAATCCTACCAAGTGGTGAGCAACTCTCCCAGTCGGGGGCTTAATTGCAGTCCAGTACTCGCCTAAGTTTAAAAAATCCTGCCGAGTGGTGACCAATCCTCCCACTCGGGGGCTTAGCTGCAGTCCAGTACTCGACTAAGTTTAAAAAATCCTGCCGAGTGATGAGCAATCCTCCCACTCGGGGGCTTAGCTGCAGTCGAGTACTCACCTAAGTTTGTAAAATCCTATTGAGTGGTGAGCAACCCTCCCACTTGGGGGCTTAGCTGTTGTCCAGTACTCGCCTAAGTTTAAAAAATCCTGTCGAGTCATGAGCAACCCTCCCACTCGGGGGCTTAGCTGTAGTCTAGTACTCGCCTAAGTTTAAAAAATCCTGCCCGAGTGGTGAGCAACCCTCCCACTCGGGGGCTTAGCTGCAGTCGAGTACTCGCCTAAGTTTAAAAATTCCTATCGAGTGATGAGCAATCCTCCCACTCGATGGCTTAGCTTCAATCCAGTACTCGCCTAAGTTTAAAAAATCCGGCCGAGTGGTGAGCAATCCTCCCACTCAGGGGCTTAGCTGCAGTCCAGTACTCGCCTAAGTTTAAAAAATCCTGCCGAGTGCTGACCAATCCTCCCACTCGGGGGCTTTGCTGCAGTCCAGTACTCGCCTAACTTTAAAAAATCCTGCCGAGTGGTGACCAATCCTCCCACTCGGGGGCTTAGCTGTAGTCCAGTACTCGACTAAGTTTAAAAAATCCTGCTGAGTGGTGATCAATCCTCCCACTCGGGGGCTTAGCTGCAGTCCAGTACTCGCCTAAGTTTGTAAAATCCTACCGAGTGGTGAGCAAGCCTCCCACTCGGGGGCTTAGCTATAGTACATTACTCGCCTTAGTTTAAAAAATCCTGTCGAGTGGTGAACAATCCTCCCACTCGGGGGCTTAGCTGCAGTCCAGTACTCGACTAAGTTTAAAAAATCCTGTCGAGTGATGAGCAGTCCTCCCACTCGGGGGCTTAGCTGTAGTCGAGTACTCGCCTAAGTTTGTAAAAGCCAACCGAGTGGTGAGCGACCCTCCCACTCGGGGGTTAGCTGCAGTCCAGTACTCGCCTAAGTTTAAAAAATCCTGCCGAGTGATGAGCAACTCTCCCACTCAGGGGCTTAGCTGTAGTCTAGTACTCGCCAAAGTTTGTAAAATCCTCTCGAGTGGTGAGCAACCCTCCCACTCGGGGGCTTACCTGCAGTCCAGTACTCGCCTAAGTTTGTAAAATCCTATTGAGTGGTGAGCAACCCTCCCAGTCGAGGGCTTAATTGCAGTCCAGTACTCGCCTAAGTTTAAAAAATCCTGCCGAGTGGTGAGCAATCCTCCAACTCGGGGGCTTAGCTGCAGTCCAGTACTCGCCTAAGTTTGTAAAATCCTACCGAGTGGTGAGCAACCCTCCCACTCGGGGGCTTAGCTGTAGTACAGTACTCGCCTAAGTTTAAAAAATCATGCCGAGTGGTGAGGAATCCTCCCACTCGGGGGTTTTTCTCCAGTCCAGTACTCATCTATGTTTGTAAAATCCAACCGAGTGGTGAGCAACCCTCCCACTCGGGGGCTTAGCTGCAGTCCGGTACTCGCCTAAGTTTAAAAAATCCTGCCGAGTGGTGACCAATCCTCCCACTCAGGGCCTTAGCTGCAGTCCAGTACTCGCCTAAGTTTAAAAAATCCTGCCGAGTGCTGACCAATCCTCCCACTCGGGGGCTTAGCTGGAGTCCAGTACTCGAATAAGTTTAAAAAATCCTGCCGAGTGATGAGCAATCCTCCCACTCGGGGGCTTAGCTGCAGTCGAGTACTCGCCTAAGTTTGTAAAATCCTACTGAGTGGTGAGCAACCCTCCCACTTGGGGGCTTAGCTGCAGTCCAGTACTCGCCTAAGTTTAAAAAATCCTGTCGAGTGATGAGCAATCCTCCCACTCGGGGGCTTAGCTGCAGTCCAGTACTTGCCTAAGTTTGTAAAATCCTCCCAAGTGGTGAGCAACCCTCCCACTCGGGGGCTTACATGCAGTCCAGTACTTGCCTAAGTTTAAAAAATCCTGCCGAGTGGTGAGCAACCCTCCCACTCGGGGCTTAGCTGGAGTACAGTACTCGCCTAAGTTTAAAAAATCTTGTCGATTGATGAGCAATCCTCCCACTAGGGGGCTTAGCTGCAGTCCAGTACTCGCCTAAGTTTGTAAAATCCTACCAAGTGGTGAGCAACTCTCCCAGTCGGGGGCTTAATTGCAGTCCAGTACTCGCCTAAGTTTAAAAAATCCTGCCGAGTGGTGACCAATCCTCCCACTCGGGGGCTTAGCTGCAGTCCAGTACTCGACTAAGTTTAAAAAATCCTGCCGAGTGATGAGCAATCCTCCCACTCGGGGGCTTAGCTGCAGTCGAGTACTCACCTAAGTTTGTAAAATCCTATTGAGTGGTGAGCAACCCTCCCACTTGGGGGCTTAGCTGTTGTCCAGTACTCGCCTAAGTTTAAAAAATCCTGTCGAGTCATGAGCAACCCTCCCACTCGGGGGCTTAGCTGTAGTCTAGTACTCGCCTAAGTTTAAAAAATCCTGCCCGAGTGGTGAGCAACCCTCCCACTCGGGGGCTTAGCTGCAGTCGAGTACTCGCCTAAGTTTAAAAATTCCTATCGAGTGATGAGCAATCCTCCCACTCGATGGCTTAGCTTCAATCCAGTACTCGCCTAAGTTTAAAAAATCCGGCCGAGTGGTGAGCAATCCTCCCACTCAGGGGCTTAGCTGCAGTCCAGTACTCGCCTAAGTTTAAAAAATCCTGCCGAGTGCTGACCAATCCTCCCACTCGGGGGCTTTGCTGCAGTCCAGTACTCGCCTAACTTTAAAAAATCCTGCCGAGTGGTGACCAATCCTCCCACTCGGGGGCTTAGCTGTAGTCCAGTACTCGACTAAGTTTAAAAAATCCTGCTGAGTGGTGATCAATCCTCCCACTCGGGGGCTTAGCTGCAGTCCAGTACTCGCCTAAGTTTGTAAAATCCTACCGAGTGGTGAGCAAGCCTCCCACTCGGGGGCTTAGCTATAGTACATTACTCGCCTTAGTTTAGAAAATCATGCCGAGTGGTGAGCAATCCTCCCACTCGGGGGTTTTGCTCCAGTCCAGTACTCGCCTAAGTTTGTAAAATCCAACCGAGTGGTGAGAAACCCTCCCACTCGGGGGCTTAGCTGTAGTCTAGTACTCGCATAATTTTAAAAAATCCTACCGAGTGGTGAGCAATCCTCCCACTCGGGGGCTTAGTTGCAGTCCAGTACTCGCCTAAGTTTGTAAAATCCTACCGAGTGGTGAGCAACCCTCCCACTCGGGGGCTTAGCTGCAGTCTGGTACTCGCCTAAGTTTAAAAAATCCTGCCGAGTGGTGAGCAATCGTCCCACTCGGGGGCTTAGCTGCAGTCCAGTACTCGCCTAAGTTTAAAAAATCCTGCCGAGTGGTGACCAATCCTCCCACTCGGGGGCTTAGCTGCAGTCCAGTACTCGACTAAGTTTAAAAAATCCTGCCGAGTGATGAGCAATCCTCCCACTCGGGGGCTAAGCTGCAGTCGAGTACTCACCTAAGTTTGTAAAATCCTATTGAGTGGTGAGCAACCCTCCCACTTGGGGGCTTAGCTGTTGTCCAGTACTCGCCTAAGTTTAAAAAATCCTGTCGAGTGATGAGCAATCCTCCCACTCGGCGGCTTAGCTGCAGTCCAGTACTCGCCTAAGTTTGTAAAATCCTCTCGAGTGGTGAGCAACCCTCCCACTCGGGGGCTTACCTGCAGTCCAGTACTCGCCTAAGTTTGTAAAATCCTATTGAGTGGTGAGCAACCCTCCCAGTCGAGGGCTTAATTGCAGTCCAGTACTCGCCTAAGTTTAAAAAATCCTGCCGAGTGGTGAGCAATCCTCCAACTCGGGGGCTTAGCTGCAGTCCAGTACTCGCCTAAGTTTGTAAAATCCTACCGAGTGGTGAGCAACCCTCCCACTCGGGGGCTTAGCTGTAGTACAGTACTCGCCTAAGTTTAAAAAATCATGCCGAGTGGTGAGGAATCCTCCCACTCGGGGGTTTTTCTCCAGTCCAGTACTCATCTATGTTTGTAAAATCCAACCGAGTGGTGAGCAACCCTCCCACTCGGGGGCTTAGCTGCAGTCCCGTACTCGCCTAAGTTTGTAAAATCCTACCAAGTGGTGAGCAACTCTCCCAGTCGGGGGCTTAATTGCAGTCCAGTACTCGCCTAAGTTTAAAAAATCCTGCCGAGTGGTGAGCAATCCTCCAACTCGGGGTCTTAGTTTTAGTCCAGTACTCGCCTAAGTTTGTAAAATCCTACCGAGTGGTGAGCAACCC